>NC_048219.1:183206070-183242828 GCF_002007445.2 Ailuropoda melanoleuca
CACCTGGCTTAACCAACTGGTAAGAACTGATTAAAGGCTGGAATCAGTTTGAAAGGATCCCTGATGTTTATTTTCCTTTCCATCCCCACATCTTGTCAAAAGAATCCGATAAAGCTCAGGATGAGGCATGGGGGAAGGGCTTCATTCTGTTGGGTTATTTGAACAACAGGTTCTTTGAGAAACTCCCACTGGCTTCTCTATCGAAATGCCTACTAAGCTCTGTCCCACAGAACTTTCTGCGCTGGCAGAAATACTCTGACTGCCCAGTATGGTCATCACTAGCCACATGTAGCTATCGAGCCCTTGGAATATGGCAAGTTAAGTGAGACACTGAATTTTAAACTTGACATTAATAATTTTAAATTTAAAGAGCCACATGTGTCTAGTGGCCACAGTCATGGACAGTACAGGAAGGGAGAAATCTAGAGTGAGCCATAAACTAGAATAGATTATTCTGTTGCTTAACTTACTAGTATACCTATTAGCAAAATATGGTCACCTCCTTAATGATCCCTGTCTCAAAAGAGGTCTTAAGAGTCCTCTGTAGTTAATGTTTATTAAATTAAAAAACAAAAAAGAACTTAAAAATAAACTGTGCAGAAGTGGTCTCAACTTTGCCTTTACAGTACAATTTACGGGCGCAACTTTTAAAAGTGCCGATGCCCGAGTCCTATCCGCAGAGACTCTGGAGTGCTGTGCAGCCACTGGGTAATTCAATTGCACAGTCAAGTGAGAAAAGCAGCGTAGAAAGGCAGTCAGACGCACTGGCAAGGTGCTCTGGAGCTAGTCTGGCGGAGGCAGTGACCAACTGGAGATAAAAGAAGAGAACAAACATTTGCTAGATTCCTACCATGTGCCAGACCTTTACAAATATTTTCTTATTCAACTCTTAAAACAACCCCACAGGTAAGACTCTGAGAATCCCATCTGACAGATGAGTAAGCTGGGGTTTGGAGCAGTTTAACCACCTCAGAACCTTGTGATGTTAACAGCACTGTGTTCTTCCTCGTCACTCAATAAACATTAGAATAACACAAAGCGCTTGAGTCAGTGACGTGTAGGCGGCGTTCCAAGGGGATGGAGCAGGAGAAAAAAAGATCACGTATCGCTTTGGTATTTTCATGGAACTTTTATCAATGACACAAAGAGCCCCCAGTCTTCCTCTCTTAACTTCACTGAAAGCAATCTGTGAAAAATGCATAAGCTACTTTAGTTCTTACACTTTTTGGTGCCCCCAAATTGCTGAAATCCATATTTCCCTTTTCTCATTTGTAACCTCAAGATAAAGCCAACAATTGATTCCTACATAAACGTAAGAATCCCAAGGGCTCAGCTACCACACTTAGACACACAAGGCAAAGCATTCCAGTAACTCAGGCAGGTGGTGACCTTTGGGGCCTCCCGAAACTCCCAAGTAGCAAAGCTGCAATAGTTAAGTGATTGGTCCATGGTCCTAGAAGGCTGCGTGACAGATCTGAATCATGAGACTAAATACCTGGGAGCAAGACCCAGGCCATCTTGCCATCAAAGATGAATCTCAGGAGGTTCATAACACAGTCAGCCCCAACCTGGGAAGGCTCTATCCATATGAAAAGTAGGTGGTGGACTGCATGCTGTAAGTTAAAGGCAACCATCACACTGTCCGCCCCTGTACTGTCCTTTGAGTTTGCTGCTGTGCCCTACAATCCCACACCTGGTCAACTGTTGGCAGCCAGTGTGAACAGAGGAGGAGAATTTACCACCCCCTAATCACACGTCGTGGAACTCAGGATGAGGATACTTGGAAAAGGAAAAGTCTGGGACTTGAGCTCGTCAAACATCCATGGCTATCCAGAGAAGTACTTAGTCTAGGGAAGCAACAGAAAAGGAAAATGAGAAAATCCGTGCCTGGTACTCTGGGCTGGCTCTAGTTTACTCCTTCCTTCTGGAGGAAGTATGTGTTCGATCTGGATGTGGGCAAGAGAGCCTGCCAGTGACCCGAAATATTGAGTCTTCTGGTCGTGCGGCTCTATCATCAGGCTGGCGTGGAGCCTCGGGTGTGTTCCTTAACATCTCTGAGCTGGCAGTTACCTTGTCTATAAAATGAAGATAATGTCTGTTTTATAGATTTGTTTTAATATGAGCCCTGTGATAAGGTTTCCTGAAAGTACCTGATACGTTACCTGGGCCATCATTATAAAACGGTTCTTACTGCTGCTGTCGTGGCCATTTCTGGCTAGAAACGAAACTCTGGGGGCACGTGGGTGGCTCAGTTGGTTAAGCGTCTGCTTTCGGCTCAGGTCATGATATCAGGATCCTGGGATGGAGCCCTACGTTGGGCTCCCTGCTCAGTAGGGAGCCTGCTTCTCCCTCTGCCTCCCCACTCATACTCTCTCTAGATATCTCTGTCTCTCTCTCAAATAAATAGAATCTTAAAAAAAAAAAAAAAAAGGAAATATCCAACCTCAGCACAATTGGAATGGATCTGAAATCTCTTCCCACTCCCTTTAGAGGTGATACTTGACTGAATTAAGACAATGGCCTCACAGCCAGCCCAAACCAGAAAATGCTTCTGTTTGGAGGGATGCTGGCTCCAGGGCAGCCATGATGGAATTTATAACAGGCAACAAAACAGCATTCATCATAAAACACAGCAGAAGCTAAAATACATTGAGTACCATCACTTTATGCATTTATATACTACGTCACCGACATGGGGGCGCTGAATACCAAGGACCTTAGTGGAGGTACTGTTATTAACTCTATTCCACAGATGAGGAAACAGGAGGCTGAAATTTAAGAGACTGAACAGTCAATCAGCTCCTAACTGGGCGGGCTGGAAAACAAAGCCCAAACCTGTGGGAATCCTGTGTGCCTGGCCCTCGGCTCCATCCCTCCATCCACTGATTCACCCAATCAGGACACCATGGGTGGAACGCCTGGGCCCACCACTCCCTGTTCTGGTCAAGGTCACAACCATCGCAGGGTCTGTGAAGCCCACAGTGCACAGGAAAAAAATGGCAACACTACGAGCACTGTCCATAGGACGTGTGAGAACAGATTTCCCTGCTCCTCTGCATACCAAGGTGCCAACCCCATCCATTCAGTAGCCCAGCACTTACTGAGTGCCTATCATTAAACAGGCATCTATTAGGATCCGGGCCTAAATGTTACGAACACAGAGCTATGAGGAAAGAAGGAAGAAGGGTAATGACAACGCAAGCCATGACATCAGTGCCCAGGACTGAAACCACAGCCCACACGTGATCCCATCCCCGGAACCCTGCCCTATACCAGTTTCCCCCACAGCTGTCAGGTGTCCCCAAGACTCCTGGAGAAGACGGGAAAGCCATGTAGAAATTCCAATCTCAGCTCTAATTACACTGTCAGACAACCTCTGAATGCTCCACCTCTGCTCCAGAAAGTAGTCTGTGGGCAGCTGTGCGTTTCGAAGGTAACCAGAACAGCGAGAGGAGCCTTGCTTCTCATAAGCACCTCCCCTGCTAGGATTAAGAAAAGATTCATATTTGATCCAATTTGCCCCCTGCGCGGTTATCCTGGGAGAAGGCCTGGCAGTGCCCTGCTAGGTGTTAACGAAAGCCGTTGGCATCGAAGAAACCGGACGGAGGCACAAACTTACGGGTGCAGGGCATAGAGGCTGCATCGTTGTCGGCTCTGAAAAAGCCTCGGTCACAGGTGCATGACGTGGCTCCTTCCCAGACCGAGTAGCTGTGGGGTGGGCACTTGGCACAGGTCGCATCTGTGGAGAGGGCCTTGTAATATCCAATTTTGCAGGCTACAGGAAAGGAGGGAAAAAAAAAACAATAAAACCACTGCTCACAGAAGAAAGCAAAATGTCATCTCTTTGATTAAGAAGGGAGACATTTCTGTTAACTGCCAGTGATCACCTGGCTTCAGAGGCTGGTAAAGCAACTGGAAACATTAATCAATTACAGTCACTCTAAATCGTTACATTCCTGATCAGGTGACAAGGAACCCATAGAGGAAATGTTCTTAAAACCAGTGGTATCAATAAAATTACAGCTAAGTTTATGGAGTGCTTCCTATGTGCAGGTACCCTGCTTATATGCACAATGCTGTCCCATCCCTATAGCACCTTTCGCACAGACCCTGGGATAAGCTCTACCTTAGAAATGAGGAAGACCGGGGCGCCTGGGTGGCTCAGTCGTTAAGCGTCTGCCTTTGGCTCAGGGCGTGATCCTGGAGTCCTGGGATCGAGCCCCACATCAGGCTCCTACGCTGGGAGCCTGCTTCTTCCTCTCCCACTCCCCCTGCTTATGTTCCCTCTCTCTCTGGCTGTCTCTCTTTCTGTCAAATAAATAAATAAAATCTTAAAAAAAAAAAAAAAAGGAAAGAAAGAAATGAGGAAGACCAGCTTGGAACAGGACATTCTTGGTACTGGACCATGCATCGGGTAAATGTCAGGAACCAGCTTTGAGCCAAGCATTCTGCCCCCAAAGCCTATACTCTTGGCCACAAGCTGTGGAATCTGAGAGCCTGGTCTTAAACTAACAGCTGGAAGTGTATCCAAGTCCTAACAAAAAATTATTGCTGATTATTTCCTAATTGCAGGTACAGAGGGAACCAAAGCAAAAGACCAACAAAGGCAACCAAGCATAAAAAAAAAAAAAAAAAAAGTTGGTAAGACATGGGTCATAATTTCAGGGGAAAGTAATATAAAGTCCCAACTGCTAATTCTGAAATATAATATGCTAAGATTTTTTAAGATCAGCAGATATTTTATGTTGATTTTCCAATTAATAAAACCCTCCTGTTTTTCCTTCTCTCCATTTTTTCAACATCTCCCCTTCCTCCCCATGCACGCACACCCTAAGTGCCTGCTGCAGAGAACATGGGCCATATAGTTCTTTACGCACCTGACGTGCTTTCCATGACTTCATCTTTGCAAACATCACACTGACACCAAGACTGCTTTTACTAATGTGGAAAATCTCAATAATTCTGTGAAACCTCACAATAAAAAATAATTAATAGGGCCTTGCTCGCCCCTTTTTCTCCCCTATGCCCTTCACCATCACCTCCCAAATCTGTCTCAACCTGAAATAAAAATTGACCAACACCATCAATATTAAACCCACAGTGACAAGGCCATCCAAAATCACGTTTTTTCATAAGACCAGCAGTTAAAAAAAAAAAAAAGAAAGGTGACAGCTACCCACAATTTTTCCAGTATGATTCGCTTTCAATTTTCTCCAAGTATCTCATCCTTAAGATGTTCCTTAACTAACAAAAAAACACCAGCTGGGAGAAGAACCCATCAGGCATTTTCCATCAGCTTGTCCACCAAAGGAGACCCACCATGCCAGCAACCCGGCAGATTTTACTCAACTGAGTAGATTAAAAAAAAAGAGCTCCACGAAACTGCTTGATTCTCTGAGATGTGGCCACATTGGCTTGTCTCATGACTCATCCATCAAGCATCTGTATGGCTTCCAGTAGAAGTCTGTTCCTCCCTCTTGCACATCCTGTTGGTATTTTCTTAATCACGCTCGTGTAATGGCAAGCGGAAAGGGAGTTGAGCAGAAGCTCCAGACAGGTACACAGTTACTTCACGATGATTAACTAAAAGTTGTTTATGGAATTTCCTTTAACGAGCCAAAACTTTATGACGTGTGGAGCGCCAACAATAAAACGCACCAGGAGATCAATCTCTCCCTTATTTGCTTTCGTCTTTCACTGGACCGGAGAATCTTAGAAAAACAAGTTGCTCCAATGACTGAGATTTATGTGTCTCAAGCTTATACACATCACATAATTAGGTATGGTTCAATATGCAAGGTGCTCTTTGGTCATGCTCAAAATGGCCCTAGGGTTTCGATTAAAATCAGCAACGCCAGCTTGGGGAGGAAGATACACGGAGGGTCAAGCTTGTTCTTCCCACAACAAACACGACGGGTCCCTGAACTCAGAAACAAACCCACTGGGACCTGTCACTCAGTCACAGCCAACAAAGGCAAGCTGTAGAAACCTGGCACTGAGTTTGGTGGTGCTAGGACTGCTAGGAAGACATGAATTGCTTTTTATTTTTTCACATCTGGACGTCGGATGAAAATTCTCCACATTCCTGATAATCCTTATGTACCTCCCTTCCATCAGGCATCAAAATCTAACTTCTCACCATGGAAGTGGAAGACTGACAAGAAAAACTGGCCCATGGTAGATTCACTGCCACGTGAAAAAAAGAGCACATTCAAAAAGTGGTAAGGAAGAGAAAAACAGAGTATTGCTATTTCCTCAACTTCTACGCTGATCAGACTACTTCCATTTAAAAAAATCAAATTCATCATTCACAAAAGTCAAATTACAGGATGTTTTGAATTGTTTGAAGTTCAAAAATGAGTTGTATGTTTATGTTAATTTAAGGAAAAAATGAGATCGTGACTTTATACTTTTTCTCCATGTCCTTGAGGCTGGCATAAATGTATTAGTGAGAATAAGTATATGTGAATTCATCTGGGGAATACGGAGTTGTATACCTATTTGGAAAATTGAAGGCTGCCCTTCTTTAAACACCCTATTTTTACTCTCTTCTCCTCCAGTTTTTACCAGCACAAGCAAAAGTACAAAATTGTCATTGTGCTATTCTTGGCAACCTTGCTGCCCTTAACACATTCCTTTGTCTTCAACTACATTAAGATCATCTTATTAATATTTCAGGATTCTTAGAAAGGATCTCTCAAAGTATAGTAGTGGTTTTTCATGCACACGGCCATTTTGCTGCCTACATTCAAAATGACCTACTAAATTGATGGCTGAGTACATTTCTTCGCTCTCGTGGTTCACAGCCTTCCAGCCTTTGGTGCATGAATGTGTAAGTACATCCCATATTTATTTATTCACCAATTATTTGCATCCTGAAAGTTTCACTACATCTTTCATTCTAAACAAAATCCCCATGAAAGGTGTGTTTGGTATAGCAAGCATTGGCAAATGTGATTTTCCATCACTCTCCTGTAGGTGAGAACCATTACACTGTATTTTGGAATGGTATGGCTTGGTAAGCGAGTCAGGAGTGAGTCAAATTGTATACCCAAGAGTCCCTGCACTTCCTTCTGCCCCCTGGCTATGAAGGGGTGCCTTATTTGGCCTTTCAGATATGTCATTGTGGGGAGATTAGTTCACATGTGCAGGGCAAACTTTGAATTCATTTGCTTTAGCTTTGCCTTTAGTTCTTTCTGCTGACTTTAAATAAAAGGAGAAGATAAATGAGGACAAGAAGAGGAAGAAAAACTCTTTTCTTTTCTTTCATTGGCTCACCCAGTACCATAACGAGTTGTATTTTAGGACAGCGTTCTATAGAAGTTTCCCTATGGAATACTTAAACATAGTAATTTCTGGTTAAACACAAAACCAAAAATCTTCTGAAGGTAATGTAGCATCTTCAGGATTTCTTGGTGCATAGATGATTTATATGCAATGCCCAATTTGAGCAGCTAGTTAAACCTCCTTAAAAAGATTATTTTTTGCAGAAATAAAAAAAAAGACTGTCTTTATAGTTCATCTTTAAGCAATTTTGATTTGTAAAAATTATTAATAACAGCAACAGTGATGACATGTCAAGCATTTTTTGAGCATTTATGGTGTTAATGTGCATTATTTTATTTAATCTCCACAACAACCCTGTGAGCCTGAGGCTTTATCCGTATTCCCATTTTGCAAGTGAAGAAATTGAGGGTTTTACGTAACTTGCCCGAGGGCACACAATTAAGTAGTAGCGTCACCGCCTAACCCCAGCTCATGTTTTTCTAAAGTTTTTCTGTAGTTACATGGGGTTAACACTGACCTTCAGCAAAAATGTGACACTGATATAACTGAGTACAAAAGAACTGAGGACGGTCCCAACTTTCATTTGTCCCCGCTGTCCATCCCGTGGTCGTCTTCACCAGCCACGCTTTGCAATCTGCGAACCAGTTCCCAATTCAAGGCTCCCAGAGCTGCGATGGCCATTAAGATGGCTAATTTATGCCATAGGCAGCTGCTGACCACTTGACATGTGGCTGGTCCAAACTGAGACAGGCTTTAAGTGTGAAATACACACTGGATTTCAAAGAGTTGGTACTGCAAAAGGAAAATGTCTTATTGATAATTTTTATATTATGTATTGAAGCAATGACACAGTGGCTTTATCAAGTTAAAAACTGTATCATTAAATTTAATTTCACCCTTTAGAGCTCACCTTTTTTTTTTTTGTAATGTGGCTACTAAACTTAAAATGATCTGAGCGGCTTGCATTGTATCTCTGCCAGGCAGAACTCCTCTCCAGTCGGCCATATTGTCGCGACTGGATGCACGCATGCGCACAGGGACTCCCGCAAATGCTCGGTGCCAAAAGTGCTGGGGCTTGTATCACAATCACCTGAGTCCCTAATAAAGGTTAGCCTGAGCCCACTTCAGAGAATCTGATTTGTTTCTACTTAAGGGCGGCTCTCAGCCATCTAGGTAATTTGAAAAACCTAATTTGGGCTAACGTACTAACAAATAGACACAAATGTGTTAAAAATTACCTTCCTAGGTAACGAATTAGCATTTTACTACGGAATCCCCATGAAGGTCAAAGCTGAAATTCCAGCAGTGGCTCTCTAGGGGAAAGTTGAACCTTTTATGCAAACTAGTCTCTAAGTAACTTTTGGCTCATGGGAGCCTCTGGGTCCCTCCAACCTCTTCATGTAGGTATGGTATTAGGCGCGCACTTCCAAACAGGTTCTATGGGAACTCTGCCTCGTGTGAACTGGCTACACTGTAGATTCGGTAGGTTTAGGAATCTGCTTTGGAAATATCAGAGTCACTTTTAAAGGGCATTATTGAATCAGTTCTCTGATTAATTGTTCACTTGCTAGACTATTATATGAATAATTTAAGAAAAACTGATGGGAAAGGGAAACATCTGTCACGTAAGTTTACGCTTTGAGGTTTTTATAACAACACACAAGCCCCAGCCATCTTTGGGGAAGCTGTGAACATGAACAGATTTCCCACAGTATAGAAGGGAAAACAGGGGCAAAGAAAATGGAAGAATTTGCCCCAGGCAGGGTTGGTTTCCTAACCCAGGCAGTGCGGCCTGAATTACTATGCTCATGGGTGAAGACGGGTAGGGAAATTGCTCAGAGGGAAACAGGGCTCTACTTTTGGGTCCTTCTGATTATACTCCACACCCAAATAGCAAAACATAACCAAGCACTGGCAAATCCACATGGCCCAATTCATCTGCACTCCACAACTGGTTTTACTGATGATATGTGTTGAGAATGTTTGAACACTGAGTCTCCGACGGAACCTTAAAAATCATCTAGCCCAGGAACTGGCACACAGTTCTGTAAAAAGCCAGATAGTTAAAGAATTTAGGCTTAAGAGTTACACCAAGAATATTAAGAAGGTGCTTATTTATATTACAAGATAAAATTCTAACAAATTTTCTTTAATTTCTTTTATCGATGGAATTCAAAATATAATAGTAATAACGAAGTCCTTTTTAAAAAAAATACAGGTTTACTAATGAATTTCATAATTCATAAGAATTTCATTCTTATCTAAAGAGATAACATTTCACTTAGGTTTCAAAGAAAATGTTCCATATTATCAAACTGACTGCAAATGCCGTCTGTAAAAAACATTCTTAGCTCTCAGACCATACAAAAACAGGTGGCAGGCCTGAAGGCCATACTTTGCTGACACTTGATCTAGTCCAACATACTCTTTTCGAGATGAATGACTTGCCAGCAGTTCCTTCTAGAGCATTCCAGGACTAAGTCTGGAACCCAAGGTTCTGTAGTCTCTGTTACCTTGCAAGGCCTCCCTTCGTTTTGAACAGCCAAGCTTAACAAAAAAACACTTTCTTACCATTGCTGCAACAACCACCGTCCTGGAAACTGATTTGACTCAGTACTATTATTAAGTAAATCAACTTTTAAGTTGATTTTCTTGTTTAAATGATGTACCCTGATTTGGGGGATATCCCTTCTCCATTTGGGGGGCAATACCTCTTAGACTGTTTGAATTTTCACAATCAGTCATTACGATTGATTTTAACTTTACATAGTTTTCAAGGTCAGGTTAAGGTTTTATTTCCTGGGAATCCTGACCTTGGCTTGTTTTTCTATATAAAGGATGACATTGATTTTTGCTTTCTGAGCCACTAAAATCATGGAACACCCAGAAGAGCAGTGGAGACACTTTGCATTTATGACGCCTGTGAACAAATGTTGCCTTAACCTTCTGCCAGTGGAGATGGATTTACTCCCCACCCAACTCAAGGATATGCATAGGCCAGAGGAGTGTTCAAGCACTTTGAAAAATTTACTGGTTTCTCAGGTCATTCTTACTGAAGCCTAAGCTCTAGTTTGGGACACCAGTTGATTTAAAAGGAGACATCAACGTGAAGACGACCTGAGCCCAAATGCAGCTGGGAGGTTGAGCTTCTATTCCCCATAGCCATCACTCTCAGACTTTAACATACATCAGAATGATTTGGGCGACTTGTATAAAGACCAGTTGCTGGATTCCAATCCAACTTTTGGATTGTCTGATCAGGCCTGAGAACTTGCAATCCTTACAAATGTCCAGGTTGATGACAGTGCACCACACTTTGAGAACGCCTGCCCAAGAGTAAACAGACCCATCTCTAAGAAAAAATGTCAAAGAACACTACATTTTAAATTATGTAAAAGTATCTCATCCTTTTCCAGTACCCAATTGCTACAGGGAATGAAAAGAGGGCCTAATTATTATGAGGGGGGTTGTAATTGGTTTTGGAGATGGGAGAGAATATCCCAGAAATTTGAAATTTCTTGGAATTTAAAGAATGAATGATTATGAATGATTTCCTTATGAAATTGAAATTATTCTTCAAACCAGTATAACTGCAGCTTGTAGTAACCCGTTCTAGAACAGAGCCTGCTTTGGAATGTCTTTATAAAAATGGATTAATCTGGCGTGCCTGGCTCTTGCAGTCAGTAGAGTGTGTGAGTTTTTTTTTTTTTTAAAGATTTTATTTATTTATCTGACAGAGAGAGAGAGAATGCGCATGCACACAAGCAGGGGGAGCAGAAGAGGGAGAAGCAGGCTTCCTGCACAGCAGGGTGCCCCATGCAGGGCTTGATCCCAGACCCTGAAATCATGACCTGAGCTGAAGGCAGAGGCTTAACTGACTGTGCTACCCAGGCGCCCCAGAGTGTGTGACTCTTGACCTTGGGGTTGTGAGTTCCAGCCCCACACTGGGGGTAGAGATTACTTAAAAGTAAAAAGAACAGGGGCGCCTGAATGGCCCAATGGGTTAAGCATCTGTTTCTGTTCAGGTCCCAATCTCAGGGTCCTGGGATCAAGACCCAAACCTGTTTCTCCCTCTGCCCTTCCCCCTGCTCATGCTTTGTCACTCTCTCTCAAATAAATAAAGTCTTTAAAAAAATAAATTTAGAAAATGGATTAATCCAAAATCCCAAGGAAACTTGCTAAACTCGCACTATCTCAAATAAGCAGTTTTCCTCTGCTATCAGTACTATGAACTGATCACTGTTTCTTTTGCCACTGTGCTTCAGATCTATTAAATGGAATTTTTAATTCTTGTTTATTAGATTTAAGAACACTTGTTATCTGGAGAGTAAGTTCAGGATGGTAAAAACAGGTGTTTGGGTTTTTTTTTAATTATTAAATAGTGGAATAATTATTTAGAGATTTTTTTTACATACTCTGGAGAAAATATGTTCTGAAAGACTGTTGTTCTGGTTCTGAAAGACCAGAAAATCAGGTTTATCCCATGCATGCCACTTCCTCTACCAAACTGAGTAATACATGAGAGATGGACATTGTCATGAAGGCTTTGCCCTGATGCTGGTGACTTTCGATCTTCAGTCTCCTCAGGATATGATTTTTTTTTTAAAGATTTTATTTATTTATTTGACAGAGAGACAGCCAGCGAGAGAGGGAACACAAGCAGGGGGAGTGGGAGAGGAAGAAGCAGGCTCCCAGTGGAGGAGCCTGACGTGGGGCTCGATCCCAGAACGCAGGGATCACACCCTGAGCTGAAGGCAGACGCCCAACGACTGTGCCACCAGGTGCCCCAGAATATGATTTTTGAAGTGGCCTCCGGGGAGATGGTGAAAACAAAGTTTCAGCTAAAATGAAAATGTTTCATTGCATACTCACCAACAACAAGATCGTAAGTGAAAGTGAAGAATGACAATGGCAAAAAGTAAAGCAGAAACAAATCACTGGTTATTTTTCTAGTTCACATTTCTCCTCACTGTCTGATTTCTTTTTAGAGTGTGTAATAATTTATAGCGGGGCAGCAGGGGACGGTATGGGAAAGGCCCACACTTCGGTCCTGAGTCGTACAGACCTGGATTTGGTTCTTGGTCCTGCCATTTATTAGAGATGTGAACTAGAAGAAACTTTACCTACTGACGTCGAAGTTCTCCTCTGCAGGGCTGGTGTGAGGAGGAAAGAAGACACCACAGAAGAGTGAAGTTGGGTTCCTGGCCTGTATAAGCTCCTCCCTAAAAGGGGCACTTGTTATTGCTACAGTCTCCTGTAGGGGGCCTGCACCAGATCAGGATTATGTGCATAATCCACATATCTTATGTACACAGTACTGTATCTCAGTTCTAGAACACTTCCAGACAACTTACCCTCAGTATTTCATTCCCCCTGCTAACACATTGTAGCAAACTTTCGAGTGAGCTCTCATTCATAGCATCTGCAGCTTATTTCATGATGACACGTAAGATAGGTTATTGGGTAAATTTTTAGAATGAAATCAACGATTGGGTTGGGTTTTTGAGGTTTCATCTTTTTACTGATCGTTTATGATCCAGACCATCTCTTCCAGAAAGCCACAATTCTATCCTACTCTCTATATTCCATCTCCTTCTATTGTTTCCACTCTTACTTGGGAGCTAGCTTTCAAAAAAACAGACAAAGGGGGAAAAAAATTACCGAAAAAATCTATGCTGAAAATTGACTTGCTCTTTCAAGAAGGGAATGCAGCATAATCCCATAAATAGGTGGGTAATTCTAAAATGTCAGATGTAGATGGTTTCCACATAAGATGCAGTAAATCCTCTGGAAGGAAGTTCACATAAAGCTTGCTCAATTTAAATTAACTCCATAAAAATTATTGAACACAAACAAGATGAATGCAGGGGAGAAATAACTTATTATTTTCCCTGCTTGCCTGGAAAACAGACAATCTAATTATGCAAGGAGCTATTCCTCTTTGGTGAATTTGGAGGGAGTCAACTTGAATAGCAGGAAGGTCCAAAGTAGACAAAAGTTCAATTAAACATGGAATTAATTAGTAGACTCCACACATGAACAAGACCTCATTCTATTGTCAGAAACTGCGCGGCCCTCCTCCATATCATGTAAAGGTACTGATAGGAATGAAGATTGTTGGTTGCCATCTTTGTACCTGCAACTTTGGGCTGGTATGCCTGGGGCTCTCCCTCATGGGGAATTTTTAAGGGCTCCAGCAAAGGCAATCAGGCTTCCAAATACAGATGTAAGTCACTTGGGTGATAGATAAAGTGAAGGGCGGCTTTGGGATTTTGGGAAAAGACATAATCTATTCTGTTAGTTCTAAAGCCCAGATGTTGCTACCAGGTTTGATCATGGTGTGGTCAGGAACTTTTACTTAGTTTGATCATGACAATTCTATCTAAGATGAAGTTACTATGAATTCGTAAGGCATCACAACAGAGCATTGTTAGACACAAATTATTTCAGCTTGATAAAGGATGACAATTTTAAAATAGAAGGCAGCACAGCAAATTACTACTTGTGGTTATTATTGTAATCACAATAATTTCTTTTTTAATAATTTCTTTTTTCTTTTCTAGTTTGTTCAATAAAGATTCCTCTAAGCCTTGTTCTTAGTCTCCCACCCAAGGCACTGACAATTTTCTATGTTAAAAAAAAAAAAAAGACAGATTTTAATATTGCCTTGAAAAACAATATTCAGGGAAACATTCTAATCCCTACATAAACTCTACAAATTTTGTATTTTCCCTCTTTATCTCGATACCTAAATTTCACATATCAATGACCCTGACTTTCTTTAGTAAATGCTGTGATTAAGGAAATGTTAATTTGACTTTTGTTTTCAATGTATGGATCTTACTGAAGATATAAATTCAAGTATATTGAGCAGAACTTAACTGAATGACTTACAATAATATCTTAAGACAAACTTTAAGCTTGTCGGCTTTTCTAACACATTAAAGTTTATATTAAGAAAGTGCTAAAAACACAAATGACCACACTATAAAGAAAAACAATCAAGAAAAACTAATACTTTAAGATGAGCTAAATGCAGAAAGTGTTTAATCATGTTTTTAAAAACACCTAATCCTCTGCCTCGAATCTGAATATAAAATTACTGAAAAGAGAAAGGAATACTTTTGCAAGATTTAAATAAGCCAGGCCATATAAACTATCAATCCTCACAATGGACAGTACATCATTCACAGGGAAGACATGCAAATCTGAAGCCATTAGCACAGAACTTGATTACCCTTGACATTTCAGAGAGGGCCAGGCTTTTTGATGAGTTCCTATTGTCTTCTTCACCCTTTGGTATTTGGGGTCCATAAAGACTAAGTGGCTCATTACATATCCACTGATTACAAATACCAGGTCAAGGCACTGAGTAAGGAAAGCAGCTGGTCTTCCTTCCCACACCTAACACTACCCCATGTGCACTTAATACAGTCTGTGTGATCAGCAATATCATGTAAAAGTTCCCCCATTAGGAGGTATGCATATTTATTCATTCACTTGGCCACTCATGTTTTAGCAAACATTTATTAAGCCTTCACATAGTAACAGTGAAAGTAATGATAGTGAATATTTACTGAGCATATACTAAGCGCTAAAAGGCGAGGAATGTGTTCCTGCTTTCAGGGACAAAAGAGTCCATTGCTCACCCTCACATCTTTGGGAATGTTCTCTGGTAGACGTGTCTGTAGACTATTATGGGGTCCTTCCTTGTGCACCTGTTAGTAGAAGGAATGGACTAGAAAAATAGTACCTGAAAGACTAAGTGAGCCCTGAGTGGAATACTCCTGGAGAAAAAAGAGTTTAGACAGGAAGCTCCCCCTTCCACCCGAGAAATTGAAATGACAGTGATTGCCAACTGGCAGTAAATCGATGTGGTGAGCACTCCAGGCATCCAGCAAGCCGATTTAGACAAGGACCCTCTTTCTAGGGAGATCACAGCCTGCCTGGAGAGGGAAGTGGTTTCCTCATTAACTGCACACACATCCTATACCTGCTCATTTTCTCCATTTGAAAGTAAAGGTGGTAAAGAACACTGGGAAAGAATGAAATATGTTCTGAAGGCAGGGCCAGATCAAGAGAAACACGTGTTAAATAATTATTTGATTAACTCCAGCAGCGTCGCTAGTCATTGTCATCCAAACGACTTTATAGCCTGAGTTGTCACAAATCATGATTTACGCTGGCTACAGTAATAACTGCTTGGCGCCCCTTCTTCTTTTTTGTTATGTTGATGGGGACTGAGGATCTCAAAAAAAAAAAAAAAGCAGCTTTAAAAGACGAACTTCCCCCATGTTAGTTATAAGCAATGCATTACGATTCTCTGCTGAGGTTTTTGATCATGGGTCCCTTTGCTGCTTACTTTTTGAAAACTATTGTATTAAGATTTTTTTTTAAAGAAGATTTTAAGATTCTGAGTACTCCTAATAAAAAGAAAGTGATTTATGCTTCATGGATAGGATCAGGTTAAACATCTGTTTTTGGCATTCCATGCAGTGGATTAATGATTTTTTTTTTAGAACTACCTGCCAGCATTTAATATTCTATGTGTTTGACTATTCCAACCCTGCTTATGTCTGAATTGAACAAAATAAAAATTCCCAAGGAGCTCCCAGAAGAGTCCTAGTCTAGACCAAGTGAAATTTATGGGGAATCTTGCACTGTCAGTTTTTGGTGCAGTCTAGTAGGGACCTCAGAGATCAGAGCAAGAACCCGCTGACCAGACACGAGATAACAGGGATGACTTTGCTGTTACACAAAGTAGTGTAGCACCAACCCACTCTCTCCCACTGACTCAGTACACTCGTACAGGTGAGGGAGGATTTGATCACTGATTTAATGCAATTCTGAAGGCATCAGGTCGGCAGGCCAGTGCCCTAAGCAATCAGGTTCAACTGCTGGCAGGATTGAGCAGTGTGGCGCAGACAGCCCACAGCCACCTGCCTGGACAAGGATGACCTAGTAAGTTCGAAGACAGGGCTTACCGATGAGCTTCCTAAAGACCCACACGGACAAAAGAGGGGAGCCGGGGAGCCGCACCTTCACAGATCTGAACTCCATGGCACTATGAGAACATCCATGCCTTTATTTGATCTCCTGTGGTAAAGCATAAAGGGCCAGTCTCTAGATCCTCCTGATGGCAGGGCAGGTCTGGCTGGTCCCACCCTTAGGGGCTCTGGGAGGTTCTCCTGCGGAAAGTGCTCTGGCAGCCTCTGTCATCAGTCTTGATCCGTGGGAAAGAGCAAGATGCCAAAAGTGCTTGCAGGTGAATTCTTTGTCCCTTTCAAGTGCATCTGACTTACACTGATGACTTACAAGTGTGTTTATCTTTTGTTGGGAAGGATTATCAGTTCGTTTGGTAGATCTTTCCCAGGTATAATTTCTAAATCACGAACAGGGATGCTGGGGGAAATACCAAGTTACAATCTGCTTGTGCGTCTGTGTCTCATCCCCAATATCAAACACGAGCAATCCTGATGAAAACTGGTGTGAATACAAACAAAAACAAGACCGTGATGGTGACATGTTCCCACAGGCCTGGGTCATGAAAGAAGAAAAAGTGCAACTCCTCCCCTCTGCAAAATATAGATGGGATGAAAGTGAGAGATGACCCATTTGAAGAAAGCAGGGGAACAAATCAGGTTTATTAATAAACACGAAAGAACTGCATATCACTAACATAACCTAAATTCATCTCAACGTAAAAAAAAAGAAAAAAACCAAAAACGCTTTTACTTACCCAAAACCAACTTCTAGACCAAACTTCAAAAATGACAATGAACAGTACAGGAAATTGAAAACCTTTTCTAGGATTCTATTTACAAGACCTGGTTTACCTAGACGTAGGAAAATGGCTTAATCTCTTTGCTAGTTACTCTTCCTTTCTATACAGCACAAAGCAATGAAAAATCATTAGCAAGTCCTTCCAACCAGCCATCAAAAGTAGATCACTTTTGTGTCTGGAAAGCTGAGACCAGGACAAGACCTGCATTTTATTTATTAGAATATGAAACTTTTTTTCCTAGCCCTGAGGCTGAATCATTCTGAAAGAGGCTTGGATTTGAAGGTTAAAAAAAAAAAAAAAAAAGGAAAGAAAGATGAAATCATAAATCTTTCCGGGGGGGGGGGGAGGCATTAAAAAAATTTGGCAGGTAGACGATCATTGGCATGAAAAAAATGAAGGTTTTTTTCCTCTAGGCTATGTCAAGGTTACACTTGGTATGCCAAAAACACAACCAAGAATCCATTCCACGCTGATGTGGAAGGGCAGGAAGTGAGCTCAGACAGCAGGCCTGCCAGGAGGCCACGCTCCACGGGGTCCAGACCTGGAGTCCAGTCCCAACATTTACCAACTTAAGATCTCTGGGCCTCTGTGTCCTCCAAGGACACCAGGCTAAATTACTACGATCTACCTCTAACCCGTTCTGTGACCTGACAGACTCAATTCTGAAGTGGCCAAAGATGTTTTAATAAACACTGAAGTCATTTATAATTTGGTTCAAATTCCATTCATCAGATCAGTTGAGTATGTTTATCTTCCCCCTTCCGGGACTGATACGGCCTCATGCACAGAACTCAGGTTCTAAGCTCTGCCATATACCAGCTGTGGAACCACGAGCAAGGGACTGACCTGACTGGCTTTACATAAACAACTCTTTCCTTCCAAGAAATTCATCACTTCAAACTCTTTATTGAACTGTCTCTTTACCCATCTTAGCAGAGATTTCTGAGTGCCCCCTATTTCCTTTCAGCCATTTACTAAAATCAAAAAAAGAGAACAAAGGAAAGAAATGTCTTTACGGTGTCCCAGTTCCCTTGATCTCCATGTATTGTGGACACATACATCTGCCTGGCAAAGGAGAAGGACGGACAAGGTCTGTGCTTTCAAAGAGTACACGTTCTAGTGGTAGGGTGTCAGTTCACACAACAAAACTTGTGATGGGGAAGATACTGAGGGGGATGTGGGGAGTGGCTTAGAGCAGGCACTTAGGAACCTCCTTTCAGAGGGGACCCATGAGTTGGGCCCTGAGCTAAAAACAGGCCAGCAAATGTGAAAATTTACATGGAAAAGCATTCAAGGAAAAAGAGAAAGTTGCAAAGGCCCTGTGGTGAGTGTGTATTAGAGGAATGGAAAGAATAGTACTGTGTGTGCGAAATGCTTCAAGAGGAACGCTAAGACCAAGCTCAGAGTCCAGCAGTGTTCTCATTATAAGACCTAAATTCAATGAACAGTTTAAAGTTTATTCTCAATAGGGCAATGGGATTTACTAGAGACTTTTGAAACATCATTTTGGCCACCAGTGGAACACGGATGGTATAAGTACCAATAGAAGCAGGGTGACCAGTGGGAGGCTGCGGAGGCCAGGGAGAGGGGGTGCTCACCCGGGGCTGGGGCAGCCAGTAGAGCTGGGGTTCATGGTTGGGTTCCAAGTAAGTGACACAGGTGCTCACGCTGCTCTCCCCATGGTCACAAGATGTCCCTTTCAGTGGACATCAGATACCAAACAAGTGACGTAAGGAAAAAACTTAGATTTCCCCCTCGGCTCTGTCCTTCAAAATGAGTCATGTCTAGATCAAACTGAGCAGACGGGGCCAACACTTCCACCACTAATTACACAACAACTCTTGCATCTGCTAGCACAACAGGCTTCAGGAGGCCGGTGCCCAGGCCCCGGATTCGGCCACACCTCGGTGGCAGCCATCTGACGGCACCCCCTGACATCAGCCAGCCGAGGGGCCTGATTCCTGAGCGTGATTCAAACTGGAACTGAGAGTGCCGCTGACAAGAATTTGTCAACAGCAGCAGAAGTTGATGAAGTTATTAGGTTTCCAGTTGACATCAGGTAGCTGTTGGTGTGGGCCAGGCGCTGCTGTTTTGCAAGCGACAGCTTCCCTTTCCTGTTTCCAGACAGAACCAACATTGACCTAGTGGGAAGACTACAGAGAGGGAAAACTGAAAAATGAAAGTAGATTTATTCGGACCTGGCACCATCCATGCCCATTTTTTTCTGATTGCCTCTGTGGTCATAGAGCTCAGTCCTTATCCTTCAGTGTAAAATGGTCTACGTCTCCAGACTGTCAGAAACGAGGAAACTTCCCTGACACCCACACTCGCCACAAGGAAGTCTCTCTCCTATAGACTCTTACAGAGCGTCTCTCTACCCCCTCCTTCTGCATAATTGTGATTAAGTCATGAACTGTATGTTTGGAGGTTTACTGCCCATTTCCCCCATAGAACACATCTTCCCTGGTGTCTACCCTGTTTACTACGAATCTCTAACAGTGAGTACAGGATCTTGTGATGCTAGCGGCTCAGTATATGTTTGCTGAGTGAATAAATGGATGACCAAATGATGCCTTTAGCACCTGAACTCCGATGACCATCTCAAGAAGTTTGGACACAGGGGACGCCTGGGTTAAGCAGCTGCCATCAGCTCAGGTCATGATCCTGGAGTCCTGGGATCGGGACCCCACATCGGGCTCCCTGCTTAAAGGGCAGTCTGCTTCTCCCTCTCCTTCTGCTCCTCCCCCAGCTCATGCTCCCTCCCTCTTTCTCAAATAAATAAATAAAATCTTTAAAAAAAAAAAAAGAGAGAGAGATGTTTGGACACGGAGGATAACTCAGACCACTCTTTGCTGTGACTTTACAGAGATCATTCCAGGTTCACTTTCCTGTTTCTGTGTTTCTTGGCCGTCGGGGTTTCGATTTCCCTTCAAACAGCCCGGCAACATTACGGGCTCCGCTGAAAGTTGCCAACAGGGAAATAAGACAATCCTAGCACAAGCAAGCAAGAAGGTCTGCAGCTAATCCTTAAATGTAGAGGAGTAGGGGAGGGAGGATTTTCAAGCTTTCTGTTGGTGAGTACCTGCCACTCAGAGAAGTAGGAAAGCCGTGGTTCAGATCACCCAACAGAAAATGAATCCAGAGAGCAGATTAGTTTTGAAAAGCCAAAATATTTAGATATGAATAATTTGGGGAGGAATGACAGCAGTAAAGGTCAGAGGGGTTGGGGCTCGTGGAGGAAGAAAGAAGTCCTATCAAAGGCAGCCAGGAGAGCTTAGGCAGATAGAATAAGAGATAAGTCCCTTCGCTAAGTTAGTCACACTCTCCCACATACAATTCTTTTGGCAAAAGCTTCTTTGCTAACAAATCAGGCACATATTTTAAACATAACACAGTGCAGTATAACAACTAGGGTGCCTATAAATGTAGTTTTAAATACATTTTTTAAAAGCATCAAAGGAGGGGCGCCTGGGTGGCTCAATCAGGTAAGGTGTCCAACTCTTGATTTTGGCTCAGGTCATGATCTCAGGGTCACAGGATCGAGCCCTGTGTCTAGCTCCGTGCTCCGCACAGAACCTGCTTATCCCTTACCTTCTGCTATTCCCCTTCCCTCTGCTTCTCCCCCGACCTGCCCATATGCTCTCTCTCTAATAAATAAATAAATATAATCTTTTTTTAAAAAGCATCAAAGGAGTGGAAAACCAAACAAGATCCATGGTTTGAGAATACTAGAATACTGAGATTCCCCGGGTCCTGTGGCCACAAAGGCAATCGGGTTTCCTCACTGCACTTGAAGTAAGCATAGTTTCTGAAAAGCAGTGTGTGGATCTTGAGTCCCAGACAGCTGAGCTGGGGCTAATCCAGATTCTCTAGGAGTTGGAATACAGCTGGTGATTCAAAGCGGGACTCCGAGGGAAAGACAGGAGAGAAGAGGAAGGGTCAATTGACAGGGAGAAAACTCATTCCCTTTTCTGCAGCTCTTCAGGCAAATCCAACAGAGCCTCTCCTGTTCAGCTCTAAATACATCCTACCCGGGAGACTCTGGTCCCCGATGGTATTAATGCTGCTGGCACTGCCATTCAAAGCTAATCCTAGAGCGGTCCCTTAGGAAGGGAGTCTGTCAAGTTTTATGGCTAAAAGAACATTAAAAGACCTGTGCATCATGGGAGAACTACCACATTAACCTCTCAAATGTAAGGCAAAGGTAACATTCTAAACTTGCAGTCTAAATACACAACAGCAGGTTGCCTCCAACACAATCTGGAGTTCCAGCCATGCCTTCTCTATCTCTTGGCAGATTGTTTTTCTTCCTCTGTAATTGCTCTGTTTTTCTCTCTCTCCCCTTACCTCTTTTGTTTCCTCTCCCATTGCCTCCACTGGCCATTAACTAGAGTGAAGGCTAATTTTTAAATACTCATTTTATGTAATAAATAAAATATAATGTCCATGCTGATGGTGCCATGCCTGTTTAAAATCTTTCACGTGTCCCATTGTGTGTACCATGAAATTCAAATGGAAGAGTACAGAAACCCAAGGTCCCCCAAATGCAGCCCTAATTTGTCCCTCAAACATCCTACACTCAATCAAACCAGACTGCATACCATTTGATCTTACTTGGATGGTCCACACATTCCCAATCACTTACAAATAATAAAACCTTAACCTTTCTTCAAAGCCTAAAATCAGGGGCACCTGGGTGGCTCAGTCGGTTAAGCATCGGACTCTTGATTTTGGCTCAGGTCATGATCTCAGCTCCTAAGACGGATTCTTGCTTCAGCATCCCCCCCTCACCCCATCCAGGCATGAAGCCTCCTTAAGATTCTCTCTCTCCCTCTCTTTCTGCCTCTCCCTTCCCCCCTCCACCATTCCCCACCCCACTCTCTCTCTCTAAAAAAATAAAACAAACAAAAAACCAAAATCTAAATCAACCACCCCCTCTTCTATCAAGCATTACTACTTTCAGGAATCAGAACTCAAGTTTATGTTTGTGTATACAACATTTGTACCTTGATGCTGATTTTCACATTTATTTATTCCCCTTATTATCCGGCAAGCAACCGGTAAAGTCAGAAGACAACACTTATCCTAGACACAGCCACGTCTCACGCACACACACACACATAGAGCATAGTATCTTACCTTGAATATAATAAACGTATCTTTAGGAAGTGAGAATTTGAAACTCACTATTCAAGTGTTTCAAGGTTTTCAAATCCAATTTCTCTCCCCCAAACCTTATTTTTGAAAGCTCTAATCTCTGATTTTTTTTTCCTATGTATTGGTGACTGAACAAATAAAAATAAAGTCAATCATCCTTGAAATCCATGTTTCATAACGACATCGTAACATTCTGATAGTTGCACTTACAGTATGCATTATTTGAAATATTACACAATGACAAAAAGTTACTACTACACATTCAGTAACTCTTTAAAATATATTTGCATTTTACTAGCCATAGTGGTATCTGCATGTAGAGACTTTGAGTTACTACACAGAGCAAGGTTTGGCTTGGTCCACAGCATTAACCCAAGGACACCTTGCAATAATTCCCTCCCTATTCTCGTCCACTCAGACTGTGACCTACTACTGGGAATGTCAGTCAAGCAGCTATTGCTTGGCCTAACTTCAAACAGCCAACATCACTTCCAAACTTGCCCTTGAATGAGAAAAGGAAAAAAGCTCTATCAAGACCAAACCTACAGCAGGACCTCACTTCTGATTAGATGTTTCAGAATATAGAAGAAGTGCGATTGAAACTGGCTTTAAGGTTTCCAGGCCAACTACCTGAGAGAGTAGAGATATTATAAACAAAATAGGGCCTAGAGGAAGAGGAGTCAGATTTGGAAGGACATGAGGTCAGTTTGGCAGTCACTGACTCTGAGATTTTGTATTGAGATGTTCAGGAAGCAACTGGAAATACAGGTGTGGACGTCAGCATGACCAAGGATGGAGATCTGAAAAACATCTGCAAAGAGCACAGGAGTCACAGGAGTGGAAGAGCTGAAGATTCAGAAAAAGTTCCAGAAGGAATTGGAAATAACCATATTTCAAAGGCAACTGGAGAAAAAGTAATAAATAAGGCAGGGCAGACAAGAGAATATAGAGTAAAAAGGGAACTAGAATTTACTGAGCACCACCAGGGACAAGGGCAGACACTTTACTCTCACCATTTGCTCTGGTCGTGGCCATTGTCAGTTATACCCACTGTGCATACAAAGGACCTGAGAATTCTGGTGCCCACTGCCACAGATCAAAGGCTATATTCATCACGGAGGAACCAGGAGAGTTCATGAAGAAAGTCAGATCAGAATTTCAAACAGTCAAGGAAGGTGTCAGGGAGGATGAGGGTTAGGAAGAGACCGGGATTGTTAATGTTGAAGGTGTCTGTAACCTTTGAGAACAGTAACAGAGGAGTGGTGTGGGGGGAGGTTAATGGCAGGAATGGTCCAGTTGGTAAGTCACAATGAATCAAAAGAGTTGGCTAACAACACCTATGCAAGGACCAATCTAGAAATTCTATAAAGACAACAGACTGCTATTAAACAAAGCTCCTATTACCAGAATTTAAACCCAATAAACACCCATCCCAGAACATGGCTCAAGGAGGGTCCCCACACTTCATTTGTGTTCCATTTTCAGGAATTTTACCTTCTGAGAATTCAATCACATTCCTAATAATTCAAAAGCCAATACCCCTTGCTATAAATTAAAGGTGATAAAAAAATGTAAGGATTTAGTTTTTATTAACTGTCCATGACCATCTAGAATTTGAGAATCTGGCTCATAGCCTGAGTAATAAGATTGACAAGTAGTTACTGGGACTCACTATGCACTCTTGTATTACTTTAAACAATCCTCCCAAACTCTGAGAAGTATGAGCTATTATTTACTTAACCAATTTATTCCTCAAATACTTTTACACACCTAGTATGTGTCAGTTAGTTTTCTAGGTGGCAGGGATAAAGCGATATTCCTTGACAAATTGGTGGGGAAAGAGAATAATACACACGTACAATTAAATTAAATTAAATGACAAATGAATTTTTAAAAAGTGGTAGGTGGTTAGAAGTGTTTTGAAGGAGCAATAAAAAAAAATAAGATATATTTCAATTGAGAAAAATGAGGCACCCAAGCAGTTTGACCTGTAGAGGGCAGTGAAATGTTTACTGCATGGTGGACTCTGTGGTGGACTGGAGGTCAGGTGCAGAAAGAATGGCTGGACCAAAGGCTTCCGGACACTCCTGCGTGCTGTGCTGCCTCCCGCCAATGCCACCCTCACTCCGGAGCACTGGAGCGCCACAACCCACAGGTCAGCATGAAACCCATCAGATGCTGCCCAAGCGGCATCCAGTGCTAGGCTTCTGGAAAGAAGAATGAAAAATAAAACTTGAGGACCTGGGGAAAGCATAATCCCGCATCTACTACAGTCAGTAAGGCAAGGTTAAATGATCCTTCCGCTATAGCTTTGCAGGCATTTTTGCCAAACTGAGATTGAGCATGCAGGACAAGGGTTAGTCCGTGTTAGCTCCTGGTGTATCCAGAAGTCATTATGACCCACTGAGTTAATCTTATAACCAGTCTTATCTGAGGGTGAACATTACCTGGGACGTACAATTGTCACTGCCTGTATCAAACGGAAAGGCAAACTAGAAAAGGTAAGAAAAGATCATCCTACATGCTTACCTTTCAGAATTGCCCAAACGCTACATAAACCTTAAATATAGTTGAGCCTTGAACAATGTGGGAGTTGGGGAATGAGCTCCCACCTTCATGCAAGCAAAAAAAATCTGTGTCTTGGGGTGCCTGGGTGGCTCACCTGGTTAAGTGTCTGTCTTGATTTTGGCTCAGGTCATGATCTCAGGGTTCTGAGATCAAGCCTGCAGTTGGGCTCTGCACTGGGCATGAAGCCTGCTTAAGAGTTTCTCTCATTCTTTCCCTCTGCTCCTCCCCTCTCCAAAAAAAAAAGGGGGGGTGGTCCTGGATGGCTCAGTCATTAAGCATCTGCCTTCGGCTCAGGGTGTGATCCTGGTGGTCTGGGATCAAGCCCCATGTCAGGCTCCTCTGCCGGGAGCCTGCTTCTTCCTCTCCCACTCCCCCTGCTTGTTCCCCCTTGTTCTCCCTCTCACTGCTTCTCTCTCTCGGTCAAAATCTTAAAAAAAAAAAAAATCTCTGTATTACTTTTCACTCTCCCCAAAACTTAACTGCTAATGTCCCACTATTGACTGGTAGCCTTACCAAGAACACAAAGGTCCGTAACACATATGCTCTATGTTATATGTATTGTACTGTATTCTTCGAATAAAGTGAGCTAGTGAAAACACAATGTTGTTAAGAAACTCATAAAGAGGATCATATGATCCTCTCAATTGATGCAGAAAAAGCATTTGACAAAATACAGCATCCTTTCCTGATTAAAACCCTTCAGAGTGTAGGAATAGAGGGTACATTTCTCAATCTCATAAAAGCCATCTATGAAAAGCCTACTGCAAGCATTATTCTCAATGGGGAAAAGCTGGAAGCCTTTCCCTTAAGATCAGGAACACGACAAGGATGCCCACTCTCGCCACTATTATTCAACATAGTACTAGAAGTCCTTGCAACAGCAATCAGAAGACAAAAAGGGATCAAAGGTATCCAAATCGGCAAAGAAGAAGTCAAACTGTCTCTCTTTGCAGATGACATGATACTCTATATGGAAAACCCAAAGGAATCCACTCCCAAACTATTAGAAGTTATAGAACAATTCAGTAAGGTGGCAGGATACAAAATCAATGCCCAGAAATCAGTTGCATTTCTATACACGAATAACGAGACTGAAGAAAGAGAAATTAGGGAATCCATCCCATTTACAATAACACCAAAAACCATACGTTACCTTGGAATTAACTTAACCAGAGACGTAAAGGACCTATATGCTAGAAACTATAGATCACTTTTGAAAGATATTGAGGAAGACATAAAAAGATGGAAAAATATTCCATGCTCATGGATTGGAAGAATTAACATAGTTAAAATGTCCATACTACCCAGAGCAATCTACACTTTCAATGCTATCCCGATCAAAATACCGAGGACATTTTTCAAAGAACTGGAACAAATAGTCCTTAAATTTGTATGGAACCAGAAAAGGCCCCGAATCTCCAAGGAACTGTTGAAAAGGAAAAACAAAGCTGGGGGCATCACAATGCCGGATTTCGAGCTGTACTACAAAGCTGTGATCACAAAGACAGCATGGTACTGGCACAAAAACAGACACATCGACCAATGGAACAGAATAGAGAACCCAGAAATGGACCCTCGGCTCTTTGGGCAACTAATCTTTGATAAAGCAGGAAAAAACATCCGGTGGAAAAAAGACAGTCTCTTCAATAAATGGTGCTGGGAAAATTGGACAGCTACATGCAAAAGAATGAAACTTGACCACTCTCTCACACCATACACAAAAATAAACTCCAAATGGATGAAAGACCTCAATGTGAGACAGGAATCCATCAAAATTCTAGAGGAGAACATAGGCAACAACTTCTATGACATCGGCCAGAGCAACCTTTTTCACGACACATCTCCAAAGGCAAGAGAAATAAAAGATAAAATGAACTTATGGGACTTTATCAGGATAAAGAGCTTCTGCACAGCCAAGGAAACAGTCAAAAAAACTAAGAGACAGCCCACGGAATGGGAGAATATATTTGCAAAGGACACCACAGATAAAGGACTGGTATCCAAGATCTACAAAGAACTTCTCAAACTCAATACACGAGAAACAAATAAACAAATCATAAAATGGGCAGAAGATATGAACAGACACTTTTCCAATGAAGACATACAAATGGCTAACAGACACATGAAAAAATGTTCAAAATCATTAGCCATCAGGGAAATTCAAATCAAAACCACACTGAGATACCACCTTACGCCAGTTAGAATGGCAAAGATAGACAAGGCAAGAAACAACAATTGTTGGAGAGGATGTGGAGAAAGGGGATCCCTCCTACATTGTTGGTGGGAATGCAAGTTGGTACAGCCACTCTGGAAAACAGTGTGGAGGTCCCTTAAAAAGTTAAAAATTGAACTACCCTATGACCCAGCCATTGCACTACTGGGTGTTTACCCCAAAGATACAGACGTAGTAAAGAGAAGGGCCATATGCACCCCAATGTTCATAGCTGCATTGTCCACAATAGCCAAATCATGGAAGGAGCCGAGATGCCCTTCAACAGATGACTGGATTAAGAAGCTGTGGTCCATATATACAATGGAATATTACTCAGCTATCAGAAAGAACGAATTCTCAACATTTGCTGCAACATGGACGGCACTGGAGGAGATAATGCTAAGTGAAATAAGTCAAGCAGAGAAAGACAATTATCATATGATTTCTCTCATCTATGGAACATAAGAACTAGGAGGATCGGTAGGGGAAGAAAGGGATAAAGAAAAGGGGGGTAATCAGAAGGGGGAATGAAACATGAGAGACTATGGACTATGAGAAACAAACTGAAGACTTCAGAGGGGAGGGGGTGGGGGAATGGGATAGACTGGTGATGGGTAGTAAGGAGGGCACGTATTGCATGGTGCACTGGGTGTTATACGCAACTAATGAAGCCATCAAACTTTACATCGGAATCTGGGGATGTACTGTATGGTGATTAACATAATATAATAAAATTAAATTAAAAAAAAAAAAAGAAACTCATAAAGAAGGGGCGCCTGGGTGGCTCAGTTAGTTAAGCATCTGCCTTCTGCTCAGGTTGTGATCTCAGGGTCCTGGGACCCAGCCCCATGTCACTGTACTGAATTCACTGAAAAAACTCCACGTGTAAGTGGACCCACGCAGTACAAACCCATATTGTTTAAAGATCAATGTATATCTTAATGACTTTACTTAAGAAGATACAACATGTAAGAAATTTGTACTTGGGAGTACCTGAATGGCTCAGTCAGTTGAGAGGCTGACTCTTGGTTTCGGGTCATGATCTCGGGGTCATGAGGTAGAGTTCTGGGCCTGCTGGGAGTCTGCTTGAGATTCTCTCTCCCTCTCTCCCTCTCCCCATCCCCCAGCTTGCACATCCTCTGTCTCCCCCTCTTTCTCTAAATAAATAAGTAAAAATATAAATAAAATAAAATAAAATAAGATAAAATAACAATTGTATTTTTGTAATTCTTTAAGTTCCCAAAAGTGTGCTACCTTGTCTCATTTACTGGGATAAAAGGTAGGGAAAGACCAAAAAAAAAAAAAAAGAGGACAAATTTCCTGTCAATAAATATGTAATTTTATAACCTTCTGAAAGAGCTTACTATTTTCAATACTCACCAAATTACATGCCCAGGGTAGAAATTTCTATTTCATAAGAGAATGCGATAAAAATTGATGATGTAAACACTAGCCCAATCTGTCAAGTAACCTGGCATTCAGCACGGCCTCAGGGCAAAGCGGCTTCAAGCCACCTGTCCCCTGCCCTGTGTACCCCGAGGGGACGTTCATTATGCTGCATGAAACTTACCATTTAGGCAGATGAAAACAGGGACTAGACTCAATGTGCAATGTATATATTAAGTTAAAAGGTTAATTTTCTGACTCACGGTCTGGATATTAGAGCTGTGAAGGAAAGCGAGTCATCGTATGCTCCCTAAATTAGCTTTCAGTGAAACAAGACGCAGGATGGGAGAAAGGGATATGTCTCCTGTTTAGGTCCATTAGTTCCAGCAGCAGGGATGCTCCCGGTCACACCTGTGCCGCCTGTCAGGGGTGGAGGCGCGGCGGCCAGGCTCCTGCCTGGATGTCAGGCCGGGATGGAATGACCGAGCTGCCACACACAGCGAGGTGGGACACCTGACCCTCAGCTGTGGCTCCGTCCGTGAAATGGGGACATTATGTGAAGAACAATGAGAAATGGGCCACAAAGGACTTGGCTGGGCACTCAAAATATGCTGCCATTCAGTGGCCCTGAGGTCTTCCCCAGGAGACGTAAACTTAGAGCCTATATCCTCCACGTAGAAGGGTTTCCTCCCCCTGAAAGGAGATCCCTTGAAAAAATGTTGCCAAGAAACAGGCTAGGAGCAGACAAGGGAGAAAAATCCTATAGAGTATTTTTAGGCCCTGTGTCCCCATTAGGGCTGGATATTGCCTACGATCCTATTGTAACTCCGAATCGGATTCTATACTGTATTTCCTATTTTCTGGATTACAAAACAAAGGTTTGGCAGAGATGCCAACTAGTTCAACGACCAGAGTGGGGGTCAGATGGAGGTTTGTCACATTCCAAATATAATTCCAACTAATATTTAGTGTATGGTTATAACTCAGCACTTTTCATAATCTTACTAAATACTTAAGATGATCTTACAAATAAGGAAATACATTCTATTTTAGACTAGGGAAACTGAGGCAAGCAGAGTTCATCAGCTGCTTGAGAACACTTGGCTGCTAAGTTTTGGAGTCAGTTTGAACAAAGCGGTATAATTCCAGAACCACGGCATAAAATGCACACATGCCTCCAGAGGACCCGTCTTTCCCCTAGGTGCTCAGGGAAGAGGGTCCACAGTCGAGAAAAATTCATACACACACACACACACACACACACACACACACACACACACACGTACATGTTTAGATTCAGTGAAAAGAGGTATTGAAGTCCCAGTCTACTCATTTGTCTTAGAACAACATAAAAGAATAAATTAGAATGGTGTGGAAATCAAGTACATTCAACATGTCCCATCTCTCCCGCTTCAGAAGATTTTTATTAAAAAATAAGTTTGACTCCTCAATAACAAGTGTCTGATTAACGTCCACGTGCACCTGCCCAGTAGCTCACGGGAAACAGAAAGAGAAAGGGAACAGAAAGGGAGAAAGACAAAACCCTGCAAAGAGGCAGCAGAAATGAATAGACATCTTCCCCCAGAAGCCCCCTGGACAGACCTTTATGGTCTCCAGATTCAGGACAATGACTCAGCCTCACAGGATGGAGGGGTCATCCCCTGATGTGAAGCCCTGACCCTCTACCCTCATTCCCACCTGGATATGTACAGCCAGGTGTGGTGGCCCCCAGCCTGAACAAGAGATCCTCATGGGTCTGCTCAACACTCAGGTGTGCTCAGCGACAGTACCTGGAAGCCTGTTCCTTCTGAGGACCACCTTCACAAACCCTCCATAAGGATTCAGCGCCAAGGAGGCCTGGATCGGTCCTGAAGACACTCATGGCCATGAATGTCTTACAGTTACTCCACAACAGTCCACTGTGGTAGATACGATTATTATTACCCTTTTTACCAAAGAGAAAATGGAACCACCAAAGACATAAGGTCACCTGGCTAACTAATGGGTGGGGCAGGGCTGAGACAGAGGCCCTCTAACTCCAGAGCTCACAGTGTTGCCCTGTAAACACCTTCTTCCAATATTCCTCCAGTTTCTGAGGCTCAAGAGCAGAGACAAATTCTCTCACACGTTAAAGTTGTCTCTGTATCCTTCCCAGGCCTCACCTCCACTCAACTACTCCCTACCTCCCCTCCCCCTCCCTTCCCCACAGAGAAGACAAACCTTATCTGTGGTTTAAAACACAAATCTGGGCCTGTCCTGTTCCCTCTTGTGTAAATGCAGCAAGATTCCTGATACAGTGGCCTGTAATCCCTAGTAAAAGTCTGATAAGAGTCTCTTAGGTGAAGAGAGTAAACATACTAGCTTTACAGGAGAATGTACTCATCGAGTTAAAAATACACAGACTAAAGAAGAGTGGCTAGCCTAAAATAGCAACTAAAATAATCCCAATTTCAGGCTGGATGACCACCTTCACAGAAAGCACACAGAAACCACTGGATGCATTAACAACCACAGAGGAATCGAACAGCCAATTAAACCGTTTTACCCACCTGCTCACCCAGATCTGCCAGCCACCTTTGCTCACGTCATCCTTACTCCCTCTGAACCCCCAAGGTCAAGCCTGGGATCCTTTTTCATTTAATATTAATATTCTATTTAAATATAATTTTATTTATATTTTTATTATATTTCTTTTATAATGATTTATTGTATTTATTTTATAAATAAAAATAAGATTTAATATTATCATCTGCTTCTTGCAGCGCTGATCTGCAGATCATTTTCACCAACAGCACCTCATTTCATAAACTCAAATCATCAACTCAACCTGGAGAAGTAGGAGTTCTCCCATTTCCCAGATTAGGAAACTGAGCTTCAGGGAGGTTACCCAGCCCGCGGAGCAGGAACCCGAGCTGACTGGAAATGAGGTGCCGCTCCTGTTCCGCCATTTTCAACCCCTCTGAGGTGGCAGCAGGCCGCCTCTCACACCCTTCTTTTTCGACCCTAGCCTTCTGGTCCTGTGCTCTTCTGTGCCATCACCAAACGTGCGACACCCCAGAATTTAAAATAGTTCTCAGTCACACAACTAAGGACAGGCTCTCAGCCTCTGTCAGATACGCCCCTCTGATACAACCAGATAAAGAATCAAATTAGAACTAGAACGTGCAGCCTCAAATACACTAAAAGCAGAGAGTATCAGAAAAAATTCTATCCGTATGCCAAAAAAAGGAAAAGAAAAGGAGAAAGAGATACCCCAAGAATATGCAAAATATATTAATAGTGGTTCTCTCTGAGTGATAGAATCGTGGGTAATCTTCCTCACTCCGGTACTGTCTGCTTTCTAAATTTTCTGTAATCAATATATATTATCCTGTTTGACATGGGGAAAATGATGTGAAAAGCAATAAGCAAGGAAAACACTGCAGCGAGGAGTCCCCTGAGGAAGGAAGGAAGGAAAGGGACAGGTGGCCATGGTGGTGGGGGGTGGATTTTGCAGGGTCCTGAGGAGGCTGTGGGGAGGTGGGGGTGAAGGCGGCCACCCCGGTTCCCAGAGCAGGGCGACCCTGAGTCGAAGGCTCCCTCTCCCCCTCAGGAACTGTGACTTCTGGGAAACAGCCACCCCTCCCTCCCTGAAGGCTGCCAACCCTTTCCACATCCACACACGCTGACTTGTCCCAACAGAGAATGCCTATCCTCTAAGCAAGCCTGCGGATGGCTCGGATCTGGGCTGAGGAGGAGCTCATTATTCGGCAGGCAGAGCTAATTATTGTGACCTGATGCTTGGAGATCCCCCTGGTATCAAACGTCTGACTCAAATTCACCTCCAAGGTCATCCCACACGGTCTTTAATCCTGGTCTTGGAGCAAAATGCAAGTTTTCGTAGCTCTGCGGTCACAGCGCTAAATGGCTAAAGTTGGCACGGGCTGTACAGGTTTCTAGGCACGACTCTTGGAGGTTTTAGACCCAAATCCAGCGCTCTGTTTTCCTTCATGGGGGCAAACCCTCGAGTATATTTCCCTCAACGTGAAGACAGAACACTGGAAACAGGAAAGGTGTTTTAATGGGAGTGTTGTTTTCTTACGAGGAAATCCGACCTACCACAAAACCAACTCATGAAAAGGGAGAAAAACGGATTCAGAAAGTGAAATGATTCCAAGTGTTATGTTAACTGAATATCAAAATAATAAACACCAAAAGCAAGCAGGCCAGTAGGAGCAGGTAATAAATCAAAATACTTGTGGGAATGGGACCTCATTAGGCTTGAAAAAAGGAACAGTGTTGCACAAACTGGTTATTAGCACAGGGTTCTCGCTCCCTCCCTCTTTTTCTTTTTTCCTCTTTAAAAAAAAAATGGGACAAAGTCCAATTCTTTTAATACGTAATTTCTTTCCTTATTGTACATGTCTCAGCAAGCTGCCATCAGCTGTTATTTGTTGTTAAGGATCCGTGTAAACATTAAGGCCAGGAGACTGACTCACCCATCAGAGCAGGAAGAGAAAGTATGTGATCACACTGTTACTTTCAACCGCCCTCACGGTCAGCATTGTCCATGACACAGGAGATGGCTGTTACCCTTCCCTAACGTGTATTTGAGCACAGTCGGAAGCAAACTCTAGAATGAACAACGCAGCAGCAGGTAACCGCGTGGGCTGGTGCACTCAGGTCTGGCCATGTGCACTAGAGGTGGCTCTGGGACACGGTGGAAACAGCCTGTGGGGCTCCCAGGAACACGTGGACGCCGGACATCCTTCTCAGGGGCAGAGCAACCACCCGGAAAAGCTGCTCCACTAGGAATCCTTGCATATGTGGGCTGAGCGCTCGGTGTGTCTGATTCGGGAAAGGGACACAGAGGGAATTCTGTTTTCCAGCTCCACTGGGTGTATCCACAGCCCTGTGGAGCCAGGAAGGGGGGAAGTACAGCAGGACATTGTGGTCTGCAGGCAGGCAGTTCCTTTTGTTGTCAAAAAGTTGTATTTCCTCCACTAGGCAGAGTCCCCTACCTCCACTGTACGATGGGTAAATGCAATTCTTAGATTTTTTTTTTTTTTTTGAGAGAGAGAGCACGCAAGCAACAGAGCACAAGCAGGGGGAGCGCCAGAGGGAGAGGGAGAAGCAGACTCCCTGCTGAGCAGGGAGCCAGAGGCGGGACTTGATCCCAAGACCCCAGGATCATGACCTGAGCCAAAGGCAGATGTTTAAGTGACTGAGCCACCCAGGCACCCTAGTAAATGTGATTTTTTAAGCACTGCTCCCAGCCACAAAATACCCTGGAAGGCCAGGATACCTGGCCAGCTACAAGTGGCGGAAGGCCGAGTCCACACCTCAAGGGCCTGGAAGTTCACTTATGAAGGCTACTTTAGAATCACTTGATCACCCCAGCGCACCCAGCTACAATCGAGTTAAGAATCAGATGTTAGGGGCGCCTGGGTGGCACCCAGCTACAGATGTTAGGGGCGCCTGGGTGGCACAGCGGTTGGGCGTCTGCCTTCGTCTGCCTTAGGCTCAGGGCCTGATCCTGGCGTTCTGGGATCGAGCCCCACCTCAGGCTCCTCTGCTGTGAGCCTGCTTCTTCTTCTCCCACTCCCCCTGCTTGTGTTCCCTTTCTAGCTGGCTGTCTCTATCTCTGTCAAATAAATAAATTAAATCTTTAAAAAAAAAAAAAGAATCAGATGTTAACTGGACTTACTGGGGTGATCATTTCTCAATACATACAAATAGCAAATCATTGCATCGTGTATCTGAAACTAATACAACGTTATGTCACCTAGACCTCAATAAGAAAATCATTTAAAAAAAGAGAAAAGAATCAGTGAAGGTACAACTGTTCCAACTGCAGCAAATAGATGTTCTAAGGCCACCTGAGAAACCAAGGTCAAGCAAGAAGAATTACCAGAAACGTCCAACAAGGGCTTCTTAACCATGCTTAGTACTGAAAGTGAAAAATTAGAAACGCTTTTAAACTTTCTGAGATAAACTGAACACGAAAATCTAGTTAGAAAATGTTTATACGGGCGGGTTTATTACTCTAGTATAGATTATAATAGATTAACCACTTCAATGCCTCTGAAATGCTGATCATTTCTTACATTCTTCAAAGCATTAGACCTGTTTCTGCTTGCAGAAGCCATCTGTACTTTTTGAGCTCAGAGTCAATTTGCCTGGGACTCAAAATCATCTTTCAACTAACTTTTGCTTTGTATAATTTTTACAAAATTCCTGGCAGTCCTCAGGCAGGAATTTCATAGCAAACACAAATGGAAGCAGAAAAACAAGAGATACTCTAATTTAAGATTGAACCGTGATAGAAAGGAAAAAATGTGCAAATGTACTTGCTCTACAAATAAGGCCTTTTGCCTTCCAACCCAGGGCTGATTCTGGATGATATCTCCTTTTTCTTCGTTGATGTATGTGAAAAGCTTTTTTTTTTTTTTAATTTAAGAACAAAAGTAATATAAATAGGGTGGCAATTATATCGATCTATCTGTGTCACACCAAATCTGGACTAAACAATTTCTGTGTTTCTAGATATAGACAAAAACATTTTATCCAAATGTCTATTTTATTGTTTACATTACAGATCCTCAAATTCAAACAGAATTTTCTATTTAGGTAAAGGCCATGGCTCAATTTTCCTCTCAGCAAATCAGAGACTTTAAATACAAATGTTTGCTTGAAAGAAGGGAGTAATGTATGAAGAGATACCACGTGCAGAATTTCCCAATGAAAACATGTCAGGAGCGAGCACTTCTGTGTCACTGAGCTTCTTCCGTAACAAGGGAGTGACCAGCACTCTTTCAAAGGGGGGCTGGCTGAGACAAACCAAATATGTTGGTTTTTGCAAAGGAAATTTCAAACATGGATCAACCGTCACCAAGCTATTTCAATTTGTGCCATTGAAAGGTTAGAAAAACTGATCAGTTGAGATTTAATAATCTAGTTCTGATTGCTGGCCTCTTTAATTCAGTAAGTAGGCACATGAATTAACCAAACCCCTAATCATTAGAAGGACAGAGTATTCACTTCCAGTTCCTGCTCAAGGAACCATTTCTGAGCCATTTTACCAGCCTCCGGGGGATGAGCAAAAATTCAAAGTAGTCATGTCAAAATTGTCCAATTTCGCTGAGCCACCCAAATGGCTTTGGCATAGAAACTGTTACAAAGTTACATTGAACAATGTGCAGGCAGTATCATAAACCCATTATCTATCCAATCATCTCCATCTCCAAACACTGGCATCTTTTTATTCAAAACGTGTTACAACAAATCATAAGCCTGGTCTGTTGTCTTTTGACTTGGTTTCTCTATTTCTGCGTACAGCTCTTTGGTAAAGTTAGAATGAGGACACAGAGGGCGGTGGGAGTCATGACTCCTTCCAGGACCTCACGTGTATCATTGAGGGATACAGACATGCGTATGACAAGGGAGGTGATGACTGAGGGAGGAGGAAAGCTGTGTTCAAAGCATAAATTCAAAGGCCTGTCCCTAGGCAAGAAACAATTGTTGGAGAGGATGTGGAGAAAGGGGATCCCTCTTACACTGTTGGTAGGAATGCAAGTTGGTACAGCCACTCTGAAAAACAGTGTGGAGGTCCCTTAAAAAGTTAAAAATTGAGCTAACCCTATGATCCAGCCATTGCACTACTGGGTGTTTACCCCAAAGATACAGATGTAGTGAAGAGAAGGGCCATATGCCCCAATGTTCATAGCAGCATTGTCCACAATAGCTAAATCGTGGAAGGAGCCAAGATGCCCTTCAACAGATGACTGGATTAAGAAGCTGTGGTCCATATATACAATGGAATATTACTCAGCTATCAGAAAGAACGAATTCTCAACATTTGCTGCAACATGGACGGCACTGGAGGAGATAATGCTAAGTGAAATAAGTCAAGCAGAGAAAGACAATTATCATATGATTTCTCTCATCTATGGAACATAAGAACTAGGAGGATCGGTAGGGGAAGAAAGGGATAAAGAAAAGGGGGGTAATCAGAAGGGGGAATGAAACATGAGAGACTATGGACTATGAGAAACAAACTGAAGACTTCAGAGGGGAGGGGGTGGGGGAATGGGATAGACTGGTGATGGGTAGTAAGGAGGGCACGTATTGCATGGTGCACTGGGTGTTATACGCAACTAATGAATCATCAAACTTTACATCGGAAACCGGGGATGTACTGTATGGTGACTAACATAATAAAAAATCATTAAAAAAAAAAAAACATTATGATCAGAGACTGTGAACAGTAATATCAATACTTAATAAAATCTGTTAAAATTTTATTTGTGACAACATAAATGATCATTTTTTACAAATATAGTGTCTTTAAGGCATACAAGAGTCTTCAAACTTGTTTTAAATAAA
>NC_048219.1:183243074-183266054 GCF_002007445.2 Ailuropoda melanoleuca
TTTAAAAAAAAAAAAAAAAAAAAAAATCAGTATGTTTTGATTCCAAGAATCAATCCAATGACTTCTCTTGAAGGGTATCAACAGAGACCATTTTAACTGGTATCTTTTTTTTTTTTAAATAAAGATTTTATTTATTTATTTGCCAGAGAGAGAGAGAGCACAAGCAGGGGGAGAAGCAGGCAGAGGGAGAAGGAGACTCTCTGCTGAGCAAGGAACCCAATGTGGGGCTCGATCCCAGGACTCTGGGATCATGACTTGAGCCGAAGGCAGATGCTCAACTGACTGAGCCACCCGGGCACCCCTAACTGATATCTTTAAAAGGATAACTAAAAGGAAGCTTTGAGAGTGGCCCACAAGGAGAATAAACTGTATCCTGCTTACTAAAGAATGAACTGATGTGAAACAGACATCTAATAAATCAATAAATCATTGGTGTTCCAGCCAGCCACAAGTCATGTGGGAAATTTCTCTGCCCGGGTCCTAAGCCCTGATGCTGGCCTTAATTCTATTTCCATTTGTTGGTCTTCCTGGCTAATTCACACCCTGCTCTAAACAAGTTTTCTTTTTAACCAAATGCTTGGGTTAACTCCAGAAAATTCTGGTAACTTTTCTCTGCAAAAGCTCCCGAGTTCTAACACTGGGAAGGCCCTCCCTCGTGGGATACTTGCATCTTGCAGGTGCCCGATACCCTGAAATGACCTTCCCCGGTCTGGCAACAGTGTGTGGATGGGTGGCAGAGGGATTTCCCTACTTTTTAGAAGGAAGAGAACAAACAACGGGTGGGCTGTGATTATCCCTGGAACCCAGGTCAACTTGGTGACTCTTTCTACAGGTCTTAGTGGCTGGTAATTTCTGATGGGTTCTTCTTTGCTCTCCTAGTGCTGCCACATTTAGTATTATGCCTGTAACCCGGCTGAAGAGCCTTTTACTTCTACGCAGCTGTACGTCACATTACTGCCCCCCCGAAAAGTTTCCATAGAAAAGAAGCACTCATACCTCTCCAGTAGATGGAATTGCTTCTCACTTAGGCATCTATATAATTTAATATTATTATTATCATCATCACTATTTTTGTTAACCCAAAGGAACGTTATTCAGAGCATTCAATCTAAACATACGTGGAATTGGCTAATTTCTACCCGGCAGGGATTGATTGACCTGGTAAGCCTACATGGGTGACTTTCCTGGATCCACAGGCCTTTCTCTTCCTACCAAGTTAAAGAGAAACGAACAGCACTATTACCTCCCTTCCATCTTGTACTTAGCAAGGGGACCAGCAAATCACTTTCAGTTCTCGGTCAGCCAGTCTTCTCTGTGTGGGCAGCAGAGTTCCCAGTGGCGTCCAAATGCTATTCCCTCAACCTACCACAACCACCTGGGAGCTTGTGAAAAAGTCAGATCATAGGGGTGCCTAGGTGGCTCAGGTCATGATCCCGGGTCCTGGGTCCTGGCACCTGCTCGGGAGGGGAGGGGAGGGAAACCTGCTTCTCCCTCTTCCTCTGCTGCCGGCCCTGCTTGTGCTCCTTCTCTCTGTTAAATAAATAAATAAAAATCTTAAAAAAAAAAAAAAAAAGAAAAAAGAAATTCAGATCACAAACTCAAAACTTCTGGGATGTGTTCTTAAAAGTGAGTATTTGTAGCAAACACCCAAAATGATTCTAAAGTACAAAACAAGGGTTCATTTTTGGGACCCTCAGTGTTCACCATTAGAGGGAAAGCCCAGAAAGCAATCATCTTCCACGCACATCTATTATGCCATTCTTAGACCTACAAAAAGTTAACAACCAGGTGCTGACCTTCTCCAAGAGTTCCAAATTCCGAATCTAAATAAACATCATCACCATTTGTTTAGTGCCCTAAACTACCCATCTACAAGGTAATAAAGCATCAATCATCCCAAATCAAGAGCACTTTTTTTTTTTGGCTCTTCAAACAACTGATTTGCTGTTTTCTCCTTTTGTTGAAATGAAGCCGATCATCCTTTAAATATAACCTTTATGTCAACTTTACTCTGAGGCTTTCCTTATCTTTCTGCTGCATACCTAAAGTGGTAGAACAAAGATTTTGGTAAACATGACAAATCTTGCTATCAATGGCACATTCCCCTTGGTTAGATGAAGTATCTAGACCCTTCCAAGATCAATGGCTCTCAATGGCCAGCAGATAGCAGGCAATCAATGACTATCTGAGGAATGAGCCAGAGGAGAACAAGTCCCTCTTGTGGCTCTGCCCTTCAAAACCTTCCCCAAATCCAGTCTCAGCCTCTGGGTGAGATACCCCCGCTACCAGCTCGTGGACACCCATTCCTCTTCTCCTTCCTTTATTTATCCACATTTAATCAGGTCCCTCTCCAGCTTCGAAGCCTCCCCAGATAACTCCAGTCAACATGGACGGTTCTTTTCAATCTCCAGGCAAACAGCACTGATTATCCTCTCACACATTTGGACACTTAAGAGCTAAAAGGCATCGACGGGAGACTTATCCAGCTAATTATTGTCTAGATGAGGAAACTGACGTGAGAAAGCTAAGGAATTTGTCTGTGATCAGATAATTGGATATTTTCAAAAGAAATTAGGAACCCAAAGTCTTTCCACCCTCAAGTACTCTTTCTCAAGAAGATTATAGGCCTTCTGGGGGATGAAACAGTATTATTTTCATTTTTTTTTTTTTTTTTTGAGAGAGAGAGTGAGTGAGCCTGCACAAGCAGGGGAAGGGTAGAGGGAGAGGAAGAGGGAGAATCTTAAGGGAGCCTCCATCACACAACCGAGATCATGACCCGAGCCGAAATCAAGAGTAGGATGCTTAACCGACTGAACCACCCAGACACCCCAGATGAAAAATTATTACTATTATTTTTTAAATATTTTATTTATTTATTTGACAGAGAAACAGACAGTGAGAGTGAGAGAGGGAACACAAGCAGGGGGAGTCTGACAGGGAGAAGCAGACTCCCTGCTGAGCAGGGAGCCAGATGCAGGGCTCAATCCCAGGACCCTGGGATCATGACCTGAGCCAAAGGTAGATGTTTAACAGCTGAGCCACCCAGGTGCCCCATGAAAAATTATTTTTAATAAATGTCCTAGTGCTTACTCTTCCACTGAAGTCCGATCATCCGATTACTTGCCTTGGGATGTTCTGCAACAGAGCTGTGACATTCTCGAAAGTTGTATCCCTAAATCTCCACTAATTCTGAAATTAGAAAATCCCTCCATAAACCATAATTTGGCTAATTCCCTTATCTCCGAAAGAGAGTTATTATATCCTCAGTTTAGGATGATTGAAATGTGAGAACATGTATCAAATCAGACAAACAGAGACACACAGAAAGGAAGCAAAGAACCTTGGTTAAGGTGCAGTCAGTAGCCAGGGCTCTCAGGTTCAATCCCGACTCTTCATTTCTGAACTGTGTGACTTTGGGCAAATTGCTTTGTTTCTCTGAGCCTGAGTTTCCACATCTTTAAGGGGAGGATAAAGACAGTCACTCCTTCACCAGGTTGTGGTGCTACAAAGAAATACTGAAAGTAAACTGCCCAGCACAGAGCCAATTTCTGGCCAGGTATGTGCACAATGGCCTTGAGACAAACGATTTAAATTAATGCCAAAAAGTAAAAAAGATAAACCACTCTATGCCATGGGCCTTGGCACCCATAAAACTCATTCATGCATGCTTTCATTCACTCATTGATTCATTTCAATGCCAACTATGTGTCAGGCTCAGCTCGAGGTTCTGAGGATTCAGGAGGACCCAAAGAGGGCCCCCCAGGTTCATGCACATGGCCCTGTGGTAGACAGAGAAATCCCCGAATGCTGGAGACCTACCCCATCCTTATTCCACTAATGTCACCAACGTTTCAAATACTTCTTTTGAAGCTGCATTCAAAGCAAGTTAAAAGTCAATCATGAAATGAGTTTGTTACTTTCCAGTCACTCATTGTTCTTGACTCAAAAGCAAGATGACACAGCACGCTTGATCTTTTCATTTATCAACAACCTTGTCTTTGAATTATCTGATTTCCAAAAATTAAATCCACCTTAAAGGACAAATTGCCCAATACTAAGCACATTTGAAAAGGGGCCATCAGATATTTTGAAAAAGGCAATTTCAAAAAAGTTCCAAAGTCGAGGCAGCATTGTTGTAATTCTATAAAGCCGTCAAGGTGACCACTTTCAAGGATTCATTTGTGAAAAAGTCTCTGCTTTTGCTCTTAAAGAGTCGTGTTGCACTCCGGAGTTACACAGACTTTTGTGTAAGTACACTGCTCCACAAAACTGAGGGCTGGGCATATAGCAAGCACAAAATGAGTAATTTATTGGACTGAACCAAGAGCCTAAAACATACTGGCATGAAATAGATGTGGGGTAGGGTTATAAGTCTTCCCTTCTAAGACACAAATGAAAATCTCCTTAGGGATACAGCTCTACCTGTAATTTATCTCTACATTATTCTTGTGTGTAATATTATTTTTGGCATGTTAATGCATTGTCAAAGAATTCCAATCTAGTGACATGACAAAAGCTGTATTTCATTTTGGAATATAAAAAGTGTGAAAATCAATTGAATTATATTATCAATGACATGCAATAAGGATAACCAGTATATTCTGGGTAATGTCACTTTTCCAGAATGATTAGCAGCCTAGAGCTATTAGATTAATTACTAGAGTTTTATTCTTACTATTATAATCAGTTGGATTTGCTGAAGGGAGATAAAGGCTCAAAGCTCTCCCCCCACCAAAAAATAAAAAAGAGAGAGAAAGAGTGATTTGCCAGAATCCACATAATTCAGATGATTAACTTCCTTTCTTGGCACTTGACTAAACCCATGAGTTTATGCTGGCAAATAAAACAAGTACTGAAAGTTGAAGTCACTCTTTGATCTAGTAAATAAACCCACAGAAAATTCAGCCTCAGTAACACTCTTTAAATTTATGACATAACCAATATTGTAACAAGATGGTGACAAATCCTGGTTTCTTACTGAGAATACACGATACATCCTATGAGTGTGCTTCAAAAATCAATGGGCTGTTTATAAATAAACAAAATCACGGCAACATTTGTCTTTTTGCATTTGTTTACTCATTCATTCCAATAATCACATATGGAGTGCCTGGACCAAATAGGAGCCTACATACTATATTGTTTCAGGCACTGTAGGGGACGCAAAGATAAATGGAATATAGACTTAGCCCTGGAAGAACAAAGATTCTGGCACTGAACTCCATATACAGTTGTATCAGTTGTTCACTGAACAACTCAAGGGGGAAATGCAACTTAACTAAAATGCAACCTCAACTCTTCTCACCTAACTCAGGGCCACAACAATCCAGTAACAGTAAAAGTAAGAGTATAAGCTAATATTTTTTGAGTGACTACTATGTTCCAGGCCTGGTTGACGGGCTTTACAAGTAGCTACATGTCTAATCCACACAACAACCTGATAGAGTGGGTATTATTACTACCTGCACTTTATAAATGAGAGAACTAAGCACAGAGAAACAAACTGACTTGCCTGAAGGCAAACAGTTAATAAGCTGTAGGGAGGTCATTCACTAAAGAATACTCTGCCCCGAAGAGTAAGAATGGGTACATAGGAAATATAAGTGACATTAGGAAATGAAACAGAAATACCCACCAACTTCCAAGGGAGAAGAGAAGTGCTGCTTTAACTATGCCTTGAAGAATGTGCACCACTGAGACAGGCAGGATGTGGGACAGCTTGAACTGTGGCCCAAAGCCCAGCAGCTGGATGCAGTAAAGGAACACTTTAGAAAGAGCTTGGACCACCTTTCCCTGAAGGGCCATAGGTAAAAACTGCGAGTCGTTTCAGAGTAGGTGTGTGTGATCAACACTCAGGTTTAGGAAGATTCATAATCCTGGTGTGTGTGTGTGTGTCTGTACATATACAAATACATACACACACATACCCTATTCTAATTATATACCCAGCCTATATAAGGAAGGCTGGGTAGGTTTGCAGAGGAGGGAAGCAGGTAGAAGAGGAGAGATTTGTCATCACGCCCAAATACTACTGCATTTATTAGCACTTGTCCATTTTTACAAGACAATTTTCTTAATTAGTTCAATAAATCCTCTCTGTTCAGAGCAAAACATTCAGCTGCCGCTCTTATGATTACTTAAGTTTGTATGTGCAAGGCAAAACAAATACACATCCAACTATGGATACCTTGAGCCAGTGAATTAAGTCAATTTCCTCAGTTGTCTTAACATCTGACAGATGTAAACAGGATCAACATGCAATTTAACGTGGCCAGTGCGACTGAAGTTACCAAACAGGCGATTTTTGATCAACTCAGTATCTTTCCTCTTTTTGTTACTGATCTCACTTTTTTTAAAATTTGATTTTCTATTAGATGGGCATACCACAAAGCCTTCTGTACCAACTAGTCCTCCCAGCACAGGATGGGGGAAATGGTGAGAGAGTTTTTATTGAATCCGTGAGTGGGAGGGGCAATTACTGTTGAATTATAATAATCTTAAAATTAGAAGGGACCAGAATTAATTATTCCCGTCTTTCTTTCCAGTGAGGGATACTTGCTGAAGCTCCTCTTACCGAGAAGATTCCCTCGATCTGCTTAAACACTTTCCACGGCAGAGAGCTCACTGCTTATCTTTGATGGGTTGGCTGTCCAGGCATGTAGAAACCTCAGTGACACAGGTAACAGAGGGAGATAGGGAATAACTGGAATCCAGAGGAACTAGGTCTACAGAAACAGACATAGGGCCAAATTCGTGTCCCAAATGTTGTGCAAAGCTAGGTAATTTGGGACAATGTCAAACTCTCAGGCCTTTGAGCCACAAGGCAGAGAACAGAAGCAGCTAGGGGGGCTCAAGAACAGACCATAGTGTAGGTCCGGTAGGCAATCCACATTCAAGACAATGATTCAGAGTAAGATTCTGTGAGATTGAGAAACAGGGTGGCAGCAGCCTTGGGGAAGGGAACGGCGGGCTCATTCACAGAGGACTTCGGGAATACAGCCAAAGGTGCTGGTCCCAGTGGGGAACTGGAATGCTGAGCTGGAAAGAGACAGGAATAGTTATAGTTTCTGGGCCAATTAAGTGTGTGGAAAGTTGTAACACCACAGGCATGTCGATGCCAATATTCACCCCAACCAAGACAGGAATGCAGTCTGCAACAGCAAAACGCATCCCTACCCAGCAAGTGGGTGATTCTAAGGTTACCACTGAACCACTTCCTTGGTCTGCACTGGCAGTGGAGAGGAAAAGACAAGTCCCACCACGTAAGCAGAATAAAATCTTTCTGTTTTTAGACATGTCCAGCAAGAAGCCAGAGAGGATAGGTACCAGGAATATTCCCAAATATGACTTCAAGTTGACTTTGTGTGTGAAAGTCTTTCTCTGTGTTTTCAAAATGCTCTACAAGGAACAGTATTAGTTTCATGAATAAAATGTGTTCATTCATTTAAGAGAAAAAAATAGAAATATGGCTTTATATTTCATATGGCTAAGAGGTTAGCTGCAGAAAGCAGGATGAATGTTTTAGGTCTGAAGAGATGCATGATCTCACTGACTCGACCCTATTTCCAAATGACGAGTTCCTCCAGATTAAGGCCAACGTGTGCGGGATTCTTTCACTGAGAAAGAGGGAGCCAACAGGATCAGGAGAAGGTGGGAAAGAAAGGATGAAGCAGTTTTCCTTTTTCCATCCGTGCAATTGAAAAAAATAACTTGCAAGATGTTTAGCTTGTTTTTAAGTGGGGAAGGTGCAAAACTGAACTGGATAATTAATATTTCATGGTGAAAAAGTGGATCCCCAGAGATAACTGCAGGAATGCTCGTATAGGCACTTGGATGACCTAGTTTAAGGGTGTTAAAGCTCTGAAGTGTAACAAGATGAATTTTAAGGTCACAGAAACAATTGATTACACAGCAATCAATGCATTTAACTCATAAACAAGGAGAATCAGCCAATCCTACAGGGATTTGAACTCCTGGTTTTTATGCGTGTATTTTAAAGTTCATGCACAGTCCATGAAGTCATTTTCCTTTCCAGCTGCGGAAACCCTGAAGGCTTTCTGTAAAACTGTAAGACAACAGTGTCTAAGCGATTATATAAAGACAATCAGCCCCATCAAGCTCACTTTAACAATGTCTTTTTGAAAGGCAGCATTTCTCTGGGTTTTAAGAGCGATGATGCTCCTTGGATAGGAGGAGGAGAAACTTACAGTAGATTTAGAGGCAATAATTTACATCAGGTGACTAAACCATATAATCCTTTATAGTAGAGGTTATCCTTTACATTAAAGGGGAGCTGCCAACAGCTATCACAGGCAGCCAAAGAATCCCCACATTTGTTTAAAACAAGCAGAAGAATGAATTGATTTTTAGCATGAAAAGGCAGGTTTAATTGGCAAAAACCGTGAGAAGGCAAATCCTTAAAAGAAGTTTCCTCACAAGCAAGTGCAGTAAGTAAAACCACCTCAGCTTCAGAGTTCGTGTCTTGATGAGTACTGCATGGAAATTAACACATAACGTCCCTGGAGGTGCACGATTTCTCCTTGTCTGTTTCAAGCTCCTTTAAAACTGCGTATTTTTCAAACCGACAATTACTAGCAAATAATTAAGGCTATATTTCGAGATTCTGCTGTGATGATATTCAGGGCACTATTACTAAAAGCACCAAACGGAAACCATGTGTCCAATTCGATAGGAGAGGGCTGAAGAAACTGTCATATACCCAAGCAGGAGAACACCTTATTTATTGATGGAAAGATTTTGTGATCATGCTGTATGATCAATAACTCTTAGTGTGTGTGTATTGTGTATATATATATATACACATATATTTAAAAAAGACGTCTGGAAGCATAGAAACCAAAATGCTAAGCATGGTTCTCATTATGCGGTAACATGATAGACGATTTTTTCAGTCTTATTTTTTTTTACTTGCTTATGTTACTGCATTTTTCTACAAACGACTTGTAAATTTCGTGTGTGTGTGTGTGTGTGTGTGTGTGTTTCCTGAACTTGATAACCCGTCATTCATCAGTTTCCTTGAATGTGGCTTAAAACCATATTTAGCTACCCCAGTTAAACAGGATTTTCGACGCTACACCTGGCAGCCATGCACATAAGGAAGCCAGAATATACATAATGAGAAAGCTGTGCTATAGTCTAGGAAGTACTAACCAGCTAAAAATTTTAAAAATTACTATCTTCTTTAACCAAAGATGTAATAAATGTGTAAATAAATGTAACACTATATACAGTATATATATATATATATACTATATATATACTATATACAGATCTTATGAATTACACTGCAGAATTCTAAGTTAACTAATAGTCTCTCCATTTCACAGATGAGTACTACAAGGGGTTAGAGGGATCACACGACTTGTAAAAGATCCACACTCAACAGAAGAGCCCTGGTCACCAGGCCCCAAGCTCCAGGCCCCTTAGCCACATTGCTTTCATGAGAAACCCACACAGGCACAGATCAATATATAAAATAAACTCTGAGACAGGAAGACAGAAACCTTCATACAAAGGCTAAATTGTAACAACCTGCCACATAGTCACATTTTTTTTTTATAGAACAAAGAGAGAGGCATCTTTCGTCTCCAGTGACGGAATGAAATGTATCCCTCTAAGGATTCATATGTGGAAGCCCAAACCCCCAGTGTGACTATATTTGCACATCAGACCTCTAGGGAGGTAATTAAGGTTAAATGAGGTCATAAAGGCGAGGCCCTAATCCCACAGGACTAGTGTCCTTTAAGAGAATCTCTTGCTCAACACACACACACACACACACACACACACACACAAGGCCATGTGAGGACACAAAGAGAAGGCAACTGTCTACAAGCCACGAGGAGAACCTTCACCAAAACTAACCCCGATGGCACCTTCACCTTGAACTTCTGGCCTCTCACACCATGAGAAAATAAAGTTCTGCTGGTTAAGCCACCTAGTTTATGGTATTCTCTATGGCAGTCCAAGCAGGGGAAGGTATTTTCCAAAGAATATCAAACAAAAGCAAAAGTTGTTTTTCTACAAAGCCAAATTCAGAATTGAAAAATAAATAAAAATGTGTTGATTCTCCTCCCTGGACCAGCACTCTCATCCACTCAGACACTCACGAGTATCAACTAAATTAACCCTTCATCCTGCCACACCAAAACACCATCCCTTAAAAATTACCACTCCCTCTATGGTTTTTTAAACATAAGAATGAAATCACCATGCACTCATGGACCAAAGCTAAAACTTAGAAGTTACTCAAAACTTTCCCTTTCACATATCCCCTTGTTCCCATTGGTCGTGGTATCCATGCTTGGGTTTCATGCCATATGCCATTTCTGCCTCCCATTGACCAGACACAGTAGATGCTTAAGAAACATTTAGGGTTGAATACTCTGTTTGATTTAATTGTTCAATACTCTGTTGAATTTTCCAAAAACATTCCTTCACACCTCATCTGCAATGATATTCAAAGTATTTCCCTCCTCCAGGCCCTCACCTGAGCTTACTTCACTTCTCAGATACTATAAACAGTTTTACAAAGCTTCCTACTCCCTTAGACTGTGCACTCTTTGCAAAGGAAATTTTCCGCCAAAAAAAAAAAAAGTGGTGCAGGGAAAGCATGAAGGATTCACTACATACCAATGCAGACAGAGAAGCGTAATATATCCAAGGAGTTCAAGTTTATATGAGGGAGAATGGTTTACTGAAACCCCAATAAATGCAATCAAGGACCAAGGGATAGACTTAGGTATAGGGCACTTAGTTCCCTGAGGTCAACTTCAAAGACACGCAGACACTACTTTGCCTTGGCTGCCCACATCTTTTCTGGGCTTTTCCTGCCTTTAGCAGGATCAAAATGACAGGATTCTACAATTCCTGACTTCAGGAAGCAGTGCTTACTCACTTCTTATACGCATTATTAATTCGAGCCTCAGTTTCTTCATCTATAAAATGAGAAGTATGATCTAGCTACAGGATTCCTGGGGCCCTACCAGCTTGAACATTCCCCACTCTTAAAGAAGACAGACGTCCTACTTCACCAAGCAACAGTATGGAACCGGGTTTCCTTTTGCCTTTCTCACCACAGAACCCAAACTAGTCCATCTTGCCACCAGGATGAAAAGAGAGTAAAAAGAGCCATCCAAGATGTTTCTATTGTATATAGGATTATAAAGAAATCTTTTGGAAGGACAACTACTCAGCCTGGACAAACACATTATGTTTTCTAGGCACGATGTTTGTGTAGAGAAAACTAGTTTGCAAGTTAAAGTAATTGCCGTGTTAAAGTAATGACCTCCTTTATTAATTAGGATTGCATCACAAGCAACAGAAAACCAGATTCTAAATGGTTTAATCTAAAAAAAAAGAAGAAGAAGAAACTTAAAAAAAAGGAATTTTTGTGATTAACAAAACACTTCAGGATGGAATTGTTTTTAGGTGCTGAAAAGGTGAGCCATTTCCAGGGAAGCCACAAGGTAGCACCGAGTGGGGGAAGAGTAGAATGGAGGTGGGGGGGTGGCTAAAAGGAACCGACATCTACAGCAGTCTCCCCTCATCCCTGGGTTCACTTTCTGTGGTTTCAGTTACCCACAGTCAACCACAATACAGAAGCAGATTATCTCCCTTCTGACTGTCATCTGATGGTCAAGAGCAGCCAATCGCCAAATCACAATGCCTACGTCATTCCTCTCCCTTCATCTCCTCTCCGGAGGCATTTTATCATCTCACATCATCACAAGAAGAAGGGTGAGTACAGTACATGAAGATTTGGGGAGACAGACCACATTCCTAGAACTTTTATTATGGTTTATTGTGATAACTGTTCCATTTTATTACTAATTATATGGTTAATCTCTTACTGAGCCTAATTTATAAATTAAACTTTGTCATAGGTAGGGATGTATGGGAAAAACATAGTATATACAGGGCTGGGTACAATTTGTGGTTTCAGGCATCCATTGGGGGTCTTGGAATGTATCCAAGAGAGGAACGTATCCAAGATAAAGTGGAGGGAGGGAATATTATACCACCATTTGCAATTGTTTACCCATGTTTTTTCTCTTTCCCCCTTATTATAGAAATGTATTACCTTCCAAATGAGTTCACTGCCATTTTTTTTTTCTGCACACATCTGCAACTAAATACTCTACCTGAATCAGCTTAAATGCACAGGCCCAACATTTAGATAATTAAAAGTTCACCCACCTTTTCAGATTGATTTTCCTTCTAAATCTCTCTGTATTTACTAAACAACATGTGAGAAATCAAAAAGTTCTCATTCGCTTAGGCTGTCCTCCTGGTAAGAGGAGATGATGCTCTGTCTTATGTAAACTTGGGTCTCTGTTTGTAACCTTCCTCTCCTCTGTGATACCAAGTCAACATAAGAATAATTTGCTCAGTAAAACACTCTAGGACAAGGTCTTCAGCCTTAATAATTGCAAAGTCACAATCTGCTCTTTGCAAGGCCATTCGAAATAACACAAAGGCCAGCCATTGGCAGATGTATGTTTGACAAATCTTGGAAATAAACACAGGGCACTGTTGACATAGGTCTATAACTCAGGCATTTTAAATATTCTTCTTTCCTTGTAAGAATAGAAAGTGATCCCATATTGTTAACTTGGAAACAGTTTCCTTTTTTTCTAACAGCTCTTACCCAGGCAAAGTAGCCTTACAAGTGGCAAGTGCGGAGGCTGCAGCCAGTCTCTCCGGTTCCAAATCTTCTTGGGGAGTCTACATGACCTTAGGCACCTCTCCATGCCTCAACTTTCCCAACTGTAAAATGGGGATCATAGGAGTAACATCTGGTCTGTTACAGGGACTAGAGGAGGCCACAGGCATTTCGTGCCCAGGGACTACTCAGGATTCTAAATGCTTTGTAACATGTCGGCACCGTGTGCACGAGAGGGATCGTCCTGCTTGCTGGAGTCCTTGAGTCAAGAATCTCCCTGCCCAGAATGACAACTGCGTCCTTTCTGAGAAACACAGGGTCTCCAATCTCTAACTTGTTAGATGCCCTGGGGTCATCCGGCCAGTGCGAACACGTTCCAACTCTGTGGAGCTCACAGCCTCCCAGGCCATCGCACTATTTCAAAATCCTGGACCGTCCCTCCTTACACTGAGGTAATTATCTGTTCTCTGGTATTCGTTCTGCCTGCTGTAGCCTACGAAATAATCCGTCGATTCAGCTAAATGAAAACTGAAATTTGCCATTCCTCAAAACCAATATAAAATATTTACAAATTATTATGTCAGAGTCATGGCTCTAAGGAGCACCAGATGTTTCTATTAACAGTACATCTGTCATTTCGTGTTCTTTCTCTCTCCATAAGAAAGGGGAGTAAAGCACCACAGCTCAGAGGGGCTGCATCCACATTGACCTGCAGTGAAATGCAGCTTTCTCGGATGGGATATTAAGTATTTCCTCAACTAGCTTCTCATTACCAACCAGGCTCCTGATTAATGAGTAGCTCGACCATGTAATGCTCTAACTCCAGGTCCAATGATCCTGTTACCTTTACCCTGTTTGTTCACGATCCGCATGAATAACACAAAATCTCGGTAACAGAATTATGGATGAGAGCAATGTGACACCTTTGCTTTTTCTCTCCAGTCAGCAGAGGCTAAGAAAGGCCCAAATCAGAGTCAAAGAGCACGTCTACTGTTAGGGCTGAAAATTTGTGTGATCTGAAAAACCACCAACCAAAGTGGCAGGGCCAGCTTCCTTTATGGGGCTTTTGTACTTTTTACTGAATTCTAGCAAACAGAAAAATGCCCAAATCATAAGTGCACAGTCCAAACCAGTTTTAACGGTGACTCCTAAAAACTTGCAGAGAAAAGCCAGTTCTCCTGCACAATAACTTTCTGCAGTGTTCGTTAAAAATGGAAAACTATCGGGACACCTGTGTGGCTCTGTTGGTTAAGCGTCTGCCTTTGGCTCAGGTCATGATCCCTGCATCCTAGCATCAAGCTCCTAGGATCAAGCCCCAAGTCCTGCTCCCTGCTCAGTGGGGAGCCTGCTTCTCCCCCTGCCTGCCTTTCTCCCTGCTTGTGCTCTCTCTCTCTCTGACAAATAAATAAATAAATAAATCTTCAAAAAAAAAAAAAAAAAGGAAACTACCTGAATTAACTTTATGAATTGACCATAATACCAAAACCTTCTAAGGACAGGATCAGAGACAGCAAGAGAAAGACATACAGTTGGAAAGCAAAAAAGAGAAACGGAGAAAGAGAATATATTGGCTAATATCAGTTGAATAATTTTTAAAGACTCATGATAAAATAATACAATTTCCACATTTTACTGACCACTAAATAGATGCCACTTCCCAAGTGAAACTTACGTACGTTATGTTCATTATTTACTGTAAGTCTATTCATGGGGTAGGTATCATTATTCCCATATTACAAAGGAGAAAACTAAAGTAACTAGCCTATCATCACACTGTAAGTTATAAAGCTGAGATTAAAATTAAATTTTTATCCCAAAGCTTTGGCTCTTATCCACTATCTTCAACAACAACAACAAAACAGAATTCAAGAAGCTATTTATCAAAATTTACTGCCAACTAATAGTGGTTTTTTCCCCCACAAATGCAAAGAGAATTTATGGATCATTTTCAAAAAAAATTTAACATATTTAATATTATAAATATAAAAAGTCAGAAAGGTCACATAACTAAAAGCAGTACTTGAAATAATTTATTTTTTATTTTTTTTAAGATTTTTATTTATTTATTTGACAGAGAGACAGCCAGCCAGTGAGAGAGGGAACACAAGCAGGGGAAGTGGGAGAGGAAGAAGCAGGCTCCCAGCAGAGGAGCCTGATGTGGGGCTCGATCCCAGGAGCCTGGGATCACGCCCTGAGCCGAAGGCAGATGCGTAACAACTGAGCCACCCAGGCGCTCCAGTACTTGAAATAATTTAACAGAATTTAAAATTCCTTCTCTCTGAGAAATGTTTAGGAACTGGAAATATGATCTTAGGAAAAAAATATCTCATAGCATACTTAAACTATGCTCACTAAAACTCAGCCTAAAATAAAGATGTTCACAATCCTATACTGGCTTTTATTACTGGTCTGAACATTCTGACCAGTGTTGTAAGACAGAAATCAGAAATAAGAGGTCTAACTTTTAGAAAGAAAGGAAAAATATATAGATAATTGCATGCAGTCAAAACTATTAGTTCTCTAGAAAACTCTGGAGAATTAACTGAAAACCTATTAGTATTCACAAGACAGTTCAATAAAAAGATTGGATGCAAGATAAACATACAAAAATCAATAGCTGTCCTGTAGATCAGTGCTAACCAGCTGGAAGACCTAATGGAAACTATTGGGAAAACTCAGTAAGTTTGTGTCTTTCAGTCAATAAACTGCAGGAGAGGTCAACAATCCTTTCTTCAGGGAGGGGTTCTTTTTAGGATAACCATTTTTTAATGTTACAAGAATAGTTGTGATGTTTATAAGATCAGACATTACTTTCAAAAAACAACTTTTTATTTCCCTAGGAGAAGAAATGGAAAGATCTAACAATGAACTTTTAAAAACCCGTTTCAGTACAATTGTTGAAATCAGAGTGCAGGATTCCTACTGTATCAAGTACCTATTTAAAAATTACTGAAATAGGGGTGCCTGGGTGGCTCAGTCGTTAAGCATCTGCCTTCAGCCCAGGGCGTGATCCCAGAGTCCTGGCATCGAGCCCCACATCAGGCTCCTCTGCTGGGAGCCTGCTTCTTCCTCTCCCACTCCCCCTGCTTGTGTTCCTTCTCTTACTGGCTGACTCTCTCTCTGTCAAATAAATAAATAAAATCTTTAAAAAAAAATTACTGAAATAGTTATAGTTACAATGTTTGGTGAATGAGGATCCCACAGTCCTTCATAAAAGCTAGAATAAATTAGGGACTTGGTTTATTTTAGCTAAGTACAATCAGCATTTTTGCCCTGTGGAGGAGAACTTCCAAAATCTAAGACCTTTGAGACCTTTTGGTGGCATATTTCAAAACTTTTTTTAAAAATACTTCTTTTCATTCATGCAAAGATAACATTCTCATTTTTCCATTAACATGGGTTCCTTTCATATAATTCCATGCACCATGCTTTTATATTGGTTTACTGGAGTCTTGCATGAGCATTAACTTAAAACTCTAGGATATAGAACTGCTGAATTACTATATGGTAAACCTGGAACTAATAAAACACCGTATGTTCAATAAATAAATAAATAAATAAGATAAAAATGAAAAACAAAAACAAATGGTAAACCTGGAACTAATAAAACACCGTATGTTCAAATAAATAAATAAATAAATAAATAAATAAATAAATAAGGTAAAAATGAAAAACAAAAACAAATGGTAAACCTGGAACTAATAAAACACCGTATGTTCAAATAAATAAATAAATAAGATAAAAATGAAAAACAAAAACAAACAATGAAAAATCTAGGATACAGGGAGGTAGTTCCTAAAAAAAAAAAAACATTGCAAACAGAAGCCTGCATGCTCAAATATTACTTTCGGCTTCACTTCTTTGTTGGCACCTCCTTAGAAAACAGAGTAATGAAATCTCAATTTCTCCCATTAGTTAATTAGCCACCTTTGCATCTTAAGTACTGGACGCATTATGCTGTTAATTACCTACAAGTCCACTCTCAAAAATCAGTGACTGCTTTTTTTTTTCCTTATGCACGGATTTGCACAACCCTTCGAGAAGAAAACAAAAACAAACCTATAAAATACTCCTCTACACACAGGCTAAATGTTACAAAATGGAGTGCTCTAACAGCTAAAAGTGAGCTCAACCAGTGCCCTTCTATTGATCTCTTATTTCTCCCAACACCTTTCTTCTAATCCTCTCCATAATTACACGAACTGCTACAGCTTTCCCGAAGCTGTCAATGCCTCCGGCATCCGTTTTCAAATGACCAGCAAAGACGCAGTCTGGGCACTAGATCAAACTGTCAATGTTCCCAACTCGGCAATGAACAATCCTCTTGAAAACTCCTGGCACATCTGTCTAGGGCCTCCTAGGGTTCTTCAAAACTCTTCCCCCTCCAAAGAGAGTAAGAAGGATGGAGGGGCCAGAAAGGTATTGATCCATTCTTTTAACATGCTAATTTGCCTGGGGGCGGCTATAGTCATTGCCAAGCTGGACACTTCAAAAGGAAACTGTTTTTTCAAAGTGGGGATGTCTTTTTCAAACACTTAGAACTGAAAACAAATGAACCCAAGCCTCAAGTTCACAGGGCAACTGTGAAGGAGGCTGGCCAATTAGAAATGGGAGTGCTCATGTACAGAAAGGGGATCTAAAATTAATTGATGGTAGCCAGAAGTGTGAAAGTTTGAAAGCTATTTTAAACTTTTCGAAAGCGTGTATGTGCCTCATAACCAGGTAGGAAATAGTCTATTGGAGAGACTGCATTAATTCTGGGGAGAAAAAATTAAGACTTATGTAATTAAACTGATGTAAAACATTCATAACTCTGGTATTGATGAATGCTTGGACATCTCCATAAATGACAAAAATGGAAAATAAAATGGATTGTTCGTTTAATTACACCTCTAACTGGCAACACACCATTAACACGAGACAAGAAAAAGACGGAGGGAGTAGTAGCACCATTATTAAAAGTATCTTTGTCTACTGCCTTTGTCATCAGTTTATTATTTCATCAACGAAACATACAATGCAGATAAGACCACAAGACACAATTAAGTGTGCAACAATGGCGAAGTGTTACCATATTAAGTTTGTAAAATTAATTCATCCAAAGCAATGATCTGCTTATGCTTTTCAGGTCGTGTATTTCTGGGGATGTCCCATGAGTCGTGAATGGTTAGCAATGGAAAATGCCGCATCAAAGAGGAAGCCGTGCTCCTAATGAAGGATGGGCTTGTGGCAAATGATAGCTGGGAAGCTTGGCTTATTAAATCAGGGAAGTTCTTAAGGACAAAAGCCCATGAGAACTGCATTCCTCACTGAGCTGTGTCTTAACCCATCATGAGGTTGGCCCATATTTACCTGCCATGGTATTATGGGAGGAAATCAGTATTCTGTTAACCTCTGACCCCTGGGATCCTAAGCAGACAAAGGACCAATCTGGAGTCCTGGGAGAACAGAGCCAAATGTCAAACAGCAGGGAAGCGATTGTTACGGAAACATTTGGCGTGGGCACAGCCAGCTTCATTGGGGCAAACTGCTATTCATGGAAACAAGCCATGAAGAGATAACGCCATAAAATATGAACAAAATGGAACCTTTTCTGCCTTGCCTCTAAATTGTTAGCTTTATGGGACATCATGCTGAACAGTATGAAAAAAATCCAATTTGCTTTGAAGCGCATTAGTCTGTCTAACATCCTAATTATTGTTTACATTGCCATTTGCCTTCTATTAAGAATTGAATAATTACCCAGCACTTCATAGTTTAAAAATACAAGCAAACAGGATTGTCTGGGTAATTAAGAAACTGTACTTTGGCTTTGTACTGCTACGGAGAATATCTGTACACATAGGGGAAATGATAATTATCAATCAACTTACTTCAAATGGTATTTTAAGGATTTTGAGCAATTTGAGATCTGTAACTTATTAAGAAGAGGTTAGTAAGATCACCTTTGAGAAGTGTGGGTCTGTTTAAATCCATCCTTAGAAACAAGAGCCAGATAAGCAGCTGAATTTTCTCATCCGCTAATGACACCAGAGAACACACCAAGTACAGAGCCTTCTGCTGTTCTTTAATCCCTAATAATCCATCCCAAATGGACTTTGAACAGCATCATCAAACTTTGTCAGACCATGTGGAGCTAAACCAAAGCTCTTCCACATTTCGATGTTGTTTTAGCTGACCCTGCCTCCACTTAATTACACTGCAAAGTCTGGCTATGCCCGTGTTCTGCCCTGTGAAATTAGCCTGAACCCAAAACTAATTGAACTTCAAAAACATTTCATGCAAAGTCCTCTTCTTCTGCTTTATAGAATGCATATGATCCTGGCCTTCTGAAGATAGCGCTGTGGCCAAGGAGGGTGAAGTCTGTGGTGTTACATATGCAGTGTGCTTGCATTTCCATTCTAGGGGAATAGAGCAAAAGTCAAATCAATTTGGAGACATTGGGTGGGATGCGAAGAAAGGACTCAAAAGGCGACGTTCAACCCAAAGTGAATACACATGGAAGAAGGAATAGAATTATAGTCAATATGCCTTTTAAAGAAATTTATCTGGGACATAAGCGAAGATAAGGGCTTTTAATTGTGAATCTAGGTACAAAGACTGATGTACTCATTCATCCATGTAGGAACAGATGAAAATACCAACGGTGATCTTAAGTTATATGCTTTCAGTATCTATTTGTTGAAGGAATGAATGGATTCCAGCCCACTAGTGACCTGAAGCCTATTTTCGGAACTTCCTGAGGTCTGACAATTCCTTTTCAAAGAATTTTATCTTTTTGCTTTGCCATTTTTTTAAGCCCTTTGTTGGGACACTTCTAAACATTCCTCGCATAATCTGAATAGTGCCATCTCCTCCCATCAGAAAGAACTGCAAGATCCCAGCTAGGAGCTGTCACTGAACAGACAAGCCAAAGGATTCACCAAAACTAGGTTACTTGCCAAAGGTCAAAATAAAATGAGCAGCGGGAGCTTGGGTTGTTTTGCAAGGGGCAAGGGGCCAGGGAGTGACAACCAGCCACCCCAGGGGTTGGGGTGGGGGTGCACAAAAAAGAGCCCAGTGCAAACAGTCCACTCTACGCCCCCGCCCCCAATCTCTGTAAGCATTCAAATCAAAACCGAATTAATTTGCATGGTGTCTAAATCATTGGGTTCTGCATAAACAGAAGGAGATTTTGGCTGGAGTTTCCAGAGGAAGCCCTCATTGCCTTTGTGCAAGGGGGGAAATGGGTGTGCTGTTTTGCATGCGAGCGCATACAGAATATGCAAATGAAGACTCCGCAGCCTGGAAATGCAACCCTAGGCAGACAGCTGACGACCCGCATTCACCCAGAAAACGGTCGGCGTCTCCAAAGGGAGTTGTAAGCGGTTCCGACAGGATTGTTTCCCAAGAAGCCGAAACAGACCCTGAATATTCATAAAATGTCCATTTAGTCATGGGACTATTAATTACCCCTCGGATCAAGAAACGGAGTGACCTCACCTGCTCTCCTCCCCAAAAACAGCTCAGAGGTACCAGCTGTAAAGCACACAATGAAAAAGGTTTTGTGCTCAACGTGAAAAAAATACAGTCTCTCAGGGTCCAGGGGACAGCTGAGACCTTCTTTAATCATGCCTTCTCACAAGGACAATAAAAACTCAAGAGCGTCGAGCCACCTTCTTGGACACAGATAAACAGCTTTAAAAGGCTAAAAGCTACGAATTGGTGCCTAAGTTTATAGAAACATCTAAAGGGGACCATTCTTCTAGGCTACCTTCATCTCCCAGATTCTGAAAGTTCTCAGAACTTTCTGATTTCATGTTCATTTTTAACGTGTCTGCAGCAAGACGGAGGAGTGCACCCTGCCTACCTGCTAGAGAAACTAAAATGCTGATGGTCTCATGACCCGTTAATGGTCTCATCACCGCTTCACACTTTAAAAAATATTGAGGATGCCAAAATGCTTCTGTTTATCTGACTTACAGCTCTCCATATTTACCATTAGAAATGGAAATTGAGAAATTTTCAAAGCACTTATTACTAACGAATTTTAAAAATCAATGATTGCGCATCACATATTTAAACAAATAACATATGTTCAAGAAAAAGTAACTATAGTTTCCCAAAATACAATTCATGGTAAGAGTGACACTGTTTTACTATTTTTTTTTTTTTGCAAATCTCTTTAATGTTTGTTTTAATAGAGGACAGCTGGACTCTCCTATTTGCTTCTGCAATTAGATGAGATATCACCCATCAGGAAGCCCCTAGAAAACTCCACTCATGAAAAAAAGAGGGGTAATAGGCAAATGATAGCTAAGTATTACTTATGAAAAGTTTTGACCTTGCAGACCACAACAAAGGGTTGTGGGGAACCCAGACAGAACACACTTTGAGAACCACTGCACTGGGGCAGGCAGTAACATAGCGAACAGAAGATCTAATCAATGCATGTAAGATCAGCCATTTCAAATCACCTCCTACCCTTGCTTATGTTAACTTCATTTCCCCCCCTCCCCGCCCTGCCCCCCAAACAAAAACAAAAACAAAAACAAAACCCTACTCTGGAAGCTAATGGAACTGCTTTCATTGTTGGACAGACACTGGTCCAATAACCCATACCGTTAACATATTTCTACCTAACAACGATAAAATTAACAATAACCACTTCCACTTACTAAGCGCTTACTGATTTCAGACACTGTGCGAAACTCTTTTCTCCAAACATACATGCTTATGTGTGTGTATCATACATAACATACTATTACCACCAATTTGCATCTGTGAACTTGAGGGTTAAGTTAGTGTCCATAATCACACAACTGGTTAAGTAGCACAAGCAGAAACTGAACCTAAGCCTCAAACTCCAAGAAGAGATCTTGGCCATTTTATACTAATAATTCTGTTCACCCATGCACTGCGGAGATTTCTGAAAGGTTCAGGCATAGAGATGATTCATAAACATGATGAAAAGAGTTAAGACCCAACTGAAGTAGGAATTATAAACCTCATTAATACATCAGTCACACACACAGATTTTGATATATCATCTTGACTCCGTGAAACATTACTCCACCAACTAAATGTTAAACAGGCCACAGTTCCTTATGCATTTATTTATTCATTCATTCAATGAACATTTAATGAGACCCCGCTATGCTCTGTAATCGTCATTGGGGTTACTTGTCTGATTATACCACATTGCCCTTCTTCACATATGTGCCCACAGTAAGAAAGTTTGCTAAATTCACTTGTCTAAGATAAAGATAGGAAAGTCACAGGGTAAGGCTAATCATCTGATTTTTAAGCAAACTTGTATATGTTGCATTTATAAATTAAAGTGTTTGTTTAAAAATTTTGCTGGGAAAAACTAAGAAACCTAAATATCCACCATGGAGGGGAAAATTATATAAAGTACGATACATTCATACTACAGAATATGAATTATCCATTATGAAGGATGAAGAACAGTGGTATCTTCTAACACAGAATGATGTCCATGATAAATAGTCAAGCATCCTAAAAACAAGATGATAATTAAGAGGACGATTCTATTTCTGTTAATTTTTAAAAATACATGTTATAGAGAATATTTGAGTTGTCTGCCAAATTACAAAGAGTGGTAACTCATAAAAACTTGAAGAGTTTGAAGCCTGCCATTCTTTGGTAATGTGAAATTCATCAATTAAATGGGGGGGGGGGAACAACAATGTAAACCCAAAGTAGTCAAGTTCAATGATAGGAAACTCAAACTTCTATCATGACCAGTTCTGGTTTGCACAGTAAGCAGTAACTGAAAAGCCATTTACTCCGTCTTTTTTCCAAAGACTTCAAGTCTTCAAAGAATAATGATGCCTTCATTCGTTTTTGAAAGGTACAAGGAAGCCCAGTTAAGACTAAAATAAGTCATCAAATCTTAAGTACCATATTCACAAAGGCCCTCATGGAGATCATTCCTAAGTGATGCTTTGGTGCCCCCAAAATAGAGACCACTCCATGATTCACACTCACAAAAGAACCCTGGTCACGCGAAGAAGCGGCGGGGGGGGAGGGGGGAGAATATACCAGAAAAAGCACAATAATTAAACTCTGCTCCTCTTGTGTATAAAGAATTGCGTCTTTCAGTGATCACAGCCAGGCTTCAAAGCCGGAGATAAAAGCAGCCATGTGATTCAAGCAATTGATTCTTAAAGACATGATTCAAAGGTAGAAGAAAAATTTCAAAGGTGGAAAGGATATGAAGCAGCATCTCTCTGAAGTATATTTTATTTTATTTTTTTTTTTAAAGATTTTATTTATTTATTTGACAGAGATAG
>NC_048219.1:183266207-183295339 GCF_002007445.2 Ailuropoda melanoleuca
CTGTGCCACCCAGGCGCCCCCTGAAGTATATTTTAAATGCTTCCTTCCCAGTACTTCTTTCTCCTAAGGTCTTTCTAGAGTAGAGTGGGAAAAACAAAATAAATTCTTCCCCTCTCTCTCTCTTTTTTTTTTTTAAACATAACCTCTTCCTCTTTTCAAGCACAAATTTGAAAAATTTCTGCTATGGCCATCAAAGCATTTTTATCTTGTTCTTTCTAAGAGCTTTTACCGATACTTTTGCCGATCTGAAGGCATCCTCTATTAATGATATATAATATAGGTCCTGGATATGTATGCCCCAAACAATCTACAGCAACAATGTATCTTTCAGGAAGGCTTGATCCCTATGGAGCTTGACTTTATCACAGTTGTGATTGTTTGGCTTGAAGAGTGACTCCAGAAGAAGGCCTTCTTTCTATTAGTATCATTTTATATATACGCTCTAAAATAGTGCTTATTAATATTTCACGAAGAGTAAATCTGTGACTTTCCTTTCATTTTTCAGCTTTTTAATTAAGCAGAAAACATGTTAATAAAGTACCTTTTCCTCTCTTCGTCTGTTTAATCTTTCTGAAGTAATGAAAAGAACCTCCTAAAACATCTGGACTAGTTCCTCCCCGGGGGGGTAGAGGTGGGGGGGTCTGAGGTGTATTTTCACTTTCTTCCAACCATCGGAGGAGACCTGGTCATGAGACCAACTAGAGCAGTGACTTCTCTGCAGCCAATCACTGGGCAAGTTCAAACCGCGGCTGAGGCCAGCCAGCCATGCATCCTCCTGGAGAAGACAGCTGAGCGGCTATTACCACTCTCTGTGGTCCTGAGAAGACGGAGCCAGAGCATTTCAGAAAATGTTATTCAAGAGCAGAATGAACTTGCAGCTGCTTCACGGGGCAAGCCCGCCATCACCTCTTGACACTTCTGACGGAGCCCTCCATCCTTCGCCTCCATTAGCATGTACCACTTGGAGGTAAGAACGCCAAGAGGAAGTGTCGTTCTGTCCCCAAGGTCCCTTGAGGACTCGGCAGCTGACGAAGGTTAGATTCAAACAACAGCACACCCCAGGCCCCCACCCACCCTGGCCATTTTTGCCCAAGGATCCTTTGTCACACATGTAAGATCTTAATCCATCTTCACTCTGACCTCCCAGACCCCAAGGAAGATGGATGAGGAAGTGGGTGACCTTTCACCTGTTCTATTCGGCCTGCAACAGTAGGCCCACTGAAAAGACAATTGGGGAGGAACCGGCTGCCACAGTTCTGAAGACTTGCCAGTTCCCCTTTATATCCCTTCTTAAGCTCTCTTTGCGCCCTGGTCTTTCTTGTCCCGCCCCCAAATCTCTTTTCTCTCACTCAAAGGAAAGTTCGCTTTCCGACAGGGGAGAAATAAAATGACTCTCTCCAAATATCATTTTCAACATGAAGTGTGAAAATAGACATTATTCTTTGTTAGGGCAAGGGCAATGCTTCCGTCCTATCTTTAGCCTTGACTTCCAAGAGGGGCTGGGAGACGGATGAACTTCCCTTTTGCTCGTTCAACTCAACACCCTTAAAAGTCCACAGCTATGACTGTGGGAAGAACAGAGTAATCAAAGAATTGCTAGCATTAACACCGGGTTAATGCTTTAGGAACCGAAAGGCGACTTGTATTAATCTTACATCACTGTGCCCTCGTAAGTCCTTACTTGGACTGTAACCTAAATACGATTATTTTCAACCCATTTTATAGACGAAGAAACCAAGCTACAGACCTTAAGAAACACGCTCAAGGTCACAGAGTTATGTGAGCACATGGAGACACCTCTCCATGTTCTTTCTGCTCTACCTGGATGCTTCCCAGTAATGACGTCAAGGATGGAGATGACCATTTTTATTGCTCCTAAGATTTTTACAGTCTTGAGTCATCTTTAAAAAGTCTCACTGAGGTGTGGAGTTGGAGAATCTTGCCATTCAAGTTTTTCCTTCCTCCCTAAATTCATCAGCAATGCTTACCTGTTACTATTAAGAACAAACAAATAAACAAAGGGCAAGATTTTGTTCAAAAAATGCCTTCTTGAAAGAGTTAATCCTTTTATGAGCAGTGAAGAAAATACCTGGGTAGCCAGAGTGAGAACAATGAAGATGTTAAAAAACAGCCTCAATCAGCCTCCCCTTCCATTAAGTATGCAGCCTTGTGTTAGGAAAAGTTTGCTGAGAAACAGATGAATCTAAAACATGGAGTCCCACCCCTTCCACAAACCATATGATTAACCGGATTCCCAAGATTATTTCCATAAAGCAAACCACTAAAATGTTCAATTGGCTTTACATTCACTTCCCCCTCCATCTTTTTCTCTTCTTCTTCTAATTTGGGTTGTAAAAATGTCAAGGAGTTTCACGGTGGAGCAATATATGAGTTAGTGGGCTCTGCAAAAATTGAAAATCAATGACATTAGATACAGAGATAGACTAATGCCAGAGCGGGAAAAGGGAGAAAACAGTGTTCTTTTTTTAAATACATATAAGAATCTTGACATGCGAAGACGTGCAAGTCCTCCCTTACAAAGATGGAAAAGGCAGAATAATTTACTCTAAAATATGATGCAGTGTCATCGCCCTGTTCCTGTCACTGTACCTGCTATGATGATTGCAATTTAGGTGCCAATAACAACGCACTCACCTATGTTCTAGTACTCATACCAGAATATGTTTCAGAGTTTCAATTTGGTACAGCTTATGCAGTAGTTACTAAGTCAAGAGCTAACACAATGATCAAGAAATTAATCTTTGCAAACAACAACAAAAAAAACAGCCTTAAATTCAAACTTTAAAATTTTCAAATTTACAGGTTCACCTTTTTTACTCTGAGTCAACAGAAAAGGTAGCCCGCCTTTATTGTTTCATCTGCAATGAACTTACAACATTCCCTGTTAGCTACTCCTGGAATTAACTAGAAAATCAGGAATGACACTTTAAAAGCGTATAAACTATAAAAGGGAAAAATGCATAACCTATGACATGAAATTACCAAAAATGAGACTTTCTTCAGGTTATAACTGTTGATTTCCAGTCAGTCGAGTGGATTGTCCCACAGTTAATCCCACCCTGTCATTAAGATGGTTGAAATGCCAGACAAATTGTGTGGCAGTCAGTTATTTTGGGGTCTTTAATCACCAAATCAGATGAACCATGTGGCAATCAGTCTACAGTTCAACAATCAACCTGAGAAAAGATTAATCGGATCTGTTCCATAGTCGGGATCAGAGTTACCCTGTTTAGCCGTAACCATAGTAAGACCGGCAGCAGCAAACTATTGATAAGCACTAAAAATAAACACCAAGCAAAAATAACAACCCTGGGATAACTGATTTTTTTTTAAGCCTCAATCCACACACAACACAAGCAATCCATGTAAATACGAACTCTTCTCATCTCTTGCTGGGAAGCAAAGTTGCTCCAAAGAAAAGTATTTTACCAACTCCCCAGAAAGGAGAAACAAGGGAGAAAAGAATTGCATACACTGAACTACAGGGAAGAAAGAAAAAAATCACCTCAGTAATGTGATAAGTAGTAATTAACATGATACAAAAGTCTAGATTTCTTCAAAAACTCAATAACCAAAATGGATGGCAATTTACTATTGCCTCTGACCACCCAGATCAAGTAAGATTCTCACTAGCTTTTTATCACCTCCGCAGGGAAATCAAGAGGTCTTTCATCAAGATTAATGTCACTAGAAGACCTTATCAATGGGTGCTCAGTGGAACAGAATGCACTTGAAACTCCGTTACTCCACTGCATTTGGCCATGTCTACACTGGTCCATGAGGCAGGAAAAACTGTACTTTTTTTACACAGCTCGATTTTCATCAGCCAGCAGGATTTGCAAGAATAGAGTCCTCATTTCACATTTAAGTCGTTCATGTACATATATATACACCACAAGAGATATTTACCATCTTCGCCATGGTACCAGGTTTACAGCCAGGGAAAACTGGGGTTCAAAAATGTGTCTGCCCTCTTTAAGGAAGGAGCAATCAAGTCTGTTTCTTCAGCTCGTTCATTTACATTTCAGAGGGCACATCAAGCCGGTGGAGATCTAAGTGCCTGTTAGCAAATGTGTTTGGTCTTCTGCTGATTACACAGCATCATTTATTTTGTCAGTATTAGAAACGTCTTAGCCTTGCCACCTGGAGCCATAGCACTTACTCATTAGACCCCTCTGTCCCACCACATCCCACAGGGGCTGCTAATTACTGGCTTTACTCCATTTAGTCTCATCTCTGATTTAATTACGTGCACTAAGCCCTAATGAAAAGTACAATATGGCTCTTCTTACCTTGGCATTCTCCATTCCGCTCTTCATGCCCAGCATTGCATAGGCAGTTGCCAATGGGTACCAGCCATTCACCATCTGCCCCACAGTACATTTTTGGCACATCCTTCTCTTCTGAGTTGTTGACGCAGGAGCCTCGAACTTCCACCAGGGAAGATGTATCAGCCCCTGTGATGGTGTCTGGAAACTGGGCCAGATTGCGAACGGTGAGCGGACACTTCTTATAGAACACACGGACTGAGACCAGGGCAATGCAGGCCCCCACATCCTGAAAAGCCAGATAAAACCCCTTTTTGCTCAGTGGCCCTACATCCCGGATCTCGGTGTTCAGCTTCATGATTCTGTCACCAATGTCTACTTGGGTGAAGCTCTCGTCGGCCGCAATGGTGTCAATCTTGGCGAACTGGCTCTCTCGGATAAAACGCTCCTTGTCGTTGTCTGATTCATAGTAGTAAAGGTTAAACGTCTCCTTGCAAGTCCCCATGACACCTGGAAGACTGTTGCAGTCTCTCAAGGTGAACTTGATCTCAATATACACCCTCTGGGCCCCCTCCCGGGTGATCCAATCAGTTCGTAGCCAGTTATTCTGGTTGGGTTCCATCACGTTGCACACTTGGTAGGTTCGGATTGGTGTATTTTTTTCATCCATTATACTCACTTCCTCCCACTGCAAAGATCCAAAGGAAATGTATCAATTACAAAATGTCATCATACAGTGACTTGTCAATTCTACTGTAGCCTTCCAGGACAGTGACAATTTTTGTTTCAGGGAGGAAGAAAATGACTGAGAACCAACCCTCACTAACAAAACATCTAATGGGAGATAAGACAATATTTTTATTGAGAATGTGGTGTTTTGGGGGTCTGGTTTGGTTTTGTGGTTGTTTCCTTCTTTTGCCTAAAATCCAGAGGCCTGCGGAGATCTATTGCTTCTGAGTTCCCAGCAGTTCCTTGTGGTGGTCTAACAACCTCAGATTCACCTATTACAACAGCTACAATTTCAAGTGGCAACAGTTCAAATTTACTCATAAATGAAAAACTAGTATGTGTACTGTTTCAACAACTGAGCAGAGACCTGCAAATTAAGAGCAGGAAGAAAGAAGCTTGCCAAAGGAAGACAATTATCAGCTAATTAGTGGTGCTCCTGTCAGAACTTTGCTCTCTAATACCTAAAAAAAAGTCAATTTTTTTTTTTTGGCACTGTCACTGTTCTTTAAAGGGGTAAAGAAAATCTCACTCTTCTGGTTTTGGTAATCCTGAGAAGACAGAGAGTAAACTTTATGGTTGGATTTCTCAACTCCACTGTCACTTATAACAATGAAACACTTTTCCAGAGCAACGTATTCAAAGTCTGTATATTATTTTTTAAACATATACCTGTAAGTAAACGAGGATGCACACATGCTTTGCTTCTAAATAGTTTGTGGATATTGAAAATAAAATAGTAGGGGGTATTTATGATTGAAAGCCCAAGAAAATTAGAGGAGGATGGGAGGGTTTTCTTTACGATCTATTTCCTAACATAAAGATTTTCACTGTGGGACAACGCACTGTGACGGGAGTAGTAAAAACTCTCTCTCTTGACACAGCTTTTAAAAATAATCCTAAAAGCAGCACGATTGTTTGGGGGCCTCCTCTAAATCTAGTAGGCAGCCTCCAATTCTTCACAAGTATCTAGAGGAACGCATTTATATAGATCTGGTATAAATCAGTTTAAGTATCTAACACATGAATATAATTAGAAGAAAAAAGATAGTTTAAAAAAATTCATATTCTGTAATAGCTCCACTTAAAGCTCCATTCAATCCAATGAAGTACATAGAACCATAATGTATCTTTTAACGGGTTTTCCATCTGTGCATTGGAAAACTATTAATGGATGGAAATGTTACTATGGGAAGGGCCATACTGCATAAAATTCTGTATCCCTTTCATCTGCTACCATTATGAAAGTTGGAACTGGGAGGGATAAGTGCCCTGTGGTGATTAAAATTTCTTTTTATCCGCTAAGCAATAAATCACCAGTAATTTACTTATTTGGGGGAAATTCATGTAAATCCAAAAATAGATCTCCACCTTCAAAAAAAAACCCTACTCAGCATGCTTCTCATCTCAGAACAAAGGGAATATGGAAAAACACATTTATCAATGTAAATGAAAGCACACAGGGATATCTCCACAGAGTTCATACAGGAGAGTTTGGGTCTAATGTGAATTTTCCAACCTGAACTTAATTGTCTAAACACATTGATCAATTTGCCAGAACAATGACAAATCTCACCTTAGTTTTTGTATTTTACAATCAGCATCAGAAACTCAATATACTCCTTTAAATGTACACTGCCAAGAAATTAAGTTTTTTGGTACAATGTTGCCATTAGGAGCCATTACTTTCTATTATTCTTATGTTCTTAGTTGTTCTTACAGAAAAACAGAGAACAGCGAGTTGTCTCTGACTGTATTTCATATTTTACTTTGTGGTATTGTCAAGTAAATTCTCTTTTTCTCTTTAAAAGCAACAATAACAACAAATAAATATCATTATTTATTGACAAAACCATGACCCCAAGTTTCCAGCCAAGAAAGATGTGAACCATCCTAACTCTAAGTAGAAATTTCAGAAAATCACCAAAAGACACAAATGTGCATTTATCTTCAGCTAGAAAGAACTTTTTAAAGCCAATCCACCCACACTTTTAGATAATCTAATTCATCCCTTCATTCTAAACGAGAAAAAGTCTTCTTTAATTACAAGATCTACAGATTAATGAAACTTTATAATCTGGCACATTATTTCTCAATGGCTACTATATATTTTGGAAAGACTAATTGTATTATATATAAATAAAGTTTCATTTCTCACCCCTCACAGTGAGTCCCTAAAATGTTACACCCATCATATTTAAGGAAAGAAAGATGCTACATTCTATGTCTACATTCAGTCCACAGGAAAGTTCTGGGTTGGACACAATCAGCTATATATGCATGGTATTATTTTAAGAGACTTCAAGACGAAAGAAGTTTTGTGTTTAGAAAAACTGAGCAGGTGTTCTTTCAGCAGTTTGGGGGTCGGTGCGGGATATGGGATGTCTACAGCATATTAAATTGCAGTAAAAGCTTTCCAGAAACTAGATAGACTATAGACTGTACTCAAAAATGTGTCATTCCTTGCTTTTAAACAGGTCCCAAATTATACTGGATGCATTCTCCCTTCAAACTTGAAAGCAGGCAGTAAGAAATAAGAAAAATAAGACTCATTAAATTTTTTAAGTACTGATGCCTTCCATCTTCAATTCTGCTGGCAGTTCTAATACATTGGACCTACAGAGCTTTACATCCTGGTGTAGCCTGGGAAAGCCTCCCTGAATCAGTGACCTTTCCAGGGTATAGGATTAACAAGAGTCTGACTCTCACGAGATAAAGCTGTACCTTTCTTCGCATTCAAGACAGGGGCAATTGCCTGCAATCAGCAGTGAATACAGCCTGTCTACACTGCCAGAGGCCTGCCAATCACTCTCGCTCCCTGTAAAAAATAGTTTTGAGGGCCGACTAGAATTTTTCAGCAGAGATCCAACCAACTGCAGTCAAGTTCAGGCAGAAAAACAGGAAGGCAAGGCAAATCTCCATTTAATTTCACACGGATCACAAGACGTGTTTTGGAAAAAGACAGCCTAACATTCTCCATCTTTATGACAACTTTCTTGCCTTATTTTTAAAACCCTTCCTCTTTTGTAACAGTTCCTGTGCATCTTTACTGTTCTGATCCCTTACTGTTGATTCCGCGGACAGGTGTGAAGCACTGTACTGGGTGCTGGTATTACAGTTTTCCCTGTGTCTTTCACCTCCATTGCACTTAATCAACTGATTTGGTCATAGATTATCCAGCATATAAAGGCAGACTGATATTAATTTTTAAAGGATCTGAAAGTTCCTTAAATTTGGCAGGAGTCAGAGTTACATGTTATTCTGATTTCTTTCCAAAGCCGATTCATTCTGACTTGTTACGAAGGGCGGCGGGGGAGAACGTGGCCACTGACCTGTATTCTCTGAATCTTGAGGAGGAGGCCGTGATGGCACATTTCAGAAGAGATGAACAGTGATGGGCTCTCAAACTTTCTATTCTAGCTTCCCCTTTCCCAAAGACTCAAGATTCCAAATACTTAAAAACTTTTTTACATTCAGCACCAACAGTACTAAAGCTTGGGGGTTTTCTGTATACACTCTGCGCCTCTGGCACAAGTTCATAGGGGTTCCTCTAGGTGTCCAAGAGAGCTGCAGTTGATTAAGATCGGGAGATTTAAGGTTGTGAGAGGTAAGGAATCATCGGACCCCCCCTCCACTGCCTGTGCAGGGACCTAAACTTGTGCCCAGTACAATCAGAAATGTTCTCTCCCCTGGTGTCTTTATTTATTCACTTTCCTCATCTGGAAACAGAACAATTGTTCTGAAATTAACCCTGTCAGGTCTTCACGGCCTTCACAGTAACAGGCACAAACTCTAATTTGGTCCTTGGATCGTATTTCTTGTCGGTATTTTAGTTTTAAATAGGCATCTAAGTCTATGCCTCCACCAATCTCCTAATTTTGAAACCCCTTTCTGCCCTTTTGGTTTCTAGTTCTTCCATGACTGAGCTATCCAAAGGGAGTATAGGATTTCTCCAACAAAGCGTAATTTACTTCATAGGCCACTGCGGAAATCTGACCCCCTCACCACAATCAACAAGAATCAAGCCATTAGGACTCTCAGAAAGTTGCTAATCACTCCTTTTTACCCTCTGGATCAGAGAGCAACTCGGAACTTACCCCTCCTTCCAGGGGGTTTGCTATCCACCCAAGTTCTCCCTGAACAGATCTGGAATCCAATAAGGTAACTGCAAGAAAACAAAGAAAAATGGATTAATTTCCAATTGCACAAAAAGCCAATACTACAAAAACCATTTGCCTGAGCGTTTCCATATGTGCTGGGGGTGTGCATATCCAACTCTGATCAAAACTAAACTCGGTCTCACTTATGTAAATAATCATTACTTACTTGATCTTCTCCCCTCTTTAAATCTGCACATTCTTATTTATTTAACTTGCTTAGCATTTAAAATTCCATCCCAGGACTGAGCTGATTCATTTTCTAAAAAGGATGAATAGAGAATCTCAAGTACAATTCAAAAAATAAATATATCTACGTAGGGCAGTTACACGCCAGAGCAAAATCAGCATTCATCTCTGTCTGGTATCTACTAGAGTTATTTGTTTTTGTAAGTTTCAGATGACCACATAACTCATCATCATGGTGACAGAACCACAAGTGAATTCTAACAGAGAGTACTCAAAGGGTCATGAAAAGGCTCTCTCCTCTACAATTTCTTTTTTCCCTCCCCCACCAAATAAAGAGGCCCTGGATGTGGTTTCTGTTGCTTTATTTAAATATTAAAGTTTCAGAAACTGGTAATGGCAGACCTGTAGAATTCTCTTAGAATGCCAACACACTGGAATATTCTCTTCCCCAGGTCTTTTGGAGGCCAACCAGAGACTCAGTCCTCAGCTTAGGAGGAAATCACTGGTTTGAATTTTAGGTGAAGGAATGCTGCCTAACAGATTTCGTGTTTGTGTTGCATCTAAGCGTGGGTGTCAGAGCTCAGGGAACAGGGAGGACAGTTACAAAGCTGCTATCCCCCACCCAGGCTGGAACTGTCCTAGGCACCGAGGACACTGAAAAGGACATAATGGATTCCTAACCTCCACATTCCCTTTCCCACCGACATCTGCAGGCGTGGGGGTCGAAAGGCCCATCTCAAAGGAACCACTGGGTTATTAATTTGATCAGTGAGGCTGGCTCTTTAGGCTGGGGGAGGGGTGGGAATGGGGAGCCCCCATCCTTGCTCCTGGGCACTCAGAATTTCAGTCTCACCGCTAAGCCTCTAAATTCTGCCCACCTTCCCTCATTTCGTGCCCAAGCCAAAGGAGTTAAAAACAGCTGCTTTCTGCTGGTTTTCCCGGGGATCCTGAATTCCTAGGGTCTCTTAATTATTTTAAAATGTAGATCCTTCCCTGGGTTGCTCCCGCCCGGAGTTGCGCCCCCCTCTCCTCATTCCCTCTTCTCGGTCCCTAGAGAAAAGCCCGCTACATCCATTTGGATTTATGTAAGGTGGATTAGGGACACAAAGGGAACAATAAGACCCAATTTACAAAAAAAGGGAGGGAGTAGAAAGGGAGGGTAAAAGGGAGAAAAGGAAACGTGATGGGAATAAAAAGCAACAAAATGAATTAATTTTTAGGGGGGAGGAGGGGCCGGAGGGGGGAAGACACCCCTTCGTTCTACATCAGCCTACAGCTCCATCAACACCGTTTTTGTCTAACGCTCCCAAGTTTTCCTTCCAAAAGAAAAGGCAAGAAAGGGGAGGGGGGAAAAGAAAGAAAAAGAAAGAAAGAAAGAAAGAAAGAAAGAAAGAAAGAAAGAAAAGAAAGAAAAAGAAAAGAAGAAAGAAAGGAGAAGAAAAAAAAACCTCCGTTAGGTCTGGTACCAGAGAGGTCTTGAGGGACGTCCTAACAAGTGTGGGAAGTAGTCAGGAGAAATCGAGATCCATGATTCCACTAAAAGAAATGACCCTGGGGATCGAGGGACCGCAGCAACTGAAATGGCACTAGAAGCCAGTTAGAAGGAAGGGATCAAGAGGGTGGGAGAGCACCCCTTTCCTCCCAGTGTCTGCCGGCAGGTGTGTGAATCTCTCCCAGCCTCCGTCTGGCGAGCTCTGGGTACCGGCTGCCCAGCCAAGGCTAAGTTGGTTTTTGGCTCCCTCCTTCGGAACAGGGAAAATGATAGATTGCGCAGGGATGCATGGACGGATTCTGGAGAGATGGACGCCTGAATAGATGGATGGATGGGTAGATGAATAGGGGAGGGAGCGGGGCGGGGGGGGGGCTGCTGTGAAAGAGTCGAGGAGAGGGGTGCAAGGCTAGATGCACGCTGACTCGGGCACAAGCAGCACCGAACACAGGCGCACACAATCAGGGCACTCACGCATAGGCAGGCACACAATCGTTCGCGTCCACGCGGGCACCCGCGCACCCACATACAAGCATTTGCGCGCGCGCGCGTACATACACAGATTCACGCTCACACACACACACATTCAATTCGCCTTTCTCTGAGATCATCAGAAACTAAATGATCAACACGCACCTCTTCTACACAGAAACAGCACACACAATCTTTCTAGCACGTCCGAAGAGAGGCGCAGAAAACAGCACCCAGAAGGGTCCGGTCGGTCCGCGCGCTCCATCCAGACTAACTCAGTGTATAGTTCTGGGGGCAAAAAGCAATAACTACTACGTTCAACTGGCCAGCGGGTCCCCAGGTCTGCGGGGTGATCAGAAGAGAGTGGGGCCCGTAGGCCGGCGTTCGCACACCCGGAGCGCGCGGCTCAGCGGGGAGAAAGGTGTCTGACGCCGGGTGCTACAGAAACCAGGTCACTGGCGACCTGCGAGCGGCGCCACGACCGCTGTGCGGCTGAGGCCCCGCAGCCGGGTCCCAGGAAGCCCAGGGCTCGGGAAACTTTTCAGAAACCTGAGCTTCAAGGCTTTCCCATGAACCCTGGGGCACCAAGCACTCACTTAGCTCCAGGCTTCCGTTCCCCCCTTGACCGGGTTTGGGTTGGGAGCTGTGGTAGCGAGAGCTAGGTCCAAATATATATATTTTTTAATCCTGGCGTTGGCTCTCGTGTATCCCCTGGGGCGCCCGGAGCTGGCCTCGCCGGGAGATGCTGATAAACTTTGTCCTTTCGCTACAAACTTGGGTAGCCCGGCCGAATGCATGGTCACCTCCGGGGAAGGCTGCCGGGAAGCTTCCCCACTCCCCTTCGCGGATCCCCTCGTCCCGGCCCCCTTCTCCGGAATCGGGGCGCACCGCTCACGCCGGGATCCCCTCATAATCTCCGGCTTCGCGGTCCCGGGGACCATTCACCCGCAGATCCACCTCTCTGCCCGGGACGGCAGAAGGACCGCCTCGTTCTTACCTTCATTCGCGGGGTACACCCTGGAACCGGTGACAGCGTCGCAAATCCCAAAGAGAAACGAAAAGAGGACGAAATAGAAAATCCCAGCCATGGTTCGCCGGTGCCAACGCCGCTCCTGCCGCTTCTATCCCAGTGGAATAAATGCTTAAGTTAGGAGTGCAGCAGGCTGAAGACATTGCCAAAGGGGTGGGCCCAGCCCGTGACGTTCACCCGCCAGTCCGGCGCCCGCGGCCAATAGTGGCGCAGACAGGACGGCCCAGCCCTGCCCCACTGAGCAGAGCCCGCCCCGAGGCCCCGCCCCCTCCGGGCTCTGTGGGGCGCGCCGTCTCCCCGGGCCTCTGGGGCCCAGCTCTGCGGGGTTCCCGCCCCCGCCAGAAGGAGACGATGTGGTCCCCGGACCTCACCTCAGGGGTCCAGCCCTTGGGCAGCGGAAGGAGCTTCGAAGACTGAATTGACTGGGGGGAATCCGAGGAAGATTGGCAACCCCCTCAACCACCCCCCGCCCCGGCCACGGGCGATTTGAGATGGAGGAAAAGGTTCTTTCACTGCAATAAAATAAGTATAAAGTTGACCTGCCTCTTTGCTGTTGCTCTTTTCTGAGGGTCGAAGCGTTGGCGTCTCGCGCGCCCGGGCTGGCGCATCGCCTCTGCCTCCCTCACCTACCTTGCCCTGTTTGTGTCTTGATGGCGCATCTCCAAATGAAACGCTCTTTGGGGGAGTTCTGTGGTTTGATTATGTCTTTCTTCCCTGGCTCCCCAGCTGCGCGGAGAGCAGGGACCTAATCGGTCCCCAAAGTCCAGGGCAGCTCCCGACGGGAGGGAAGCCTCAGTCACCGTCTCCAGAGACGGAACCAGTGACTTTCTAGCAACGGAGAAGAGCACTCTGGTTGCACCTCGCGTTCACGCAGCGCGTCTTTCCCCGGCTCCGGGACAGGACTTCCCACCGCGCCAGGACGCCCCGACAAGGCCTGGCCTGAGCTGCAGGGAACCGACTGCGTGTTTTCCGGGGTTCGTCGCAGGAATCTGGCCTGGTCAATCCCGGGCGCCGGGGCAGAAGCGAAGGGCATAAAGCGGGAGCGGGGGTACCTGCTGCTGCCCAGACCCCTCAGGTGGGGACTCGGAGGCTGCCCGGCGCGGTTGCTGCAGCTCTGCGCTCCGACGGCTCCCGGGCGCTGCTGGGGACCGCTCTCCGCGCACCGGGCGCGGTGGCGGACGGCAGAAGCGGCAAAAATCCTCGTAGCTGCCACCACCCAGGCGCCGAGAGTGTCACTGTCAACCTCCAAGGACGTAGGCCCCACTGGGCCTTGGTCTGTCCCCAGGTGTCCGGGCAGCGAAGGCAGCCACCTGAGCGCCGCCCGGCTCCTGTAACGCTGCTGGAATCCCGGGGACCGACCCCGGACGCGGCTCGAAGCGTTTCTCCCGACGTTTAAAGGGGCCTGATTCCTGACTTGGCCTCCCCCTTCCCTCCCCCCCACCCCAGGCCACCTCTCCTCTCTCTCCCTCCAGGGTAGCGGGTTTTTCTCCGGAGCCAGGGTCCCAGCGGGTGGGCTACCGCGGGGAGATGGAAGCGCATTTCCCGCTCCTGCGGCGGCTCATCGTGAGGCAACCGCGCCACCTGCCGGCCAGACCGGGGAGTGAGCGGCCCCTGACGAAGGGCGAGCGGACAAAGGCTGCAACCCGCAACCCGCAGAGCGAAGGTGTCCCTGGGGCATCTTTTCATCTGCCCTCCCACGACGCGCACACCCTGGCCACTCCTGCGGGGGGTGGCGGGGGGTGGTGCAGAGAACCCAGGAGTCGTGCTTCTAACCAGCTGGGTTACAGAAAATGGAACAGAACGGGTTTCAAGGAGAAACTCATAGTCAACATCCCCAGGGCTGCCTGAGTAGCCACAGTCCCGACGCTGGGGGGGGGGGGGGGGGGGGGGGGGGCGGGGGGGATCCTAGATAAAACAAGAGGGGTAGGGAGGTGTAAAGGAGAGAGTGGATCGGGGCCACGGTTTTAGGTCCTTGGCCCCCGCAGCCCATCGTGCCTCCTGCGTGGCTGGAGAGCCGCACCCTAGCAAACCCGAAACCCGGCAACTTTGATTAGAGTGTGCTTGGCCAGGCTGAGCTGTAGCTGTGTGAGTCCGGTGGTGGGGGACAGCTTGTGCGGGGCCCCAAGTATTTGGCTTCTCAGCGAAAAACTTCCTAAAATGTCACAGTCTGAGGAGATGGGTTTCAGTTATTGTAGCTGCTGTTTTCACGCAAGTAAAAAGGGGGGAAATGCACACGGGGGGGGGGCGGTTTATATGTATGTGTATGCATCAATTATTTAAGTCCCTTTAAGGGATTCACTTCTAGCTTCTTTCCTGTGTCTTTCCTGAGCTTTATAGGAAAAGAAGATGAAATATTGGTCCCCGTCATTTGGCACAACGACTGGAGAGAGGAAAGAGCAATTTGAATTCTGTCTAAAACGATTTTAAAACAATAGGTACAGGTTCCCTTTCTGCATGTGTTTGAGTTGTATGTGGTGGAATGGGAAATTGACTGCCCGCCTCCTTAAAAACAGTGAAATTTCTAGAACATGTACCATGTTTCCCCTCCTGGGATATGCATGCTGAATATTAAAGTCTTTGCAGCCACAGCGGCCTGAGAGCAAGGCTTCCATTGGCTAGGGTACATTCAGTGACTCCCCGTTTTGGCTTCCCATTTTCCTTTTCAGACCCCAAAGCAGCCCAATAACCTGGAGAACCAAAAGGCAAGAAATGTGGACTTGGAAAACTGAACTGTAACTTCCTCTTTAAAGAATTTCTGAGATGAATATCAGAAATGAACTACTGAAAATTCTGTCCACTGTGACTACCTAGAGGAAAAGTTCTCTGACCTAACAGGCATGGTTCCTCTCCAAAACAGGGCAAAGTGAAAAAAGAAAGATGGCGACGCAGTCCATCGTCAGTGTAGAACTCCCCCACCCCCACTTTACTGGAAAACACCTAAGAATTTCCAAGCATTTGAGAGAATTTACAACACATCAATAACTCACTGGTGTCATGAGCATACAATAGAAACCCATAATCTCAAAAAGTACCTAAAACCACCTTCTTTTGAAATAAATTAGCGTGGCTCAGTCAGTTAAGCATCTGTCTTCAGCTCAGGTCGTGATCCCTGGGTCCTGGCATCGAGTCCCACATCTGGCTCCCTGCTTAGCGGGGAGCCTGCTTCTCCCTCTTCCTCTGCCCGGCCCCCAGCTTGTGCTCTCTCTGGCTCACTCTTTCTCTCAAATAAATAAATAAAATCTCATTAAAAAAAGAAATAAAATAAATTAGCTCGACTCTAGAGTAAAACACCCTAAATGCTGTGAGAATTCGAGACTATTTTGAATCCCTTAAGAGATGTGTCAAAATATATGCGCTTATAAGCTTAATGAAAATAGTAATCCAATATCTCAAAAACGTGGATAGGTTTTTTTTCCTTTGTGTACAGCGCCTAGCACAAAGACGGGGCTTCCAAGTACATCTTAAGTGCTAAGTTGAATTAAGGTTGATTTTCAGAGATCTATTTAATTTTAAAATAGCACCAAGTATCCGAGAGTTTCTGCCTCTCAGTGGAGGGCCAGTTTCACCAAAGTGGTGAGAAGAGGACCTTTGACCTGTGGACAAGTAAGCAATGACAGAACTCTTGAAAGACAAGGATAATGACAGGAGGATGAATCCACACTGCCTTTTCCTGAACACTCTGCTCGATTTTTTGAGCGACTTTAGCTGGACTTCCCTGTACATAAGTCTTGTTATCAATGAATGGAATCCCCAACAGTACTGCAAGGACTCTACCATTGCCAGGAGCAGGGATTTCAAGACAGACATCTAGCTGGTCTTTTACCAGCTGTGTGTCTTTGGGTGAGTTATTTAACCTCTCTGAGATATGGTTTCCTCATGTGTGAATTGTAGTTACGTGATTCTTCTAAAACTTGAATGAATTTTGTGGAGCACCTGGTGTTGTGCCTGGCACGTGGTAGGAAGTTATCACTCTCAAATAATATTCCACTAATAACTATGTAACAGTTAATTGTTTAGTATTAATCATTTAATATCACCAATTTAATATCAATAATTGAATGTTATTAAGTGAGAAATCGTGTCTTCAGCTTGAAGCTTCCTTTCCACGAGGAAACTGGGCACTGGGATTTATGTGTTGTGCCCCATGAGAGGAGGATGCTTTATTTTACCGACTCCTAGAGGCAGGAGGGAAGTAAATTCTAAATTCTTCCCTTCTTTCATTGTTGATTTGTTACAGCTCACCCTCAACTCATATTCCTAGATGGTACAGTTGGATTTGAACCTGGAGGTAGTACTTATCTCCAAATTTAATAGTTTCAAAAATGATTAAGTGAAACAAGGTGCAGAGAACCCAAAATCCCACAGCTAAATCAAAATGTTGGTGGTTAGGAATGACCAAAGCTCTGTCTGTTGAATGACATAGTTACCTTGGTCAGGAAGACACTCCTGCCCGAAGCCACCTGAAATATTGTAACCTGAAACAACGTTTGGTGAACCTCCTAAAGCTTCCAGAAAAACTTTTTGGAGACTTCATCCTTTGATGTCCAGGCTTTGATGCTATTTCTGATGCAAATAAGAAGCAGGACTCTTGTTAGCCCTTGACAACTGAGAGGGAAAATGGCCACAGAGCTCAGGTCCTGACAAGTCAGAAGAGTGAGGGCAAGACACAGGAAAAAAGGCTTCCCGAGTCACTGAGATGGAAAAGGACAAAGAGTTCTCCAGGAAGAAGGCTTTTCTAAAACTTTGGCTTTCTACCTGGGTTTCAATTCAGTTCTAGCAAACATTTGTCAAGCGCCTACTGTATACCAAACACCACATGTTCAATGTGTCAGAAGTTTCTTCTCAGCCCTGACCATGCATGACACCTACCACCCGGGGATGTGGGGGCTGAGCAGAAATCATCGGGAACATTCTGTCATCCTTGGGGCCGTCAAGAGTGAGGTAGAGAGAGAGGAAGAAACTCAGTTCAGGCCTGGGGCAAATCTAGACCCCAAGAAGTAAACATTTTGTAGAGACAATGGACCTTTCTTCAAGAGAATTTGAAGGAGGTCATTTGCTTCTGTGTCTTGGCTGCATTGGGAACATGAGTTAAATATTGAAACTATTTTATTTCGTAGGCATGAAAGAAAATGCTGTTTACTTGGAACCCTTCAATACGACACCTATAAAATGCTGTTCACTTGCTCTAACTCAAAATACCAACATAAGGCTTCAAGTTACAGAGATTAAATACTTTACTATTTAATAGCTATATTGATTTATGACCTTTAAAAAAACTTTTGGAATTATAGTTGTTTTATAATGAAAAACTAATGATAATGTATATGTGAAAGACATAAACTGGTACAACTTTTTTAGCCATTTTTAGAAGAGAAATAATTATCTGGTTAGAGAACTAATTTATAGAAGAATTGCAAGAACCCTCTTTTTTTTTTTCCTGATAAACAATGTGTAATCTCAATGAAATGCTGTAAGAAAAAGAACATAACCATGAGCACACTTTCTGATTTACTGTGTAATGAGAATGTAAGTTTGGGAAACCTAACTTTTCTTTTCCCCATCGTGGTCTAAAGCATTTAGGAAGTCTTTCTGTCCCAAGCACTTGTTTTGTAATTTCAAAAGATCTCCGAATATTCTAACAATGTCTAAAATGACATATAATGTATTTCCTTATGTACAACCTATGTCCTGTAAATGCTTGTTTAAATAATGGTAACTTATAAGTGTATTGACAGTGGAAATGTTACTTTGGAAATTACATTTATATATTATTTCTGTAACCTAATCATTTATGCCACGTGGTAAATAGGAAAAGCCTTTTCCCTGCAAAAGATGATGTCTTTTGACTCTAATCAAAGAGGCTAAGAGGAAACTCAGTCAAAACCCTGAGAAACATAATGGACACTCCTTCTTGGGTCACATACTACTTAAGTTATATTGTAAATTAATGAAACCTTATTGAAATCAATTGAACATAAATAAAGTCCCTCTATAAAGAAATACCAAAGTGAGATTCATGAACATTGTTTAGTTAGAACTAGTGTTATTGGGGGAGCAATCTGAATGTATGACATGGAAAAACAATGAAGAATTTCTATAAAAAAAATGCTAATCCAGGAGTGTATGCATAACGTGCTATATGATGCAGGAAAACATATACTATCTTCCACTAAGTTATACGTAGAATCACTTTTTCTTAGACCTCGACCATCTGCACAAACGACTGGTGTGAATTCAGGCAAACAATGAGTTATTTGAAGTAGGGAGGTAAAAGAATTCAGTTAGTAATAAAAGAATTCAGTTAGTAACAGATCATTTGGCTGAAAGTGACATTTAAAGTCTATCAATTCAACCACTTGTTTTTCCTCTTATTAAATTCTATGTGTATGCATCCCTGGTTTTCTTTTTGCTGGGCGACGAGAGAAAGAGTAAAAAATTAGGCATTAAAATACAGATAACGGTATTTCCGTGAGATTTATTATTGAAAATGGTGACTCTGTATGCAAGCAGCTTTCTGAAAACAGCACCCTTAACCATCTCTAGCTGGATTGGGGATGGAGTTGGTGCCAATTTGGAATAGATCTTCTGTATAGAACATTAGTACATTGTAAATATGATGGGGTTTATCTCCTGAGATTTGATGCATCACTCTGATATTCAGGATTAACATGTGGGATAATTTATACATATCGTCATCTTCTATATGTCCTCACTTTTAAGTATGTCACCTTTATCTCTTGCAGCTCTGAATTAAAACCAATTTGAATCAAAATATGCACAGGTGATTATGAGAGAGATTCCAACATGCATTAACTTTAAGAGTAGGATCGCATTGCTGCAACTTCAACCTGCCTATTTATATTGCATTAGACACCTATTGGAGGTAATTGAACTTTGGCAGGATATTAATCAAGTCTATTCCATTAAATGGTCAGTTGACTTCAGCTCAGTAAAGCTGGGCCCCATTTCCTCTCCGTGTCTCATTATGTTCTCACCTGAAACTTTTATAGTTTTCAGTCCGATTGTTATCATTTAGAGTACTTTGATAAATGCCTTCTTGTACCCATACTGCTTAGCAGGCCACCCTGGTTAAGTTACTCACAGAACTTAATTCACAAATGCAGAAATTACCGCAAAGCTAATAAGAAAATTTAGGATGCTTTGGGTCTTTCCACTTACAGCTGTCTTTAGCAATAGACTTCTCGTGCCACTTTACAATATGTATTTATGTGTTACAGATTTACTTATAAACCTGGGTGCTGTTTTTAAAAACCTGGCTTCGATTAAAAATAAGATTAGCTGGTTTTAAAGCTCCCAAAGCCTTCTAAGTCTGGACAGGCCTGTGATTTAGAACCTTCCTCTTGCTGTGTTCTGATTGAATCTGCTCAGCTCTCTGTTTTTTTTCCATGTCCACCTACACCCAGCTGTCCATCTTCCTGCAACCTTTTGCTGTCAGTCAAGTGACAGTCTTGGATAGAAGCTTTGTGTACCAAGGCCTCCTGAGGCCCAGCACCACATTTAGATGGAAAAGTGTAGGGGGGATATAACCAATTCTTCTCGGAAAGCTGGGGGTGGGAGGGTACCGGTGGGGGAGTTTAGGTCCACAGCCCTTCAGACACTGCTTTCTCAAACACACGCAAAAATGCAAACACGTATACCAAACCCCCACATCTGTAGCCCAGCACCAACATGATGTAAAAATCACCCCGGGAGGGCAGCATTCCAAGGCTTGCGGATACAAAGAATAAAGCACCCAATATATTGGGGGGGGTTGGAATCCAAGAATAGACAGTTTCTCTCCTAGTGTGAGTGATCACATGTGTCTAGCTTCCCGTTTCTTGGACTGACTGGTTCTTAGCTGACTTGTAAGTACTAACATCTCTTCATCAAAATTGCCTGGGAATATTTGTTTTTGCTAATGGGAGAGTACCTGGAGGGATGTTCTGCTTATGACTCCGTGCGGCTTGCATCTGTACAATTTAATGTCTTTGTATTGGAAGGAGGTTGTATCCGATAATATGAAGCCACACTATGGAGACATTTCTGTTTGTACAGTGGATTACTTCCCTGAAAAGTCAGATAGGTCATTAGCATAAATTGAAACTTTGATCTCTAGAAAGACAGCCTGAATTAAGATGTACGCCTTATTTTAATTACTTTGTTTTTATTTGGTGCCATCTGCATTGTGATTATAAGAGTCTCTTAAATTTGACATTACTTTCCTGATCCGCTAAAATTGCAGGATCTTTAAACAAAATGTTCCAGGTTTATGTTAAAACCACTAGGAGCCCTAATAGTCTCTAAAAATAAGCAGATTAATTTTCACCTTGTCTTGAGAAATGAAGTATAGTTGTCTGTGTTTCAATTAAGGTGCATGTCATCCAAAGATTTTATACATTATACTGTCATAATGTATTGTACTTTACTTTTTGTATTAGCTGCATTCAAGTTTTACTGTGTTCTGATTTTCATTTTTTGTTTTATTGGAGGGAAGAAGATATAAAAGTAAAGAAGTGTAAATGATATAAATGTGAATATTCTAGTTTAACTTCCTATGTATAAATTGTTTTACTGTCTGGGAGCATTGTTGCTTGTAACAGTTGGGGTTCTCTTCTACCAGGCAAGAGTATAACCAATAAACCTGAATAAATAACTTTATAACCCTGGAGTTTATTTGGGATGTGAACACAGATGCTTGGCAAATCCATGGGGAATGCTCGGCAAATGTTTGATTCACCAGTGCCTTAAACCTCTTGAGTGTAAAGCTAATAATTGGCAAGAAAATAATTTTGTGATTTTTTTTTTGTCTAAACATAGTTAATCTTCAAAAAACAGTCCTTCCTCTGGCACTTAGTATAAAAAATAGAACAAGTTTAAATGTAAAGAATTCTGGGATATTATGCACACACAGACCTGAAGAGTAGCAAAGATAGCAGCCTTTAACTTTGAAAATTAAAGCCCTATTATTGATTATTCTCAGTTTACATAGATCTTTTTCAAAGAAAATGTACCTGTGTATAATTCTGTAATATGTTCTGCACCTCATGTCCTGATAAAATACACATGCATAATTTAAATCTAATATCACTTAGAGTTCCACTTTTTTGACAGTTGATTAATTTTCAAAATGATGAAATTGGTGAGAACAAATGAAATAATACTGGGAATTAATATTTTAAAGCTCTGAGAAGCCCCAATAAATTACACGTGGTTGTAGATGGAAAGAAAGCTTTTAGTAAATTGTCTTCCTAGTATGATAATGCCAAAAATAATATTGTTCTTTAGAACTCAATTTGGGTTGATTTGGTATATTTCAATACAAAGTGTACCTGGAGATTATCCGTACATGTCTCACACACATATATGCACGTGCATAGGCACAAACTCACACAAACCCAGAAATACTCTCGGTACGCCACTGAGGTTCATTATCTCTAAAGAATATATCTTCACGGAATACCATCTCACCTTCTAACTCAGAATAAAAGCAATTTATATGGGGATGTGGGGGAGGGATGGTTGAGTGTTAAAGAAAAAAAAATAAACTCCTTAGACATCGACATCTGTATAAAATCGCCTCTTTAAACCTCAAAATAAGTTATTGATTTTCTCTTGTAAGTCCCTAATATTGAATTTCTCCTTAGTTCTTTTTTCACCATAGAACACATACATTTTTCCTTTTATGTTTGGTGTATTTAATTTGGAAATAATAACCATAAAAGATGAATTTCAGTAGGTAGTCATACTGTGCATGGAGGGGTGTATTCATAACTAAATCAGGGTGTAATTAATTTATGAAATAAAATTGAGCCAGTCGATGGTAAACATTTTCCTGAAACTTTTGAAGCTTTACTTCTTCTTTGTGACCCCATAAGATTTGCATTGACTCTCTTTATGAGGCCCGTTCATTACAGCCATTTGGGGAATAGATGTAGATTTTCACACAATTAGTTGCTTGCTGCCAAACCAAAGTGAATGGCCTTATGTTGTACCATATTGGACAAATGTGCCCACTTCTGTAAACAGAGGATCTAATTACATTCCCCATTGTCTCCACAGTCAACTTGGTGATTTCAGGAGCTTGAAGGCTGTCCCCAAAAGCCACTGACATTGGCTTTTTTGCTAGCTGATTATTTGACTGCTCCCAACAAAGAGAGGAATAAAACCCCAAACACACACAAATAGCTTAGCTGGTTAGTTGTTAGCTAGTGCGCTTAGAAGCTCGACGGCTTAGAAAGTTCAAATTGGTGATTAAAATGAGATTTAGAGAAATGAATGCTTTAAAATCATTTCCCCTTGTTCCCGCTTTTTTTCAGGAATCAAAGATAACTCAGAATTTGTTGACCTTTTGAAACTATTGTCAGAAGTAAGCATTGTACAAAATCTGTCTTCATGGTAAGGCATAGTAGACCCACACACAGATTCAACATGCAAGGTTCTGACCATTTGAGAGTAACCTTGACTAACAATGGCGTGTGACTTCTAACTTCACTGAGACACAAATTTAAATTATGCACTTTCTAGCTAAAGCAGGAGAAGTGCCGTTTACTTAAAGGACACTAACTGTCCCTCTGGCATTCAGCATCAGGTCAGTTCTCATGTTTTCTGTTCCTCATCTCAAACCCAATCATTGTCTTTATGCTTATCACATTCTAGGAGAGAAATGCCTGCCCTAGTGAGAGTCTCAGTCTCTTCATCTGTAAAATGGAGCTAATAAAAAAAATAGAGCTAATAACAGTGTCTGCTTCGGGATTGTTACAGGGATGAAGTGAGATATTCTACATACTGCCATAAACAGAGACACAAAATAATTGTTTGTTGTTAAAAGTATTGTATCTCAACTTGGTGTTCAGTGAGTGAGGTGCTAGACATTTGTGGTGACCCATTTTTTAAAATTCCACTGTATTTTTATAATTGAATTTACTTGTCTAGATGTTTTTAAAGAGCCTTACAAGTACTTCTCCGCCAATGATTCCTATTTCAATTGGTTATCAATCTTAAATTCAGAGTTGGACTCAGTTTGAGTCCACCATGAATCGTCTTCCTCCCATGTACCAGCTCTTGCCGAGATTAATCCATTTTTATATTTAGATAATTTATATGTTAGGCTTCCTCTGTTGCAGTATGTGTTTGCACGAGTAACAAACTGCTTTTTTGCTTGACTATTACAAAGTGTGAGCCATAACTTTTTTTCCTATACCTGAAATTTACATCGAAATGCAGCTCTCAGTCAAAAGTGCTCTCTCTCAAACACAGATGACCAAATCTTAATTAGTGGACTGTGGAATCTGTTTTTAATATATATAAAACAGAGCATGGAAATCAAACAATTTAGCCCAGGGGGCTACAAACACATGTCAAACAATGAATGGAATGCCATCTTAGAAAGCAAGAATCCTGGATTGTTTGACGTTGGATAAGCATCGTCTCTCTGGAAGCCTCAGTTTCCAATCTAGATCACCGTGATGGTTCCTTTAAACTCTAAAATAATATAATCCTAGTTCTGGCAACTTTCATACTTTTTCTTTGGGGAAGAATAAAACTTCATATTCAATCACTTCAAAATAATTACCTACTATTCATAAGAAAAGCAAGCATCCAGTGGGTTACATGCAACTGGATGTTTTGGGTGTAAATCCTTTTATTTTCTGTAAAAACTCTGTAAGGAGAATAGTTAAAACCTATTTTGTGGTTTACATAAAAAAAGCTGTGGTTTCCAAAATTACATAATTCAAAACTCAACCATATGAGAGAATGACATGAAATGCTCCATATAGTTAACTTCTGTTATCATGTTAACCTTTATTGTGTTTATGAATGCAAGCTTATGAATCCATAACTCTCACAGTTAGAGGGTCTTCATAAATAAAACAACCCACTTAGAGCTGCATGTTTCAAAAAGCAAGGCAACAAGCAAGCCAACAGATGGATGCATTTTTAATTAGTCAATCCACTGCTATCTTTTGGTTAGAAAATTTTCTTGCAGGTTGTACAAAATCTTTCATTGGGTGCAAAAATAAGGACAATCTTGGAATCACACGTTTCCTGAAAGAACTATAAATTTCAATACTTTGATAACCTATTCAGATAGTGTATAGGGATAAATTAAACTAAATTATTGGTGGAGAAACAAATCAAACAAAATAATTTGAGGTTATTGTAAATCTGAGACATGAATAAAATTAACAGCAATATCCAGTTTCTTTTATGTTTTTACTGATTTTAACTGAGTTAAGTAAACCAGTATAATCTGATTCAATTCAAGGCTGTTTTTGCCATGTTATAAGGAAAGAAGCTACAATATTATGCTTCAATTTTTAATTTGCATTATACTGACAAATAATTTTGGAAAAAGATGCTCTTTGTTTTTGAAAAATTGCTACAAAAATGAGAAGATAATATTTATCAAAAGAAGCCAGATGCGAAATTGTGCAAGGTTTTCAGCGATTATATTGGATGATTCCCAATTTTAAATGCTGTCTTTTTCTAAGAAGAAGAAAAAAAATAGTCTATCAGATTATCTCTTCATATGCACAAAGTAAAAAGGAATGGAGAAATAAAGTAATTATTTCCATAATTCGGGCACTTAAAACTTTCTCCTAAAATACCCAAATGATTGATATGATAATTTTGACTGAATTAGTCAAATTACTCTTTCAGAGTTTGCCTTCTCATTTCATGAGCAGATACAATCTAAGTGTGGATGTAACATTTATAAATGCAGAACCCTAAACTCATAGGTTACAGTAACTTTCAAGATTCAACCAATTACATATAATCATTTACCTTTTGGCAACATAGATAGTGACAATTAATCAATCTTCTCCTTCAAAAGCACCTATTGAGAACTTTTCCTCTGGGACTTTGGAGTATCGCCATACAAAAGAGTTCCACCTACAACATTAGACCCTTATCACCATACAGCTATTGTCAACCACTGTGGAGTGTCCATATACAAAATATAGGTGACGAGGTAAACATTGAGCTTGGAATTAAATGAATGAACCATGAGTTTAATAATATTTTATTGGTCCTTTCAATAAAATGTGTTAATGCCAAGAGATTATGTGCTTCTGCAGAAGCTACAAAAAATAAAAAATGGAAAAATAAAGGATCAGTCCTACATTGGAAATGTAATTGATTGTTTCTATAGAAATCCGATGACAATTTTTGTAAATTGTCCATTTTAATTGGCTACATTTTTACATCCTTGTAAGTTAGTAACATAGTACGAAAGGGGAAAACAAGTATACAAAATTTCCAAATGATCCTCTAGTAAACCCAGGTATAGAAACCAAGAGAGCCTCCTGGAATCTAGGGTCATTATCTTCATGAAAATTACACGTATAAAACAAAAAAAAGAGGGGTGCCTTTTGCCTTTGGAAAAGGGATAAGGGACTGATCTGTTGATCATGTCTGAGGAAAGATGCTTGAATATTAATAATAAAAGAGAAGACAGAAGACCTATTTAGCTTAATTTTCCTTCTTCTTCACTGAAATGAAGAGCTAGGCTTTCAAAATGGAAAAGGAAGGAAAAAAGATTGAAAATTTAAGCAGTCAAGAGCTAAGCCCTGGGTTAGATGCTAGGTCACAGTGATAATGAACGCAGATAGTTTCCCCAGGACGAGGGAAGAGACGAGAAGAGAAAGCAGCTCTAAGTAACGGTACATCTTCAAGTAAAATTCAGTTCTTTCTCTGGAAAATAAAATCACTTAAGGGTACAATTGAGAACTCATGGTTGATAATCTTTAAGACACCCTGATAATGAGTGGGATATGAAAAAAAGTGGCAAGCGACAGATGGCATTCTGTTATTTGCAAAGCGAAAAGGTTGGACTCTAGAAATTATAAACCAGTCAGATTAACAATGATCTCTGGCTAAATGTCCTAAAAGTCCTAAGAAATTGTTAAAAATACAGTTTGGGAACATATAGTGATAGATTCTGTTATTTGCAAAGCGAAAAGGTTGGACTCTAGAAATTATAAACCAGTCAGATTAACAATGATCTCTGGCTAAATGTCCTAAAAGTCCTAAGAAATTGTTAAAAATACAGTTTGGAACATATAGTGATAGAAGAANTGATAGATGTCAGCACTAAGCAGAAGAATTGTTTCACTAAACTCAAATCCTACCTCAGTGCCTAGACAACGTCTGGCACATAGTAGGCACACAATAAATCATGTTGATGGCTCTGCTTTTCTGATGGAATAGTTTGATCAGATAACACCACAGTGTATCTTAATTTCAGAAAGACAGTTAATAAGATTTCTTATGTCGTGATGGACAAGATGGCTCTGTCCAGTTCAACCCATTTATCAGTGATTAAGATGAAATCCAAAGCAAGCTTTTCATGTCTCTGACTGGTACACAACTGAGAAGAATAGCTCATTTACTGAGCAGGTATCAGGTTTTAAATGATCTTGGTACCCTGGAACAGTGGAATGAAGCCCTTGCAAAGTGAAATTTTACTGAGATAAACGTAAAGTCTTGGGTTTAGATTTTTTAAAAAACCGGGCACCTGGGTGGCACAGCGGTTAAGCGTCTGCCTTTGGCTCAGGGCGTGATCCTGGCGTTATGGGATCGAGCCCCACATCAGGCTCCTCCACTATGAGGCTGCTTCTTCCTCTCCCGCTCCCCCTGCTTGTGTTCCCTCTCTCGCTGGCTGTCTCTATCTCTGTCGAACAAATAAATAAAATCTTTAAAAAATAAATAAATAAATAAATCTTACTGCACCAAATTAAAAAAAAAAAGATTTTTTTTTAAAAATGAATTCTGTAAGTCTGGGATAAAGAACCTACAACTCCATGCCAGTTTATGTGAAGAAAGATCTGTTAGTTTTAGCGGATGAAAAGCTCAACCTGTGTCCGCCACGTCACAGAGAAGATGACAAAACAAATGTGGTCTTGGCCTAAATAAGCCAAACTCTGTATCTGGATACAAGATGCAACTATCCTACTGTCCTGTACATGGTGCGTCCGGCCACATCTGGAGCTGGACGTCCTTCTTTGGATTCCACATTCTTACAGGGACAGTGACAAATGACAAAAATCCGGAGGAGGGCAACAAGGATGGTTGAGCCTTGAGGCCATGACTTAGGAGAAATTGTTGAGGAGAGTGGGTAATGTTTAACAAAGAGAAGCTTAGCTTCGCAGACCATGACAGCTGTCTTCAAGGAAATGAAGTGCTGTCGTGTGGAAGAGGAGAACCCTTACTCTATTTTGTTCCAAGGGCAGGACTAAGATCAGCAGGTAGCTTTTATAAGGAAAGACATTTCTTGTCAATGTAAGGGGGGAAAAAAACCTTTCTTACAATTGTTTTTGTTTGTTTGTTTGTTTGTTTTGCTTTCTTCTATCGGATGTTCTGTGAAGCAGTGATCCGTGAGGAAAGACTCAAGTGGACCCTGGTTAACCATTTATCAGGACTGCTTTAAGAGGAAATTCCTGTGTTGATGAGAAAATAGAATTCCTTTACCTCTAAGAGTATTTATGAAATGTTGGCTGAAATGAGTAAATTGCTTGACAATCCAGAAAGAATTAGGGGTGGAAGCTCGCGTTGGGTGACAGCTATTGTAAATTCTCTGAAGATAAGAAGGCATTACTTATCGGCCAGAAGACTGGGAAGAGGGATCTGTCATCAAGGACAGTACTGTCCGTAAAAATAGAACATGGAACATATATGTGGGACCAATCTGTTATTTTAAATGTTNCCTTCTTCTTCACTGAAATGAAGAGCTAGGCTTTCAAAATGGAAAAGGAAGGAAAAAAGATTGAAAATTTAAGCAGTCAAGAGCTAAGCCCTGGGTTAGATGCTAGGTCACAGTGATAATGAACGCAGATAGTTTCCCCAGGACGAGGGAAGAGACGAGAAGAGAAAGCAGCTCTAAGTAACGGTACATCTTCAAGTAAAATTCAGTTCTTTCTCTGGAAAATAAAATCACTTAAGGGTACAATTGAGAACTCATGGTTGATAATCTTTAAGACACCCTGATAATGAGTGGGATATGAAAAAAAGTGGCAAGCGACAGATGGCATTCTGTTATTTGCAAAGCGAAAAGGTTGGACTCTAGAAATTATAAACCAGTCAGATTAACAATGATCTCTGGCTAAATGTCCTAAAAGTCCTAAGAAATTGTTAAAAATACAGTTTGGGAACATATAGTGATAGATGTCAGCACTAAGCAGAAGAATTGTTTCACTAAACTCAAATCCTACCTCAGTGCCTAGACAACGTCTGGCACATAGTAGGCACACAATAAATCATGTTGATGGCTCTGCTTTTCTGATGGAATAGTTTGATCAGATAACACCACAGTGTATCTTAATTTCAGAAAGACAGTTAATAAGATTTCTTATGTCGTGATGGACAAGATGGCTCTGTCCAGTTCAACCCATTTATCAGTGATTAAGATGAAATCCAAAGCAAGCTTTTCATGTCTCTGACTGGTACACAACTGAGAAGAATAGCTCATTTACTGAGCAGGTATCAGGTTTTAAATGATCTTGGTACCCTGGAACAGTGGAATGAAGCCCTTGCAAAGTGAAATTTTACTGAGATAAACGTAAAGTCTTGGGTTTAGATTTTTTAAAAAACCGGGCACCTGGGTGGCACAGCGGTTAAGCGTCTGCCTTTGGCTCAGGGCGTGATCCTGGCGTTATGGGATCGAGCCCCACATCAGGCTCCTCCGCTATGAGCCTGCTTCTTCCTCTCCCGCTCCCCCTGCTTGTGTTCCCTCTCTCGCTGGCTGTCTCTATCTCTGTCGAACAAATAAATAAAATCTTTAA
>NC_048219.1:183296555-183302684 GCF_002007445.2 Ailuropoda melanoleuca
ATAAGTATTTGAAGACCTTTGTGTATATTACACCTACGGCACACCTCAATTCTTACTAATCCCATTTCAAGGGCTCAATGGCTACATGTAGCCAAGGGCTCCCACAGTAGAGAGCACAGACTAGAAGCTGGAGTCCCCACACATGGCAAGTTAAGATAAAGGGAGGTCTTAGTAAAACCAGGCAGAACTGTACAGGTTACCAAGAAATTCCGGAGACAGAGCCAAAATAAAGAGGGTAAAGCTGCGGAATGTTTTCATTCTGGCAACCATAAGAGTGATAAGAGCCAGGAATACAGGTGGAGTTTGACCAAACGGAGCCGAGAATCCATTTGAGGCTGAACTGCACCTGCCCCACTCCTGGTTGCTCAGGCAACCGGACTCCCTCCCCATGCTAATGACATTATAATGAGAACATCCACATGCAAATGAATTAAGCAGTAATTACAGGCAGATCCTCACTTGTTCTACTAGCTCCACTTAAGGGGGTGGGGGTTGAGAGAGGGAACTGGGGAGAGGTGGATACTGCACAGAGGGGATCGCAAAAGGGGAAAATTCGAGTTGCAAAATAAAATGGCTATCTGGAGCTGGTACAGCAGGCGATAAAGTCATGTAGCTACATATCCATGTGGTCCCATCTGTTCTGCGCTCCCTGCTCCTACCATCCCTCCTGGGAGAGAGACCACCCAGGGGAAGGAGACGAAAGGATGGGATGACAGCAGCAACTCTGCAAGGCAGGCACTGGGTTTAGGGGAGAAACGCAGATTCTCCCACTCCCACCAATTTCAAAATAAATTACTCAAGAATCGCTCCACCTTCCAACACACCTATGGGGAGATACACGGCAAAACATTGAAACTCTGGGAAAAGATAAAAAGGAGAAAGCAAGCCTGTCCTTTATTCTTGGGTCTGGTTTGCTCTTAATTGCTCTTTACAGTTTCCCCAAGTAGATCAGGGCCCCATATTAATTAATAGAGAACAAGTTGATCACTGAACTTCAGATACTCGAGAACTTTGGCCACACAGAGAACTTCACAGATCTGGGAATAGTGCGTATATTGCACTTTTTTTTTTTTTTTTGCATCATGTAGGCATTTTTAGGTTTCTAGAATCTTTTAGGGCCTCTCAGAAAAACAATATGCATAAATATCCGGGGGATGATATCTCCAGAAAATACTTAGCAACGGAGCAAACAATTTAGTTCATTGGAGGGTGCGTTACTTTGGCTGTCCCAGCAGTAGGCACAGTAATATTAACACCATGCATCAGTAATGGCCTTCACCTACGGGCTTATAAAGGAAATAATATAGTACTCTTTTCTTTTGGAATAATAGCGAATAATTGTCTAGTGCTTAGTAGATACTGGGGCTATTCTAAATTCCATGGCAGCCCTATGCGGTAAGCATTTTTGCTAGCCTATTTTACAGGTGAGGAAATATGTCCAACTAGTGAGTGGCATGTAACTTGCTTAACCTACTAAGTGGCAGAGATAAGAATTGATTCCAGGTACCTTGGCTCCAGAATCCTTAGATCTATTCTGAGATGTCTGGGATAGAAACGTCCAAAAGATGAAACAGTTTTCAATGATGATTAACTAATCAACTATTTTGGTTTCTAATAGAATGACTAATATCATAGAATTATTTAACTGGTTATGACATTTAGAGCAAAAGTGGAATCATGAGCAGGACAATTTGGCTGGAATGGAAGGTTCACATAGGGCATAGCAAGAAGGGCAGGAAGGGCCCAACTGCCAAAGAATCCTAGAACAGGGAGGTTCCAGAAAGATGCCATTGAACCTGTTTGATGTGAGGAAAACAATATTTGAGGGCATTTAATTTAGCAGCAGCATGCAAAGGTAGGAGGGAAAAGAAACTTGAACTATTAAGACCAAGGAAACATGTATATTTTTACCCAGGTGCATGCATACAATGATGGTGGTAATAGGAATGAAGAAAACGATCAGTGGACAAAAATTTCCAAGGAAAACCCCAAGTGCAATTCTGTCTATTAAATGAAGTGGGAAATATGAAGAAAACAGAAAAGAAGGACAACTCAGGATTAAATCCAATTCATCCTGCCAGAGGGACTTGGCAGAAATGGGGAAGTGTCAGTAGACGAGGACAGGGTTTTAGCTTGGACATTATTCATACTGGGGGCCAGATAATTCTCTCTCGTGGGGCTGTCCTGTGTGTTGCAGGATGGTTAGCCCGAGTTGTGGTCTCTACCCACTAAAGGCCAGCAGCACCCCTCCACAGTGCGATGTGTCCCCATACATTGCTGAAGGTCCCGGGAGGCATGCTGGGGAAGGGTACATGGAGAGGGGAGGCGGGGCAGCCGCTAGATCACCCTCCATGGAGAAGCACTAGTTTAAGAAATAGAACGGGAGGTTAGTGGACTTTGCGGTAGTAGTGGGACAACCAGGTAAAGTACCGAGGAGCCCTGGGGAATGCCATCACTGAAATTCCAGAGAGAGAGATAAGAAGAGAGAGAGATAAGAGCCCGAAAGGAGATTTTTGTATTATCTTGAAGCAATAGTGGATGGGATATCTGGAGAGTTTAGAACAAAGAATGAATGAATGAATGAGAAATAAAATAAAAGGCAGAGAGCTCTAGAATCAACAAAAAGGGAAAGAAGACAGAATACAATCAGCAAAAAGGAAAGGAAGTCAGCAGTATCCTGAGGCCAGGAGAGGAAGCCAGGTTGGGCAGTAAGAGCCTCCCCAAGGAAAGAGCTGCGTGGAGGGAGTGAGGGAGGGGTCTGGGGAGCTGCCAGTATGATGGACAGACGCTGTTGGTTAGGATGACACGCAGGTCATAGTGATCCCAGAAAGAGAAATTACACGGCAGTGTGTGTGTGTGTGTCTATGGGGCATGTGTGGGGGGGTGGCGTTTGTGGTATTGAAATGAGATTTCACAAAACCAAGGAGTGAGTACAAGGTGGTGGAGACCTGGTGGCGATGAATGTAGATTAGTATATGAAAATCTGTGGCACTGACGACTCCAGGAGAACTAGTGCCCCCGGAAAAAGGGCAAGGTCAACGAAGAATTTTCCTTTTAGGATTTGAAATGATAAAGAAAATTTTCAATCAGGCAGTCAGATAGGAGCACTGAATACAATGGAGAGGCCAACGTTGGGAAAAAAAAATCACCACCACCCCCTACCCCCCACCCCCATTTGATCCTTCCCTTCTGGGATGAACATTGCTCCATAAACACCTCTTCCTGGAAACTCCAAACAGCGAGATGTAGAAAAGAAAATAAGGCACACTGACTTCTTGGTGAAACCGGGAAACCAACTCCAAAAAACTTTGTGAAGGAAGGAGGCTGTTTGCTTTATACCTTTGGGACTTTTTGATGTTTGACTCATGCAAATGTATATTCATTTTTGCAAAAAATTAAATAATTTTGCTTAAAGAAAGGCAAGAGCTAGAAAATTAAATGCCATGTGTTTTTGGTCTTCCCTCAAAGAGAGAATTCTAGAATGACATTGTGCACAATTTTTAGAACACGTTATCCTTGGGTTTGGGACTGTGTAAATTTCGTCTTTTGCCAATTGTCTGAGTTACTTGTTTGGTTGTTGAAGTCAGACAACTATGGTAGTCATAAGCTGAAGGGGACTATCTCAGACAATTGGTAAGAAGTGTATATTCTTAAGTTTTTGGAATCATCCAGTTGGGTTTGTTTTGTTGTTGTTGTTTTGTTTTGTTTTGTTTTTAGTTTGTCTGAAGTGTCCTCTCAAGTCTGCTAGAGGAAAGACTTTTCAACAACTAAAATCTTTTATTATGGAATTGACTTCCTGTTTTTCTCAACTTGGTTTCATTTAATTGATTTTACGGGCCTTTATTTCTTGAGTCATGGAATAATACCTTGAGGATTTCAGAAATATTAATCATAAAGCTTTACTATGTTTTGTCTATAACCTTCTTTCTCACTCCCTTTTCATACGCCCTATGAAAAAGTACTTATTGAAAATGATTTACTGAAAAAGATTATTTGTGCAATGCATACTAAAATGCTCTGTGTAAAGCAAGCACTCAATTGGAATGAAATATTTTACATTACAACTGACATTCTAAGATCGTAATTACACACATGCGTGGCCTTCTTGGTGTTGTTCTTTTATCTGCTTCCAAAAGAACACGTGTATTTTATACATATTCAAATGTTTGCACATACCTTTTTGAGCATCAGGCGTTATGTAAAGTGGTAGGAACGCTGGAGGGACCAAGGTAGCAAAGTCCCTGTCCTGCTAGAGATAAGCCAGTGGGGGGAGGGAGCATTAGGCAAACGTGCAAATCACATAATGTATTAAATGATCAAGGTCATCGGAGCCAAAAGTGAGGGAGCTTGGCCAGTACAAGAATAAGATGTCAGTGAAGGCCACTCAGAAGAGTTGATACACACATAGATGGAATATTCTCTCACTTTATATGTAATGAATGGGTTACAGTTTTATATATGGCTTTATGCTGAGCTAAAACAAACCTCTAGTCATCAAACCTAGAATGTCAGTCTCCAAGAGTCCGATTACACGGAACAGATATTTAAAGTACTGATTGATTTCTTTTAGCATAATCTCTTGCTTCCATTTAATCTAGTTACTGATAATTTAAATCTAACAAGAAAATGCTATTTACAGGAAATCTACATTAAGTAAATCCTTACTGTCTTCAGGTTTCTATTTTTTATTTGACTTGGAGTTTAAGAATTGGGTTAGACACACTATCTTCATTGTGTTAAATAACATCAACTTGTTCTTAATAATTACTAATAATCATGCACTTGATTTTGTTCTCTCACCTCTCCCAACCCACATTTTGGCCCACAATTTATAAATTGGAACTCAATGGAAAGTTTCCACCAAACAGAGTAAGAATCTGTCGTTCCCATCAGGTCATCTCTACCATGAGTACACGTGATAAATATGAAATATTTTGTATTGCAGCAATGCCCAAAATAAAAGTTGTTTCAGGATGCAATACAATATTAAAAGGGTACCAAGTTATGGAGCTCAAACAAAGGAGTATATTCCAGAATGGATACAATTACTTGGCCACAATGTAAATGTACTTTTTGCATGTGTGGTTAACATTCACACAATGTTAGAAGAAACAAGAATAGATAAGATCTAGGAAGAAGTAATTAAATGAGTATATTCAAGGGATATTGGAATAGAGATGAAAACAGTACACAATGCCTAGATTGCATGGATTTCCCCAGATAAACCTGAAGTGCCAGCTTCAGGATATGGTTGCTATTATCCTAGGGTTGTTTCCAAACACTACACACATTCAGTCAACAAGAGTCCCAATGTCCCAATTATTTTAAACTCAAACAAGTTATTGCTCTGGAGAACTGTCCTTTATTTGTAGCTTTTATGGATCTCTATGAATTAGTAACAGAGTCACCTAGATGCACCTGCAAGTGGGCTGTTTATGCTGTGGCATAAACAAGCCGAGAGCATCAAGTGTTGGCATGATTTTTAGGATTTTAACCTGTAAAATCGTTCCAAACGAGCCTAGAATTTCAGGCTACTAATATCCTCCACTCCAGTGATAAAATTTAACAGCTTAGCTTTATATTTCTTTAATACGGTCCAAGTTAATAATTTCCAACCTTGGTTTTTTTCACTCCGCACGTTGTCTTCCGTTTTCTTGGATAGCTTTTGGAAATATTAGGAACAAAAGCAAAAACAAACCCTTTTAAAGCCAACTGGCCAGTCATCTGGCAACGAGTATGCATTTAATATTGACTTAGGTCTTGGGAGGGCCAAAGGGCACCACTACCCATGGCCCCTGTCATTTTGTTGGAAAGATGAGATCAAAACGAAAAGTATACAGAAGTTAAAGTGAGAGAACATAATACAAATTTAATTACAACTCGTTCTAATGTTAAGTGTGTGTGTGTGTGTGTGTGTGTGTGTGTGTGTGTGTGTCTACGTGCCATGTGTTACTTTAAAATTAAAGAGCAACACTGGGATGTAAGTGACAGGTTGCTATCACACAGTGATATGAAAACATAGCTTATATATTTTTCTTGCTCGTCTTCACCCAATCTGAATTTGATATTTCGAGATAACGACTTGAAAGTCAGCCCTATAAGGAAAAACTGAAAGAGGTGGATGGAATC
>NC_048219.1:183302784-183405900 GCF_002007445.2 Ailuropoda melanoleuca
TCTCTGAGAAATTCCAGATGCTTGTAGGAAGAATGCTCATTTCATCTGTAGTTCGCTCTTACTCTTCCAACACATAGTGCAGGAATATTTGCTATTGAAAAGTGACTTCCTTTCTCTGGACAATTTTGTTTGTTTGTTGCACCGCACCTCAGGCTAAGAAGACATACCCCGGTGTCTCTCTCCGTTTACTTATGTCTTGTTCTCCCTCTCACAGAGTCCCTTGCATGTTCTACTAAGCAGAGGGTAGCTTTCTTCTGCTTCTCACTGCAGTGGGAAGCACGTGGGTAAGAATCCATGTCCTTGAACAGCGCTTCATTGGAGGCAGGTGAAGGCTGCAGGTGAGGTAAGCCCAGGAAATGAGCTTCTGAAGCATGGAAAGACTTTTGGTCAGAATAAAAGTCAGATAATGCTCAGGAATGATATGAAAAATGCTGCCCTCCACAATAATACTACAATGTAAGAAATTCAAAAGAACTCAAAATGAATCTTGTTGGGACACAAGTCTTACAGAAATACATTGCCCCAAATTTGCTTTAAAAAAAAAGGGGGGGGTGTCTGGCTGGCAGACATGTGGTCTGGATCTCAGGGGCATTAAGTTCAAGACCCGCATTGGGTGTAGAGTGTATTTAAAGAAATATTTGCAATTAATATATTTATTTTCTAAGAGTAAAAACATATACACATCTTAATGTACATATTTAAGGCTAATTATCATTAGGAAATGTATTGCTTCCTGAATGTTTTTTTGTTTTGTTTTGTTTTTGTTTTTTTGCTTTAAAGAATCAAGTTAGGAAAACTTATTTTCAGTGCTGACATATCTGACCAAAGTTTACCTTGAATCATAAATTTGTCTTCTCCCTAGTAGGCTAAATGGAATCATGGATTATTAATTTGCTATTTCTCCTCTACATGCAGGTATGAGCTTGCATTGCTGATAACTTTCTGCTCTCTTTCACTCTTTGACGCTCCCTCTGCCCCTTTCTCCAGGAGTCTGCGCTCCTGGAGAGCATAGAAAAGGGTTAGTTCATTGAGGTGAATGAGATGAAAGTTCTCGAAGGTCAGGGACAGAGACATATTTTTAAAAGACTGAATTACTTAAAATCAAGTACATGCAATAAGACACAGAAAGACGAGCATTTAAGAATCCTGAGAACTTTTTTTTTCCCCCAAGAAATCAGCAAACGTTATTTAGTGTAGAGTGCTACTTAATATTCACTTCAATCAATGTCCCATCTTTAATGATTGCTTTCCTGAGTGGCATCCACCAGGGCTCCAGTGATAAATATTTAATAAAGGGAACTCCCCCTACCTTTTTTTTTCTTTTTCCCATATGCATTAAATTAATTACTCCATTTTCACAAGCAAAGCGGCTCTCTGGAATGTTACTACCGCAATATTTCACACTCTTGAAAACTCTCCATATCAGGCTGATTTACAGTGAAACACTTTTAAAGATTGAAGTTTGGGGAGTGGATTTCATCAGGAAAAAAAACAAAAAACAAAAAACCCACGAAACATAAAAGATGCTTAGCCCACGAAATGGAAAGTTTCTGATATGCTTCCCTCCTCCAGATTTGGTGAACATTGCTCCAAATTTGGTCATTTCAGTGAAATGACATAGAAATTTTGCTTACTGCAAAGGGAAAAATAAAGACATTTTATTTGCTTTGTGGAGGGCTTGATTTCCCAGAGACTTTTCTCCCTATTTCTTTCCCCACCCCCACCCCTTTTTTGGTAGAACTCTCTGTGTGCTGAAGACATTCTGGTGAGCTCGGCACTTCTTATCCATGGCAATTACGCTCACGTCTTTGATCTTGGATGAGATCTCTTGTGCATATTTTGTTCTATTTATGTCTTTGATCTGGTTTCTTGTGTTTTTTTTTTTAAGGTTGTGTTTTTACTCGAAAGACATTCAGCCTACAATATTTAAAAAGGAAAAAGAGGTGAAATTTAGTTTACCCATATGACATTGTCTTTTTAGGCATATGGATAAATTAGACTGTCTCTGTACCTCTCAGCTTCTTCTTCCAATATACCGATAATTTGTGGTTTTCAGCTGTCATAGCAGTGGAAAGCTCAACAATCAGATGGATCGCAACATGGTTGATCAAATTCAGCTCAACATTTTTGCAATCTTGTTATTCCACTTGTCATAAAAGAATCAAACTGGTCTTCCAATGATACAGACGGGGAGATAGCTAAAGAATAGTAAGGGAGTGAATTCACCAAGCTCCTGCTTATGGATGGCTTAAGGAGTGTTATTTATTTGTTATTATCATTCTAATGTTATCTAATATGAATTTATTTTCTTGTTTATGTAACATATCATTTATACGCAGGTTTCAAGAATTCACCCAGGTAGCTTAAAGGTGATATGTATTACTAAGGGGGCATTAGATAATAAGACAGCAGCTAGCGGTCGCTGTAGTGATGGCAAAGTGCTATGAATAAGGAGGCCGCAGGGGACCTGGGAATGTACATGACAAAAATTGGTCACCATGGCAACATTTGAACAGTGGGAGACAGGAGCTGAACTGAGCAACGCAGAACTGCAGTGGCCTGATTGAAAAGAACTGCCTATAATTTAGCTTGACTGACTTGTTATGTAATATGTTTTCTGTTCTATGCAAATGACTATAGAAATGTGAGAATCCAAAACAGTCTATAAATTCAGACTGCAATAAAGAACATACACCTGTCTTTGGGGGTAAGATTAGGAATTCCAATTTGTAGCCAGCCAGAGAGCTCTTTGTTCCTAACAATATTTGACTGTGAGCATTAGCTCAGGTATTTCTCTAGAAAGCTGCCTCTCCAAGCAAGATTTCCATATTTTAGAGGTCGGTTTATGCAAACACTAAATATCATTTTATGAAAGCAAGTAAAACCAGAATTAGAAAGCAAAGAAAAGTGGGCCTGAATATAAGAAATTGCTAAGTCGAACAGCTCCATGGTGAGCTGTATCATAGAAAATGTAATTCAATAAAGTTTTTCTTTATTTCCAGCAAGTGTTTGCTCTTTAAATTATGTGGATAACTGTCCTTGCTTTTCTTTTCAATTCGTTTGTGTGGCACAGAGTTCCAGAGATATTAGGAGCCTCAAACAACCATATGATTTGGTAAACAAAGGCTAAATGGCATTTTTCAGTTTTATGTTTGCATACTAGGACAGGTGACCTTGAAAGGGCACTCACAACATATGTGTAGATAAGGACAATCAGGATGGCTTATCAAAAGTGTGTTAAGAACAATGATACCTTGGTTAACAAATCTTCACATATGAAGTCTCTTCCTAAGGTTCAGTGAAGTCGAGCATACAAGCACTTTATAAATCATGTAAAGCAGAATTAGGAAGAATCATGTAGCTTAATGGTAATACCTCTCCTGAACTGTGCACGTGTTAATAATAATAATAAAATTTTAGCAATTATAGAAATAACGAGGCCTTAAATTTACTGAGTATTATGTTTATGCCAGATGCTCCATGGTGTCATTAATCCTCCCCAAATCACTGCAAGGTGGAAACAGACATTCTCCCGTTTGGCAAACAGAGGCTTAGAGAGGTAATTTGGGGGCGCCTGGGTGGCGCAGTCGTTAAGCGTCTGCCTTTGGCTCAGGGCGTGATCCCAGCGTTCTGGGATCGAGCCCCATCAGGATTCTCCGCTAGGAGGCTGCTTCTTCCTCTCCCACTCCCCCTGCTTGTGTTCCCTCTCTCGCTGGCTGTCTGTCTCTGTCAAAAAAATAAAAAAAATCTTTAAAAAAAAAAAAAAAAAAGAAAGAGAGGTAATTTGCCCAAAGTTACACAGATAGGAAATTGGTCTGATCTGAACCTAGGGCTGTCTAGTTCCAAAACCTAGTTTTCTTTTCTTTTTTTTTTTAAAACATTTATTTATTATTTATGTAATCTCTACACTCAATGTGGGGCTTGAACTCATGACCCCAAGATCAAGAGTCGCATGCTCTGCCAACTCAAAACCTAGTTTTCTTAAATACAGTTTCTTTCTGCCACGTATCTAGATTACTGCTTTTTTTTTTTCGATTTTATTTATTTATTTTAGAGAGACTGAGCTTCTGAGGTGGGGGAGGGGCAGAGGGAGAGAATCTCAAGCAGACTCCGCACTGAGTGCAGAACCTGACTCGGGTCCATGACCCTGAGATCATGACCTGAGCCAAAACCAAGAGTGGGATGCTTAACTGACTGAGCCACCCAGGCTCCCCCAGATTACTTCTTCATAAGAGCTTTCTTCTCTATTCCTATTATTAACACTTTTCTCTGCCCATTTCATCTCCTGTCAATTGCAACCCTTCCTCGATGAGTCCCAGCTTCCAGTCATGCATTCAGACACTGCAAACTTTCTTTGTTTTGTAATCTAAAACTCATGCATTCGCCTCTTTGAAATTTTCTACGTATAAAGTTTTTCTCCTTTCTGATCATGTATCAGTTAACCTTTCCTTCTATTTTAATTGGCTAACCTAGATTAAGAAGAAGAATATGTCTTTGTTTAAGTCCTGAATGTCCTCATTCCAGTTGTGTTTAAGTGTTGATGTCACAAGGGATCAGGAAGCAAACAGAGAAGAACTGGCCAGGATTTGCTAGAATGCAGAATTCACGTAGGCTAGAAGCACTAAGTCAGAGATTTTCTCTACAGCTAGGTGGCTTAAACCACAAGAATTTGTTTTCTCACGATTCCAGAGGCTGCAAGTCTGAGATCAAGGTGTCAGCAGAGTTTTTTTCTCCTGAGGCCTCCTTCCGTGGCTTATAGAAGTACATGGCCATCTTCTCCCTGTGTCTTCATGTGGTCTTCCCTCTCTCTGTGTCTCCATCCTAATCTCTTCCACTTATGAGGATACCAGTCATTTGGGATTATAGCCCACCTTAGTGACCTCGTTTCAACTTAATTACACCTTTAGAGATCCTATCTGTAAATATAGTCACATTCTGCGGTACTAGGGATTAGGATTTCAGTATTAGAATTTGAAGGACACAGTTCAGACCACAACAGGTGTGGAAGGCAGATTAGTTGTCTATGGGGGTGTAAATATCTACACAAATGAAGCTTAACCAAAGATAAAGGAAGTTTTATGAGAAATTTCTAGGCTAGCAGTTTTCAACTGGGCTATTTATTTTTGACAACTTTTTTCTTTTTTTTTTTAAATTAATTTTTGACTATTTTTTAAATTTCCAGAGAGTGACATCAACAGGAGGGCCAAGTAAGACATCTCTCACTCATGTATTGCCTTCAACAACAGTAATTTGGCATCAACCCATGGACAAATGTGCTTTTGTGAGAGCTGAGGAATCCAGGTAGGAGATGGGGAAAGCTGGTACAGTCCACAAATGAGCAAGGCTGTTTTGAGAAGACAGGTCTGCACTTAGGTGGCTGACTTGCCAATTGTGGCCCCGGCAATAGGCCACGAAATAGCTCTGTACCTCTGAGGACTTGGCTACAGCCCCATTTGGCTTTTGTTCTGTCACCAGCCCATATATCAAGGGACCCGGGAGGATTCTCACCCACATATGCATCAGGTAGTAGGCAAACAGACCTCAGTCTTGGCTGTGGACCCAAAGTGCCCCAGGGACTGGCTCCAGCCCCTCTCAACTGTGGTCTGGGAGTCCCTGAAGACCACTGTCTTAGATAATCACACATGGATGAGAGAAACTTTGTAGAAGTCTCCAAGTCCACGGAAAAAAAGAGAGAGGTAGAGAGAGAGAGAGGGAGAGATCAGATGTATTGGAGAGGGTGAGAGGAAATGTTTGACTTTTCCTGCATTGCCCTTCCCCCAGGGAAGTAGAGCTTGGTGCCAAGAGATCCTTGCTTGGCTTTTGATTTCCCCTGTGGGGAAAAGTGAGAGCTTGTGAGCAAGTGCCTGGCTTCCCTAGCTTTGTGGGATCCTGCCAAAGAGGCTCATTTCTCTCTTGCCGCATCCAGGGTACTGAGTCATGAGCTGCATGACTGTGGGACGTGGGCAGCTGGGAGGACAGCAGCCAGGACTGAGAACAAAACATATCAAGGGGACGTGGACCCTTCTAAGCACATCAGGGACTCAATCAGGAGGGCTGTCCATGAGCCACTGGGGACGTCTTGCCTACAGATCCCCCCATCTGGCCCACTGGCGCTCACAGCGCTCCATGTACCTCTTCCGTACACCTGCCCTGACCCTGTGGTGGGTGGGTGTGGTGGGACGACTACCTGTGTGTGATCCAGACAGTAGCAAGGGGGAGCTTTTGCAGATTGCTTATAAACACGTACAGAAAGCCAGTCTGAATCTATGGACCTGGTAGAGACCACCCTTGAGAAAATAAAACAGAGGGTATGATCACACAGCATGGCTCTGCAGGATCTAGAGAAGGCATACAAGCTTAAGAATTCTGCCACAGGAAAGGGCAAGAAGTGTGGAGCAGGTATATCCATCCATAGAAGTTCTGAGACAGCCTCAGGATCCCTAGCAGTACTGATGGAAGGTGTGTCTATCCTGAATCCAGTCAGTAAAGACCAGAGGAGACGACTGCTACTTCAAAAGTGAAGATACAAGACTTCAAGGAACATAAAATATCAAGGAAACATAACACTATAAAAGGAACACAATACTTTTCTAGTAACCAACTCTAACAACACGGAGATCTAGGATTTACCCCATAAAGGATTCCAAATAGCTCAATGGTCTATAAGAAAACAGAGCAAGACTATTAAATGAAATCAGGAGAAGCGCACATGAAAAAAATGAGAAGTTTAACAAAAAGAAATTGTTAAAAAAAAAAAAAAAGATCAAACAGAAATTCTGGAGCTGAAGATGACAATGAACAAAATGAGAAGTGCAATGGGCAGCATCAGCCGTAGCATGGTTCAAACAGAAGGAAGAATCTGTGAATTAGAGGACAGGGCCTTTAAAATTATCCAAGAAAAGAACAAAGAGAAAAGAATGAAAAAGGAGTGAGGGAAGTATCCGTGACCTGCAGGACACCATCTAAAGAAATAATCTGCAAATTATTGGAGTCCCAGGAGAGAGAGAAGGAGGAAATTATTTAAAGATAAAATGGCTATGAGTTTCCAAAATCTGGAGAGAGATTTGAATATTCCAGTTCACGAAGCTCATACATTCACAAACAAACTCAACTCAAAGAGATCTTTTCCAAGATACATTATAACAAATCTGTCAAAAATCAAAGACAAAGAGGCCATCTTAAAAGAAGCAAGAGAAAAAGAAGCTTGTAACTTACAAAAGCACCCTCATAAAGCTATCAGCAGATTTCTCAGCAGAAACCTGATAGTAGTAAAAAGTAAGTATATCATCAAATTCAGGATACTTTAATATTATAATATGGTGATGTGCAAACTACTTGAGGATAAAGATAAAAGGACAAAAGTATTAAAAATAACTATAGCAACAATGACTTTTAAGTGAGTATGTGATACAAGAGGAAGTAAATTGTGACATAAAATAAATAAAAGAATGGAGTGAATGGGCAGTGTATTTGCTTTGTTTTGTTTTTGTATGTGATCAAAGTTATTATCCACATAGAATAGAGAGCCATATCTATAAGGTGTTTTACTCATGGTAACCACAAAGCAAAAAACCATAGTGGATGCACAAAAGATAAAAGAAGAGAATCAAAGCATATTACTAGGAAGTTAGGAATTCTCAAAGGAAGACATCAATACAGGAAGGAAAGAACATGAACTGGAAAACAATAAGATCACACTGGTAAGCCCATACTTAATCAATAATTATTCTAAATGTAAATGGTTTGAATTTTCCAATCACTTTAGCTTCAAGGACACATACATAGGCTCAAAGTGAAACAGTAGAGAAGATATGATATGCATCCAACAGCAGTGGAGTACATATTCTTCCCAAGTGCAAGGAACATTCTCTAGAATAGACTCTATGTTAGGTCACAAAACAAGGGTTAGCAAATTTAAGATTAAAATCATACCGAGTATCTTTTCTGACCACAGTGGTATAAATGTAGAAATCAATAACAGCAGGAAAACTGGAAATGTCATGACAGGTGGAAATTAAACAATACACTCTTACACAACCAATGGGTCTAAGAAGAAATCAAAAGGGAAATCAAAATATATCTGGAAACACACAAAAGTGAAAACACAAATACCAAAACTTATGGGATACGGCAAAAGCAGTTCTAAGAAGGAAGTTACAGTGATAAACACCTACATTAAGAATATTATTCGGCCGTAAAAGAAAGGAAATCCTGCCATTTGTGACAACAGTGAGAGACAAATACTGTATGATCTCACTTACAGGTGGGATCTAAAAATCCAAACTCAGAAACAGACAGTAGAGTGGTGGCCAGGGCTGCATGGTGGGGGAAATCAGGAGATGTTGGCCAAAGGGGTCAGCCTCCCAGTTCTAACGTGAATAAGTTCTGGGGTCTAATGTACGGCACATGCAGTGTAGTGATTATAGCTAACGATACTGTATTAGAGACTCAAAAATTGCTGAGAGTAAACCTTAAATGTTTTTATCTCACACACACACACACACAGTGTGAGTGATGGAGGAGTTATCTAACCTTATGGTGGTACTAATTTCACAATAAATACGTGTGTCAAGTTATCACACATACACCTTAAACTAACACAATGTTATACGTCGTTAGATTTCAATAAAGTTAGAGAAAAAGTTTCCAATAGTTGCAAAGTTTCTCCCTTCCCTTGTGAACTTGGTGGCTGAGTGTTTGTGAAAATGACTCCCTTACCCCGATTCTCACTTACTCACGGAGGCTCTTTCGTTGTATGGTACTGAACATTCCGATCACCAAGCATGACAACGGTCCTATGGGGAAGTGCTTTGCTAATGCCAAGGTGAATACCAGGAATATTCTGATTCTTTACTGCAGGCCTCGAAGTGAGAGCAGAGGTTTCTTTTCATACCATTCAACCTGCATGTGTTGGTTGTAGGCCTGAAGCTACTGGGGTTGAGGCTCAAGTTCCTATGGCCAGGCAAAGAAGATCCACAGCTCGGGGCAAGAACTTCTTATGCTCTGAGAATAGAACCAGGGTAGGAACTCTGGAATGGGGCATGTAGTAAGGTGGGCACACTGAGACACTGCAACCAGGCACAGGGGATCAGAGACTGGGAGGAGGGACTGCTGTGGTAGACAGGTGGGACGGCTGGGATGGGGACAGTGGTTCATGGCTGTGATGGTGGGAATAGGGCCGACTGTGCCCCTCCTTTGCCTTCATCACTCTGCCTCCCCTCTCCTGCCATCATCGGCAAGTTGGTAAGAAGGGTATTTGGAGCAGCAGAGGGCATATAAGGGCGGGGAAGGAAAGACAACAGTAAGGTTTGCAGTAGAAGGAAAGAGAAGCTGATGGGAAGTGGGGCAAATGGACAGATTCTCTAGCGGTGCCGCCAGAGCTGTGGCCCCGGGGCAGACCTCAATGCAAGCTCCAGCTCCCATGCTCGCCAGAGTAAACTCCCATCATCTTTTCATCATTTGTACCTTTGTGTTTTGTTTTTATCATCAGCCATCATAGCAATGTGGTCCTTTCCCGCCAACCTCCCATTGAAAAATAAATAAATGATATCACAAATAAGAGCTGAACTCAGTTAAATTTAGATTTATCTAGAAATTATGAGACTCAAATCTTCTTCTGGAAACTCCCCATCTTATAATTAGTTCTGGAGACGCACGTACTTTCATTTGGCTTACAAATTAAAAATTACAGAAATGAAAGAATTAATTTTTCTGGGAATATTCGTTTTGCACACCGGATATTACGTGAAAAGAGCATGGCGTCATTCAGATGTAAAAGCATTTGGATTTGCTCTGTGCATGGACATTTTTCGCACTTGCTATCTCTCCGTATACATACTGCGGATGTTGTCAGAACAGCTTCCCTTGTGCCCAGGGCCACGTTCCCGCTAGCACCATTACCTACATATGGCGCAATGTCATAATTCTAAACAAAGAATTGCCTACTCTCTCTTCTGTTTCCTCATTTCTATTGTCTCTCGGTATCTCTGCCAAAAGCTTATTGAGAGAAAAACACCATGCTAGCAGCGAAGAGGTTTTACCTGGACCGAGGAAATGCTCTTTTGCCCTTCAGCAATTTAGGAACTAAGTGGGGTGACAGCCATCCCAATTCCCAGCCCATATGTCAGGGGAGAGGGCTGTCATATGGCCACATAATGACAATCACTCTGTAGAGGTTCTCTCCTCTGTAGGCACAGGACACCGTGGCCTGCTGACTCCACATACGTTAGATTTGCTGTCTGGAAAATCAGTGCCATCTGGGACCGGGTGGGATGGGCCAAGAGGACCACTGGAGGTGTAGTTCCTGTGTGTTTTCAAGCAGCTGGGCAGCAAAGCCACGTGGGGTTGAAGGAGTCCATTGTAACAAGCGTCTTAATGCATATGGAGTTGGAGGTGGGAGGAAAAAGTGGTTTTCTTAATCGGAGAAGTTCAGAGGGAAGGTGTGTTGAAGCTCATGGAATAGAAGACACAATGTGGGGGTGGGGCAGGGAAAGAAGCACATTCTTATAAATTAGCCATGGTGCATATTTACAATGCAGAGTCAAGGTGGGAGTAAAGCAGGAGGGATGGTAAATCTGTTCCTTGTTCACATTCTTCTAAATAATTCATTCAAGAAAGACAGAGTGTCTGGTGTGTCCTAGGCACTACCCTGCATTCTGGGAAGACAATCAAGAGGAAAACAAGCAAACCCTCTGCTTTTGTGAAGTTCATGTTTTAATGGAGAGAGATACAAAGCAAGAAAAATGGAAAAAAAAAAAAAGGATGTATCATGTACTATCTTAGAAGGTGACACGTGCTTGAGAAAAAAAATAAAGCAGGCTTAAGAGGATGGAGGATTACAGGAAAGAATGACATTTGAGTAGAACCTTGAAAGAAATGAAGGTGGTAAGCCATCCATATAACTGGACAGAAGAAACAAGAAGTGTAAAGGCCCTGCGGTGACAGCAGGGAAAGTAGAGTGAGTAGAGGGGAGAACAGAGGGTGAGCCAGAAAGGACATGAGAGCCAGTCTACATTGGGACATAGGGGCCCTGCTGAAGACTTTGGCTTTTTTATTCTGAGTCAAGAGGACAGTCAGGGGGGCATTTGGGCAGCAGAATAGGTTCATGCATTCAAATATTCCGTGAGCCTGTGTTCAGATCCAGTGTTGTGCCAAGTACTGAAGATAGAGTGGTGAATGTGAAACGGTCATTGCCCTCAGCATTCAGAGCTTTTGGAAAATTTGGTCCCTGATGCCATCTAATGAAGGGATCTGGCAGGCTGGGAGCCGATGTAGCAGAGAAAACGTACGGTTGGCCAAAAAATCTTTGATGTGGGCAGGAGCTTGGTCGCACGCCTTCAGAAGCATAAGGAAGATGATCCAAGACTCATCTTCAGTGACCACCCTTCACCCCAACCTTTACAGACTACCTTCTAGAACAACGTCCCCCGGGGTGGGTTTCCCACTCTCAGAAGCCTGAAATATTGACAAGTGTAGTTCATGTATGTCCTATATTAAAATCAAGTGCTTTTGCGAGGAGGAAGTGTGGTCTTCATCTTATCAGTTACCATACCCTAGTGAATGCAGTTTGGATCCTTTCTTTTGAATAAGTTTTGAATGGGAAAAAGGCGGAGGGTCTGAAGTGACTAAATGTTTGAGGTGGAATGAGGGTGGGAAACGGCGTGCCAGGGACTTATAATCCTAGGGGTTAATGACATGAAAGGTAAACTGATCCCAAGGGACAGAATAGTAGGACAGGGACTGTGTGACTGAGTAAAGACAATAGGGTTAAACAGGTGTAAAGGGGGTAAGCAAGATAGTGACCAAAGCTATGGAAGAAATTTGCAGGGAAATGAGTGACTTAGGGCAACAGTATGGAACCAAAACATTACTAACTCGTAAAACACCTGATAAGAAGTGTGCAGACAGGATCTCCTCTTTGGCACAGAGCTTACTGAATATCTTAGTAAATGAACTATACCAGCACACTGATTTCTTCAGGAATGCTCCAAAGTTTCAATTTTTCTTTTAGGTTTTGATTCTCACTGGGATTTCCTTTGGGATTCCCTTTAGGAAACAACCTGGCATTATAAATCATTAAAACAACAACAACTAAATATTTGATTGTTTTTGTGCAAGAAGCAAAGAAAAGAAAGAAAGAAGGAAGGAAGGAAGGAAGGAAGGCAGGCAGGCAAGCGAGCTTCTATCTTATTTTTGTTTTCTTTTTAAGGGATAACATATCTAAATATTTTATGCATTCCACGAGGGGTTGGCAAACATTTTCTGGATAGTACGAATAAAAACTATTTTGGGCTTTGAGGACCACCACGCATTCTCTGTTGCAGCTCCTAAGGTCTGCCATTACAGTGCAAAAGCAACCACTGACAGTATGCAAACAGAGGAGTGTGGCTAAGTTTCAATAAAACTTTATTTATGAAAGCAGGTAGTGGGCTGGATTTGGCCCAGGAGCCATAGTTGGCCCATCCCTGAGTTTCATTGCCATGTTTAAAATCTGAGTCTGTTGTAGATTTTTTTGCTGTTGAGTTGCTGTGATTCATTTTCATTCCTATTTTATACCTTGTTTTACACCCAAATCTAATGATTTTCATAGCAAACTTTGATATGGTTAAGATTTTTCATATTTTTCCTTCTTTCTTTTTTCTTTTCTTTCTTTTTCTTTTTTCCACCCCTCCCAAATTTCAGTCTTCTGTGAACTTTTAGGATGGATACAGGGAGTAGTAAAGCTTTTCATTGTCCACTTTCTTTTCCCCGAAGGAAATAAAACGCATAATTTCTTGTGTCATTTTTATGCTACAGCCGCTATGCCATCTAGTAGATTTCCATTGCAAATGTCATAAAAAAAGTGAAAATTAATTTTCTATCATTTGAATCACAGCGTCCCAAGGCCTCGATATGGTGCTAAAAGTAAAACTGTAAAGTTAATGGAATATTATAATCTGCAAGATGCTCTTTTGTTGAAGAAAGAAAATTGGCTCATCCTCCATGGTTTGAAAGGTTTATAGCAACAGGACCAACTAAATCAGCAATTAACAGCAAAAATACCCGATGAAAACGGATCACTCTCTTTCTATTTCACCCAAAGATAGACATTCTTATCGAAATACTCAATTTTTTTTCTGTCTCATTTTTAATGCTAAGGTAAACAAACGCCTTTGCTTCTAAATCTTGCATTGGACCAAAAAATAAAAAAAATTTAAAAAGAGCTGTCTTTAAAAAGAACAGCTTTTTTTTTTTTTTTTTTTGCCTGCATATGAAGTGATTAAAACGTTGACAGCATACCAGCGTCCCCGGGCTTCGGGACAGCTGCCACTTCTACAGAGCACGACGATAGAGCGAGGGCAGGATTTATTGGTAAACTGCTCTGCTGGACCCGGGACGCTCTGCTTCCATTGCCCACCAGCATCTGGTGTCGTGCTTTTAGGGTTTACTTCACCACCTTTGACAGAGGCATTCGCTCCTGCGACAGAGCCGCGTTCCGTCAGTTTTCCAAGACGGGGACCCTACGCTTGTGTTCCCAGAAACTGACGCATTGTGCCTGCGTTTTGTTAACAGCAAACATTTTCACTTCTTGTACAATCTACGTTAAGGACATGGCAATGGCACTGAGTTACAGATTTCCTTTTGGCAGAACAGAGAATAATCGTTGCGATCAAGCCTAGCCAAATGGGACTTGCGACATCTTTGAAGCATTTTCAGTGTGTCCCAGTTAGTGGAGGGAGCAGCCCTGGTCCCGCGTCATCCCTGATGACAACGGCTTCCAGTGTGGCTGTGGCAATGCTCTGGAGATATCCATTTAAAAAGAGAAGCACGTAAAAATCCAGATTTGAAATTCAATAAGGAATTCAGAGAAAAGTCTAGTTTTCAGGCCATCTCCTAGCTAAATGAACAAGTGAATAGACAAACTATTGCGGGCAGAGGCGAAAATCTAGAACGCCACCAAAGGAAGTCTTGCTCACTAATGTCTGAAAATAGCCCTGTCTAGAAAGGTATGCTTTTAGACTGAGAAAGCAGAAAAAACTAATTAGACGAGAAGCAACCGTGAACAAACATGTTAGCAGAATCGATAACTGGAACTGATCAGCTATTTCTTTAATTGTACCAGCTGGGCTGCCATGAAGTGCTTAGCGGAACATAATTACCAGTTTCCGTCTGGTAGCCAAGATCTTTTCTTTTCTTTTTCTTCCTTTTACATAAATACTGGGCATATGCCATTTAATAATAATGATAACGAGAGTAAGAGTAATAATAATCCTATTTTTTTAAAAAATGAAAAATTGAATGGAAAACGAGATGTCTCATGTAAGATGACATTTTATGAATAATTAGAAAGAGGCCAAGTAAGTACGCCAATCGTGCTAATAAGAATGTGAGGTATCAAGGAGATGTAACTAATTTCTTAATTTAAAGGCCATTTGTGCTCCACTTGCAAAGCTGCATTATTAAAAGTGGGGACAATTTGCTTTGCTGTTTTAGCATGCGTTCCATAGTTTGCTCTCATTTGGAGAGCTATGATTGATTTGAGCCCAAAGCATTGTGCCTCTTGCAACTTGAAGGACCCTGTAATACAGTTGGCTGGTACCATTAGGAGGAATTAAGACACTACGAGTCGTGTAAGTAAAAGGAATAGAGAAGAAAAAGGTTTCACTAGTTAATTCAAAGAAAAAAAAACAATCCCGGCCCAATTGATTTGTACACTTTTTCCCACCGAGTGACAGCAAAACAAAGGTTTGTAAGCATGTAATAGACTGGAAAGCCCTGTGTTTAAAAGTCCTGGTTTAGCTGTGTGTAACCACAAAAAGCTTATCGTTTCTGACATATTGCTGTGGGAAACTGGCCTCTTAAGGGCAGTTGTCACCTGGAAAAGTGACATGTTAAAGAAAATATGTACATAGGGAGTGAAGGGCAAACCAGAAAATAACTGGAAGATTCTGATAAAAGTAAGGATTTTCTGAAGCTTATTCAAAACTTAAATTTACCTAAGATGTCTTTATCTAGACATCTAGAAAATATTTCCTCTGGTTGTTTTGAACAAAATGAAAGAATCCATTATAATAAATGCTTTGACACATTTGCTCCCAGATATAAAGAATTAGTAAAACAAAAACAAAAACAGTAAAATAAATTTTCATGTGACAAAGGGTCCTAAGTTCTTTTAGCTTTTCTTCCTTTCTCTTTCTCCCTTTATCTTTCTTTCTTTCCTTCTTTCCTTTCTCTTTCTTTCTTTCTTTCTTTCTTTCTTTCTTTTTCTTTCACATTTCATTGTTACATATGAAATTAGAAATAGGAATTGCTTTACTCAACAGGCATAACTCACTATAGCTTTAAACACTGTAGCTGCTTTGGGCCTGTGGGTACCTGGGTTCTACCATCCCTGGAGAAATGATTGCTTTTTCACTCACGATGTACAGGAAGGGGAATCCCTATACCACATCTCTTCACACCAACAATTTAGTTCAGTTTAGTTTAACTCAAATCTTTATTGTGCAACTACCATGCACCAGCCCATTGTGAGGCACTTGTCCCCAGAGAGACCCATTGTCTTTCAGTCCCAGAAAAAATCATGCATTTCCTTTTTCCCAGGCTCTCTGAAGGCAGAGTAAAACCAGGCTATTTCTACTTGACAGCAAAGAAGAAATACTTACCCTAGGAGCTTTCAACTGTGGGGTAGCCAGCTACCTTGGCTGTGACACAGGTGACATGAGAGCCCATTTGTCACATCACTCATTTGTTTTATGACTTTGCATTGGTTATTTGATTTCTCTGGGGGCTCGTGAGTCTTATTTGTGAAATGGGCATTACAATATTTATCTATCTCATAATATTTCTATTTTGGAGGGAAAATTTAAAAAAAACAGAGTAGTACTAAAAAGAATACAACAAATAGCTGGGTTTTTAACCAGAATTGACAACGGTTTATGTTTTATAGTATTTGCTTTTAATTCATGTATGTATTTTTAACATTTAAAAAATAATGAGTAATGCATGTGTGAACACCAGCTGGAAAATGGAAAGACAGGTATTATAAGTTCATTAGGCTCTTTCAGGTTGAAGGTAAGAGACACCTCAGGTGACCTGAAGATGAGACTGTATCCTGAGATGCCAGAAGTGGTAGCTTCGCCAGCACACAGCTCCCCTGGGTCCCCAGGCTCTGGTCTCCTCATATGGAAATCGCCTTTGGCATCAAATCTTGCAGATAGATGCTGTGTAGTTAATTTCATTAGTCCACATGGTGAGGAATAGGAAGAAATAAGAGGCTCAGAGAAACCTATAAGGATATATTGCATTCTGTAGAATTCTAAGAAAGAAAAGCACATATGGAGTCTCATTTGGGAGGAAGAGTAACTGAGATTCAATTTCCCCTTTTCAGTGATGCTGCATGAGGGAAATGGTCTATACCGGCTCTATCCAATATGAGAAAAAATGAACCACGTGTGACTATTGAGTGCTTGAAACATAGTTGGTGCAATGGAGGACCTGATTTTTTTTATTTTATTTAATTTTAATTAATTTAAATTTGAATTAGATAGCCACACATAGCTCACAGCTACCATATTGGATGGCACAGTTCTAAGCCAACCACTCTGCCTGGGTTTAAATCCCAGGTCAAACATCCCGATGTTTGACTTTGAGCAACTCTCTTAATCTCACCATTTCAATATTCCCTTTACCATGCAATAGTAGTTTCTGATGATTTAATGAGTTAAGATAAAATGTTTAGAATGGAGGTTGGCATACAGTAAATGCTGTAGGAGTGCTTTTTTTACTTTTATTAAGGGAAGTGAATATTTGTATGTTTATTTGGCCATTTAGATTTCTTATTCTGTGATTTTTTTTTTTTTTTTTTTTTTTTTTTTTTTTTTTTTTGCATATAACCTTTGCCCATTTCACTACCTGGTCATTTGTCTTTATTTTGTTGATTCACTCCAAATTAATTTGATTTTGAAAAACTATCTGATAAAAAATTTTAAAGTGACCCTATTGAAGATGCTTAAAGAGAGAAGCAAAGGAACGACATCCACCAGAAATACGGCATACTTTTCTAGGATACTCTAATACAAATTTTTAAGAGAGAGAGAATGTGGAAGAATAAGAACTGAGAATTTTCCAGAATTAAAAAAAGAATCCCAGAACAAAAGGTTCCTTGAATGTTAAACAGGATAAATGAAGATAAATCCACACCCAGAAACATGATATTGAAGCTGAAGAACAAGAAGGGGGGAAAGGGGCGCCTGAGTGGCACAGCGGTTAAGCTTCTGCCTTCGGCTCAGGGCGTTCCCGGCGTGATGGGATCGAGCCCCACATCAGGCTCCTCTGCTGTGAGCCTGCTTCTTCCTCTCCCACTCCCCCTGCTTGTGTTCCCTCTCTCGGCTGGCTGTCTCTATCTCTGTTGAATAAATAAATAAAGTCTTTAAAAAAAAAAAAAAAAAGAAGGGGGGAAAAAGCCCAGCCTACCAATCTCCTGTTGGTTTTCTTTCCTCCATTTTTAATCCTTTTTTTAAAGATTTTATTTGTTTATTTGAGAGAGCGAGAGAGAGAGCAAGTTTGAGGAAGAACAGAGGAGGGAGAGGGAGAGAGAATCTCAAGCAGACTCTGTGCTGAGCACCAAGCCTGAGATCATGACCTGAGCCAAAACCATGAGTTGGTTGCTTAACCAACTGAGCCACCCAGGTACCCCTCTTTCTCCACTTTTTCACTAGGTTAAGTGTTTTTTTTTTTTCCTGCTGAAATAAATCATAATTGATCAATAGTATTCTGGAAGGTATCTGTAGGTGGAAAATTCTCATAGCTTTTGTACATTGCAGAGCACCTCCTTTTTTTCTCTCTTGAATGACGATCTAGCAGAATAGAAAACTCTAAGTTGGCCATTTTTTCCCTTTGGCGCTGTGAAGATATTAGTTCATTGTCCTCTGGTCTGTATCATGGCTCACAAGAATTCTTTGTCAACTTAATCATCATTCACTTAAGGTAGTAACTAATAGTAGTAACTAATAGTAGTAACTAATTTAAAATGTTATGTTTAAAGTCTAATGCACAATAGTAACAGAAGCTGTAAGGTACCTAAATGTAAAAAAAGAAAATTGTATAAGATGTCTTTGAAGAAAATTACAAAATATTTACAGAAAGACCTGAATAGCTTCATATATAGTCCAGCTTCATGGATATGTACATGCATACTTATGCATGGATATGTGTAATAAAGATATAAATCTTTCTAAATTCCATTCTATCCTAATAAGTATCCCAACATTTTTTTTAATGGAATAAGATAAGCTTATCTAGTAAGTATGATGGAAGAGCTAAGGTCAAAACTAAGATGATTTTGAAGAAGAATAGTAAGAGATAGAGAGCTTATCCTATATGGTAAAAAAAATATATATATATATATATATATATATACACACACACACATACACACACATATATATACACACACATATATATGGTAAAGCATATAATTAAAAGAGTATGATATTAGCAAAGGGATATACTGAGAAACTCATGGAACAGAATAGAAAACTACTACTGGTAATAATACTGTCTGCCTTTCCTAGCATTAGCTTTCTTCTTAGGCATGAAAGTTTGCTTTGCAAGTTCATTTTGAAGGAAATTTTGGTTTCTGTTTTAGTTTTATTTTTCTATTTCTTTCTTTATCAGTCTCGTAATTTTGAGTTTCCTGCACTGAGGTCCTTTGCTTCTGATTTAGAAATATGTCTTAAAATAAAATTAGGGGTACCTGCTCTGCAGTGATATCAAGATATCCCAGATCCAGTGCTGAGCTGCCTCATTGTTGGTGATATAAATGTCAGGACACAGCTTCTATTAAAGCCCTCATCCCAGATCTCAGTTGAGCAGCTATTTTTTCCCCCTCGGTCTATTTTAACAAGACTGCATGCCTCACCCAGCTCTTATCTTTGGGCACTGAGTTCCAATTCTCCATTTTGTAATTTTAGTCCCACTACTTTTCTTAAGTTGGACTCACAGCTTCTACTATTAGCTTCTAGCAATTGAGCCAATCAGGCCAGGGGTTTCAGCTCTATTCATTGCCACCCACAAACCCCTTTTCTGCTTTCCATTGATCTTTGTGAAGTGTTTGGAACCAAGGGGGTGAGTTCAAATTGTGAACTCGAGAGCCATCTTGGTAGAGGTCCTTTGGATTACCATTAATTCTTTTGATAATTTACTCCCAATGAAGTAAGAGAATTCGTGTCTCTGCTATTTAAGAAAAAAAAAAAAGTTTGCTTTGAGGAGAAATAAATCATGTCTAAGTAACAGTCTAAGTTGAATTCTAAACAAATTCAACAAATTCCACTCTTGGTGTCTTTTCATATGAATGTTTTCAAGAAAATAAAAGGTATATACTCATGAAGCCATCAAAATGCAGTGTCTACCCACTCCCTCCTCCTGCCTGTCCCCTGACTGACCAACACAGAAAAGTAGTAATTGTCCTTGACCTAGAGCAGTTTTCAGACTGTTCCATAAAGTCCACAGAGGCCAAGTTGAGGAGCTTTTTGTTTTGTTTTGGGGTTCCATGTACATTTCATTTTAGAGAAAGTTCCACTGCTATAAATGTGTTTCAAAAGGTATGGTCTATGGCAGAGTCATTCTATCAGTTGCTAACTGCAATAAAACCTTCACAGTCTTCAGAATTATATCCTGAGCTCTTCAAGAGTCTCCAAGCCGTATTTGCAAATAATCACTACACAATTATTGTTCTCAGTTTTCTCCTCTTCAAAGTGTTCCCAATCATGATTATGTCACAGGTGGTTGTGGGAGTTAAATGAAGTCGTATATTGAAAAAAGAGACCACCATGCCGCATTGAAAAGAAAGCTGGTTGATGAGCAAATCTTTCTTTAGCTAAGCGACTTTCTTTCATATATCAGCCTTGGAACACATGCGACTCTAGTTCATGCTAAGGGGGAAAGGATTATTATAAACTGTGGAATTTGGTTTATCAGTAGATAATCAGAACTACAAATGTCCGCTTGAAAACAGTGGGGGACCTTGAAATTAGAGGCCTCACAGCCCTCACAACACCAAGATCTGAGATCTCTTCACCTTTCTTGGAGATACCTGTAAGGCTAGACTAACAAACCACCCCCTGGTACAGCCTACCTCAAAAATACACTTCCATTTTTAGTAAATAAACTATCCACGGAGTCTAAATTACTCCAACAATAGGAATCCGTGTAGAAGTCAGTACTAAATATTTATGGAGCACGGTGTGGTGTTTGCGGTCTCCCCAAGAAATGTAGAAAGCAAGATTTATAGCATACATCTGAAATGTTATTTAACAAGACAAGAATCCTCAGTGGAGTTCTGGAGGAACAGATCACTGCTGCAGAAGTTCTGTAGCAGGTGAGCTCATGGTGGTGGCTCAGGGCGAGTCAAGGAGGCTTCACGGAAGCCATGAGACTCGAGTAGCTGCCTCTGGTGTCGGGCAGATGGCACAGGGGCAGCATGGTTTAGTGGGTAAAAGCTTGGGATTGGGATCCAGGCTTTCTGAATATAAATCCTGATCCTTGCTTTTCCTATGTTCATGATCTTGGGCAAATTATTTAACCTCTCTCTGTCTCTGTTTTCTCATTAAAATGGACTTAATAATAGTACCTGTTCTAACAGGGCTATTGTGAAGATAAAAATTTCAGTTTTTCAAGTGCTCACAACAGTGCCTGGGACTCAAGTACTGTGCCAGTGTTTGCTAAACAAATTAAATAAGGATCTTCGAGTGCCTGACTTGACCCACAGGAACCTGCTTTTTCAGAGCTCAATTCAAAATGCTCAGTGATGGAAAAGGGGAGCTTTTTTGAGTCTCCAAAACAGATGGGCTTGATTTTTCCTCCTGCTAAGATTGTTGGACTATTTCGAGACACATATGAAAAAAGTGAACTATAGAATGGTCTTGAAACTCGTGTTGCTTGCTCTGCTTTATGCAAGTTAAATTCTTGTAGATGGAACAGAAAGCAAATTTAGAATAATGCAGTATTCGAAAAAGCCCGATTCCTTTCCGCGAGCCTGGTCCTCTGTGGGGTGAGCTGAGCTCACTGGTCTTTGATAATAATTGCTCTCTTCTGGTGAGAGGAATTAGCTCTCCCAGGGCCCCAGGGTGTTACTGAATATGTTACCTTTCCCAATTAAGAGCTCCGAAAAAAGTTGTAGTTTTCGGGTCCTACGATTTAAAATGTTCTGCTCCCTTGTACCAAACATAATTTGGCATAAGTAGCATTAGACGAGCTCCCTTGTCTGCCTAAATTGCTATCACCCAAGTGCTGATTTGAAAGAGCACCTGAAGAGAAAGAGAATGTAAGTCAGCCACAGAAGTGTGAGTGCCGAGGCTCTGAGGTAGGGCCACTTAAAGCCTTGTAATTGTCAGCTAAGACAACAAAGCTCTTCGAAGGGTTTCTTTCTAGCACCAAATTACAGACTGTCCAAACAGAGAAAATTAAATTAGACTGCTTATAAATTAAACGTCTTCCACTAGCAAGATCGCACTGCCCTGAAGGAAGTGTTGCTCTCAGGCAATCAGCAGCTTCGATAACATGACAGCTGGATCTGCCAGAGAATTTATAAAGCCATTCAAAAAGGTCATCCTCTTCTCTCTGCCTGGCTCCCACCTCACTCACAGAGAATGAAATTGGCACCAGCAGACTGTTCGGAATTACGGTTGGTACAGACCCATCTGGGTATCAGATGTTTGGCTTGTTCATCCTTTCAGAGGCAGGATTACAAGCTTGGTCTCCCATATTAGTAGGAGGCCGCAGTCACGACGTGGTAGTAGGAGCACCGCCCAAAGATTGCCAAATTCCAAAATGTCTTCCCCACTGCTGTTGGGGTCAGACCGGAAATGCCACCCCGGGAGATCTGTTCTGTGAGTTAGGTTAGGAAAGCGGTCCACAGACTTCTCCTGTAAAGGGCCAGGTTGTAACTAGTTTAGGTTTTGGGGACCGTTGCACCTTAGAGCATGTGAAAGCAGCCATAGACAATCTGGAAATGAACGGTCGTGGCTGGGTCCCAGTAAAACTATTTACGGAAAGAAGCAGCTGGCCACATCTGGTCATCTTTGTAGCCAGAAAACAAAGCCAAAACCAAACAAACAAAAAACAAAGAAAAGAAAAAAAGCTGACTTACATAAAAAAGAAAATTAGAAACATGTCGGATTTCTTTGTTGTAAACCTGGAAGCTAAGAAGATGGTGGAATGATGTGCACACACTTGTGAATCCCAAGATTTCTGTAACCAGTGAAGCTATCCTTCACCTGTGGGGGAAGGGAGACTATTTTCAGATATGTGGAACTTCAGAAAGTATACCACCAAAGAACTCTTGCTGAAGACCTAAGGGGTTACTTCAGCTAAAAGAAAATGAAGTCAGATCAAGAACTCAAGATGGGGAAAGACAACGTAAGAAAAAAATGATGAATAATGACCTGCAAAACCTAGAGTAAAATNGCAGGTGAGCTCATGGTGGTGGCTCAGGGCGAGTCAAGGAGGCTTCACGGAAGCCATGAGACTCGAGTAGCTGCCTCTGGTGTCGGGCAGATGGCACAGGGGCAGCATGGTTTAGTGGGTAAAAGCTTGGGATTGGGATCCAGGCTTTCTGAATATAAATCCTGATCCTTGCTTTTCCTATGTTCATGATCTTGGGCAAATTATTTAACCTCTCTCTGTCTCTGTTTTCTCATTAAAATGGACTTAATAATAGTACCTGTTCTAACAGGGCTATTGTGAAGATAAAAATTTCAGTTTTTCAAGTGCTCACAACAGTGCCTGGGACTCAAGTACTGTGCCAGTGTTTGCTAAACAAATTAAATAAGGATCTTCGAGTGCCTGACTTGACCCACAGGAACCTGCTTTTTCAGAGCTCAATTCAAAATGCTCAGTGATGGAAAAGGGGAGCTTTTTTGAGTCTCCAAAACAGATGGGCTTGATTTTTCCTCCTGCTAAGATTGTTGGACTATTTCGAGACACATATGAAAAAAGTGAACTATAGAATGGTCTTGAAACTCGTGTTGCTTGCTCAGTGCTTTATGCAAGTTAAATTCTTGTAGATGGAACAGAAAGCAAATTTAGAATAATGCAGTATTCGAAAAAGCCCGATTCCTTTCCGCGAGCCTGGTCCTCTGTGGGGTGAGCTGAGCTCACTGGTCTTTGATAATAATTGCTCTCTTCTGGTGAGAGGAATTAGCTCTCCCAGGGCCCCAGGGTGTTACTGAATATGTTACCTTTCCCAATTAAGAGCTCCGAAAAAAGTTGTAGTTTTCGGGTCCTACGATTTACAATGTTCTGCTCCCTTGTACCAAACATAATTTGGCATAAGTAGCATTAGACGAACTCCCTTGTCTGCCTAAATTGCTATCACCCAAGTGCTGATTTGAAAGAGCACCTGAAGAGAAAGAGAATGTAAGTCAGCCACAGAAGTGTGAGTGCCGAGGCTCTGAGGTAGGGCCACTTAAAGCCTTGTAATTGTCAGCTAAGACAACAAAGCTCTTCGAAGGGTTTCTTTCTAGCACCAAATTACAGACTGTCCAAACAGAGAAAATTAAATTAGACTGCTTATAAATTAAACGTCTTCCACTAGCAAGATCGCACTGCCCTGAAGGAAGTGTTGCTCTCAGGCAATCAGCAGCTTCGATAACATGACAGCTGGATCTGCCAGAGAATTTATAAAGCCATTCAAAAAGGTCATCCTCTTCTCTCTGCCTGGCTCCCACCTCACTCACAGAGAATGAAATTGGCACCAGCAGACTGTTCGGAATTACGGTTGGTACAGACCCATCTGGGTATCAGATGTTTGGCTTGTTCATCCTTTCAGAGGCAGGATTACAAGCTTGGTCTCCCATATTAGTAGGAGGCCGCAGTCACGACGTGGTAGTAGGAGCACCGCCCAAAGATTGCCAAATTCCAAAATGTCTTCCCCACTGCTGTTGGGGTCAGACCGGAAATGCCACCCCGGGAGATCTGTTCTGTGAGTTAGGTTAGGAAAGCGGTCCACAGACTTCTCCTGTAAAGGGCCAGGTTGTAACTAGTTTAGGTTTTGGGGACCGTTGCACCTTAGAGCATGTGAAAGCAGCCATAGACAATCTGGAAATGAACGGTCGGTCGTGGCTGTGTCCCAGTAAAACTATTTACGGAAAGAAGCAGCTGGCCACATCTGGTCATCTTTGTAGCCAGAAAACAAAGCCAAAACCAAACAAACAAAAAACAAAGAAAAGAAAAAAAGCTGACTTACATAAAAAAGAAAATTAGAAACATGTCGGATTTCTTTGTTGTAAACCTGGAAGCTAAGAAGATGGTGGAATGATGTGCACACACTTGTGAATCCCAAGATTTCTGTAACCAGTGAAGCTATCCTTCACCTGTGGGGGAAGGGAGACTATTTTCAGATATGTGGAACTTCAGAAAGTATACCACCAAAGAACTCTTGCTGAAGACCTAAGGGGTTACTTCAGCTAAAAGAAAATGAAGTCAGATCAAGAACTCAAGATGGGGAAAGACAACGTAAGAAAAAAATGATGAATAATGACCTGCAAAACCTAGAGTAAAATCTAACTGAATAATGATACTAAATCCTATGTTAAAAATGAATCTTTGAAAAGACTAGCTTTACTTTAAAAGAAAACTTAATAATATCCTGCATTAAACGCAACCATAACCAAAAGACTGGCATATTATCAGCAAAATATCGCATTGAAATCTAGATATGGTCAGATATCACTGAAATCTAAGGCACAAAATGAAAGGCAAGTTCAGATTGAGACATCCGAAAAAAGGTAGCACTGCAAGCCTATGGGTACATGATGGATAATTCAATATAGCATGGAAACAACTGGCTAGCTGTTCGAGAGAAACTAACGAAGGACTTTTGTCTCATCATATACACAAAAATAACTTACAGAAGGTTTGAATACCTGTGTAAATTCAAAATATCAGAGGAACATATAGGCAAATATTTGTTCAACTCTGAGGGAGAGGAGGCCCCCTAAACAAGATAAGAAATTTAGTATGTTTTTTATTAGAAGATGAATAGGTTTGAATCTATGAAAATATGAAATTTACATGGAAACAGCTCAGATAAAAGATAGATTGAGAGCAAATATTCAGAAGAGTGTCCCCAGATGAGCTCAGAATGCAACAAAAACATGTGGGAAATAAAACCGTTTTAATAGGTCCTGACAGGTCTGCCTCTAACCGTAGAATCATTTCTTCCATGCACATAACTTACACTCTGATTCAAAAAGCTAATGTGTAGGGGCGCCTGGGTGGCACAGCGGTTAAGCGTCTGCCTTCGGCTCAGGGCGTGATCCCGGCGTTATGGGATCGAGCCCCACATCAGGCTCCTCTGCTATGAGCCTGCTTCTTCCTCTCCCACTCCCCCTGCTTGTGTTCCCTCTCTCACTGGCTATCTCTATCTCTATCAAATAAATAAATAAAATCTTTAAAAAAACAAAACCAAAAAACAAAAAAAACAAAGAGCTAATGTGTAAATATTTCCTCTCCTCCTTAAGTGAGCATCAACAGGGCTCTTGTGGGGTCCTGCAGACTCTATGAAAGAAACCATCCAAGCCCCTAGAATTGCACCTGTAAAGACAGTCCCGCCACACGCTGATACACACACACTCTCTCTCTCTTTCTCTCTCTCTCTCTCTCTCCCTGGCATAAGTTAATAATGCAGAAAATAAATCACCAGACGTGAAAAAGCTCCGAAGGACCCACCTGAGGAATGAGATTAAATGTCTCTCTGTGGAAACAACTAATAAGAAAGAGAAACCAAGCCCTTGAAATGATCGAATACATAGGATCAATATAATTCCTTAGGATCCTGAGTAATAAAAGGGGGGCAAAGTAAGATCAGAGAAGACTGGATTTCCATAGAAGTCTAATTTTGGAGTGGAGGCAGTGGGCAGCAGACTGACTGGTACAGAAAAACAGCTCAGGTATCAGCAAATCAAATCAAGAGAGTCTCGTATTCTGAGACAAGCCAGCACTGAGAAAATGCAGTACCCACATATCTTTCCTCATTAAATTCGGTGAAGAAATACTACAGCTGAATAATAAGTTAATAAAAATAATGCACTAAAGAATAAGGAAGGTATATAAAATGGGGATGATAAAGTCAATAAATCATAATTTCCGTACAAGTAATGGTTGAAAAAAATGGTCATAAAACTTACTGAAAACATTAAAATTCTTGGAATTTTTCATTTTCTTGACATTTTGGAGTAAGAAGGAATAAAATGTATTTATGTATATATACATCGTGATCTGTTTATTCCTATAAAATCTGGTTGGTAAGTTCGGGAGACAGAGGAATTAAAATTTTTCTAAGTGTATAAGCCTTTGTGGAAAACATTAGAAGATTCTATTTCTCATTTTTAAAGAAGCCTAGATTTTTAAAAATTATCTTATTACTTTTTTAAGATTTTATTTGTTTATTTGTCAGGGAGAGAGAGTGTGTGTACAAGCAGGGGGAATGGCGGGCAGAGGGAAAAGCAGGCTCCCCACTGAGCAAGGAGCCCGATTAGGGACTCTATCCCAGGACCCTGGGATCCTGACCTAAGCCTAAGGCAGATGCTTAACCAACTGATCCACCCAGGCACCCCAAGAAGTGTTGATTTTTCTAAAGATGGCTAGCAGAAAAAGAAAATATATTCTTCCATATCGGAGACTGCATTATTTCCAAATAAAGCTTGAGCGATATAATAAATAAGATGAAAAGGAAAAACGTAATCAAAGATGCACAGAAAACAACAAACAGATGGACAGCAAATAAGGGTGAGAGAAATGGGTGAATTTAATATTTTTGTTCAAACAAATTGATTTATTTATAAAATAAATTAATTTTAAGAAGAAAACAGACAATATATGTTTGGTCATTAAAATCAATGGGTGTCGGCCACACTTTCTAATTTAAAAACAAAAATTTTAGATCACTTTAAGATGCGCACCTAAAATAAAATGACTTACAATCATACTTCAATTAGAAAAAAACAAACATGACTTGAAAGGTTAAAATAAAAGAGAGAGCCAAACACATGTGGAATAGAAAGAAACCAAAAAGAATTTGTCTACAAAAGATTCCCTGTTATTAAAAATTTATCACCCCAATTTGGAAGCAACCTGATATCCAGCTGCAAGGGACTGGATAAATAATTTCTGGCACATTCATATGGTGGAAGGCTAAAGGTTATGTTGACATTTACTGTTAAGTTAATAAAGAAGATCACAAAACAAAGTTATACTGACACCGATGTGAGTGACATTTCGAAAATGGACATCTTCCGCAGATCCTGCACTTCAGAGAAAAGCAGCTTGAATTGGTTCTTTGCATGGGAAATTGCCTGATGGGAGTGGACCCAGTCATGTCACTCTTTCCCCACCTGATGGAAGGCTCCACACAAGAGCCAGATAAATGGATACAGGCTGGGTATGAAAGAAGACAGTAGCGTGGAGGTGGCTTGAAATGAACTTGACCCGAAAGTGATGGAGAAATATTCCACTTGGAGGGCACGAAAAAACCCAATTAAATCTCTGTTTCAGGAAGTAAAAATGCTAAAAGCATTTACTGAACTGGGATCAGAGATGCAAAGAGAAAGACCCAGTCTGCTTCTCCACTTGGCCTTCCAAGTACTTGGATCTGTAACGACCACACCGCTGGTGAAACAGCTTCCCTTGTCACCCACATCCCTGTGTACCCCTGAAACAAGTCTGCAATGTTTGTTCTTTGAGACTTTACAGATTTTGATATATATGTATGCAAAATATAATCTCATTGTTTATATGCATAAAGGAAGATCTGGAAGTCTATGCGGTTCGACGTTGTGTGGGTAACTCTATGCTAGAGTTGTTCACGCTCTTTATTTCCTTCTTGTTGCATATCTATACTGCCTAATTTTTCTATAATGAATATACTCCATCTACAACAGGACAATAATAAAAGGTCCTTTGAAATTAAATTACATTTAAAGGCAAACTAATGTTATAAGCCAACAACATGCTTTCTATGCAATTTGGTAATGTGCATATATAAACTTTGCAATTGTTCATAGTCTTTGACCTGGTCATTCTGCTTCTGGGAATCTACCCCAAGAAAATTTGATCCAGAAAAAGCTTTATGTACAAAGCTGTTTATCAAAGCATTATTTATAATAGTTCAGAACCAGAAGCAACTGAAATATTCACCGAATAAAGTTTGGAAATGCCTCTTAATTGAATATCATGGAGTAAAAGATAATGCGAAAGGTTTGTAATAACATAGAAAACTATTTATGGAAGGGTGAAAAATCACAACTAGAGTTAAGTACTATTTGTATAAGAAATAGTATAAATTACATATTTAAAAAATGAAAAGGAAAGAAAGAGAAGTGATAGGCATCCAAGTCTTTCTTTCCCCTTGATGACATTTGACGGGAACAGCTCTCTTCCCCAGTGGTGAGATCAGATAAACCTTGAGGTACTTAATAAACACACTCAGCCAGTGACCAAGTGTTTGCACAGAAACACAAAGCCTCCTGAGCAAACACCATACCCTTGCAATGCCCAGTTCAGCCACATTGACTAGTGGACACTCCTGGTAAATGTCCAGTGCTCTTTAGGAATAGGTAAGAGAGAACAAGGGGAAGAAAAGAAGTAAAATCCCCTAGTGACAGTGTGCCATCTTTCCCCAAAGCTCAAGAATGCTACCCACATGGAGTGAGGAAAGTAGTAGGGGCTTACTTAACTGGTCATTTTGGGGACTTACTCCCCAGGTATCCTTAAACTCCTGTGTCCAGTTCTGTTCATAAATATTCATTAAGTAATCATTCATTCATTCAGTCACTTATTCAGCTATACTTGACTCTCTACTACGTGGCATACATCGTGGTAGGCTGATTGTTCCTGTCGTCCATATGATGAGAAATCAAAACTTAAATCAGGATCTTATACAACAGGGTTGCCTGGGTGGCTCAGTCAGTTAAGCATCTGCCTTTGGCTCAGGTCAGGATCCTGAAGTCCCTGGATCAAGTCTGGCATCAGACTCCCTGCTGAGTGGGGAGTCTGCTTCTCCCTCTGCCCCTCACCCTGCTCGTATGCTTTTTCTTGCTATCTCTCTTTCTCTCAAATAAATAAATAAAATCTTTAAAAGAAAAGATCTTATATAATATTTGAACAGTGACAGAATATTTGATAATTTTAAGAAACTCATTAATTTTTGGCAGTGAGAGTATGAAAATATTTCGTGGACTTTTTTTTAAATAAAGAGTCCTTATTTTCCAGAGGTATAGACTAAGGTCTTTAAGGGTAGAATATGATATCTGGGGAGGAAGTAGGACAGTATAAAGGATAGAAAAGATAAAAGGTGCATATGTTGTTAATTGTTAAAGAAGGAAGAGGAGATGAGGGTTGTTTATATTTTCTCTACTTTGTGCATGCTTCAAAAATTCCATAATAAAATGTTTTTTATGAGCACCAAGAAAGCTAGATGTCATTAAACAAAAATAATTGCCCAGACACATGAAATGTTATGAACTGAGATGAGCATTTTGAAGGAAAGGAACACAAAATTAGGAAAATGAATAGCAGGGACCTTAGCCTAGATTGAGACATGAAGACTTGAATTAGAACTCCTGAACTCACACAAGGAGGAAGAATGGATAATCTGGTGAAATAATGGAGGGGGTGAAACATTCCAAGCAGTGAGAACTGCTAGTGTCCAGACCTCTGGGTGGAGGACTGCATGTAATGTTCTAGAACTGAAAGAAACCTGGAATATGAAAAACAATGGCACATACTGAGTGAGATTACCTGTAGTGGTCAGACACAGCCAGACCATGAAGGGAGGGCTTTAGAACAACCCGAGGATATGAGTTCTTGTCCTAAGAACAATAAGAAACCATTAAAGTTTGGGGGCATAAGATCCAATTTGCATTTTGCAAAGATGATTACCTTGGCTACAATAAAGAGAATAAATGAGAGTGGTGGGCTAGGGGAAGGGGTGTGCTACTGCACACAGGAGGGCCAGTAAGAAGCTATTCTAATAGTACAGATAAGAGATGATTATAGCTTTGTGGTTTGGATGGAGATGGACAGAGGGAGCTGGTGCTGAAAAATACTTGGGAGTAATAGCCACAGAATTTAGTGATAGATTACATATGGAAGACTAGGGAGAAGGAGAGTTTCAAGAATGACTGGCCCGTGGAGCGCCTGGGTGGCTCATTTGGTTAAGTGATCAATTTGGCTCTTTGATCTTGATTTTGACTCAGGTCATGATCTCAGGGTCATGGAATCAAGCCCTGCATCAGGCTTCCAGCTGGGTGTAGAGCTTGCATGGGATTCTCTCTTTCCCTCTCCCCCTACCTCTCCTCCCCCCATTAAAAAAAAAAAAAGAATGACTAGCCTAGCACTTTATGCTACAAAGATGAGTGACAAAAGATTCTATCTTAAGCGATTTTAGAGCCAAAGGGTAGGGGAAACAAGCAGTTTTGACCTAATATGGTAAGTGCTAAGATAGAAGTAAGTCCAGAGCTCCTATGGGAGCAGAGACGCTAGGAACAAACTTGCACAACCTGGGGGCCAGGGAATCTGCAGTTCAGCCAAATCTAAAATATATGAATGAGTTTTGGTAGGAAAAGGAAGATAGAAGTGGTATTCCAGCAAAGGCAACGGTACGAGCCAAGAAAGGGAACACATAGCACAACATGAACTGCCCGGTGGAGATTCTTTGAGGAAGGAAACAAGTGAGATTCCTAAGGCACAGCATTTATGGAGGTGCACTTAAATGACCCCAAGAGTCAGCATCTCCTAAATTCCTACCCTAGCAATGGGTCCACTTCCCGGTGCGTGGGTCTAAGGTGGAGAGTCGTAGGAGGTAAGGGAGCAGAGGTGGGATAATTGTGGACTAGAAACCTCAGACTTCATTCTGCAAGAACAGAACATCAAAAGGCATCATGCATGGGAGTTAAAGGTCAGTTTTTCAGTTTTGATAAATCTCTCTGATGTAGAATGGACGAGGACAAGAGCCTGAGCAAAGACCGGGAGCGTGTTCATGCGCTATTGTCTCATAACCCAGAGGCAGATGGTAATGGCTTGGTGAGCATGACAGTATGAGAGAGAAGTTTACATATTCCAGGGACATTTAGGAACATTTGGAAAAGGATGAGTCAAAGGTAACCCAGGTTTTGCAGTTCGATGAATGAATAGATGATGATGTCACTTAATTGAGATTCTCTATATGCCTGCGTGTGCACACACGTTCATATGCTCAGAAAGCCACTGTACTATGCATTCAACCATCACATTCACTGATTATACTGCTCCAATTTTCAGAAAACAAAATAAAAACAAAACCCCCAAACTCCACACCTTGTCTAGTTTCTGAACCATAGCTTTTTCCTGAAATATTATGACCGTGAATACTTTCAAGACTTGAGTTGAATTTTAAAAGCAGTGGATGGTAGAGGGTAATTATTTTCAACATGAAAGAATTATTTTTCTTCCTTTTTTAAAATTTATTTATTATTGTTTTTCTCTTTAACACAAAGAATGATAGGTTCATGACTATAAGCTCTGGGAGATCAGGTAGCATGTCCACTTTATTTAGAGCCATTTTCCCAGAAGTTCCCGGTATGGTGTAGGTACTCATGTGTTTATGGAATAAAAGAAGGGTATTTAAAGTTAGTAGGATCAGTTAGGCTTTCTGTAAAACTAGTTGGCCCAAAATTCAGTGGTTAACAACAACCTAGAAGGAAATCTGTAGTTGTCATTTTCTTACTCCTGGCAGTATCAAGCACAGGGCACTCTGCAGAAGCACTCAAATGATGTTCATTTCATCGCTCTTATGCCTTGAAGATATGATACTATATCCGTATTATTTTTGTTCACATTCCTATAGGTCAGTCAGGTCAATCGACTGACACTGGATTCAACTGGGGTTTGTACCAAGGCTTGGACAGCATTCTGGTCATCAGCACAAACATATTTCATGCCTCTGTGTCATATTTGTGAATACCCCACTGGCTAAAGAAAGTCAGATATTCAAGGCCAAAGACAGGAGCACTGGGAATCCTTTGAAAGAGTTACAAAGTCACGTGGCAATGTGGATGCAGAGGGGAGTGAAGAGCTGGAGCTAATCATTTGACCTACTACTGTCCACACTCTTGGTCACAACCGTTCATGTCCCTCCCACTTGAAAAATACACTCACCCCCATCCCAAGACCTCCAAACTCTTATCCAATCATGGCATCAAGCTCCAAGTCCAGGATCTTATTATCTACATCAGGTCTGATTTGCTTTCTCTTCATCTACAGATAATTTCTTTTCATTTTTTTAAAAAAAGTTTTATTTTAAGATATTTTGATGTATTTAATCTTTTATTTTAATTTGTTTTGCTTTGTTTTGTTTGGGGATTGTAATTGTTAATTTTATATGTCAACTTGATTAGACCATGAGGTGCCCAGATATTTGGTCAAATATTTTTCTGGATATTTCCTTGAGGGTGCTTTTGGATGAGATTAACATTTAAATTTGAGTAAAGCTGATTGCCCTCGCTGACATGGGTGGGCCTTATCCAACAGTTGAAGGCCAGAATAGAATAAAGACACTGAGAGAAAACCCCTTCTGCCTGACTGCCTTTGAACTGAAATATCAGCTCTCCCTCGGTCTCAAGCCTGCCAGTCTTCACAGTGGGACTACACCATCTGCTCTCCTGGGTCTCCATCTTCCTGACTCACCCTGTAGATCTTCACAGCAGTGTGATGTGCCAAGGGTACCTGAAATCCCACACAGAAAATTCTGCATCTCCTGAGAGCACCCATTCTAGTCAACGGTGAGTAATTTTTCAATTGATTTTTACATTAATACAGCATGGATAGATTATGGAGTAGAACGTGATATGTATTTTTTTAAAACCTAAAGCAATACTGCAAAGATCTGCCATGCCCACTGCAGTCATTTGGGGTCACATGCACAGATCCTCTGAATTACAGAATAATTTTTCTGCCCTCCAAGGTGTGTTGGTCAAAACTTTGAGAAATACCACTAGTTACCACCAAATGTGCTATTCTCCATCTCCTTGTTCATGGCATTCTTTGAAGCCGGGACTTTGCAGCTGCGATTTTATTATTCCTCACAGTGGCCAGCACAGGGCGTTCCACTGATTCTGGTTGAATTGCGCTGTGCTGGGCTGATATCGTCCTCTATCTGGATTCCTCATAAAAGAGTCAGACAAACCTCAATTGAATCCTGACTCTGTCCCTCATAGTAATGCGACCTGGAGCAAGCTATTTAACTTCTCTGAGATTCCATTTCCTTATCTGTAAAATCTAGGATATAATGCCAATTACATGGAGTTATTGTAAGATTTAAAAGAAATACTGTATAAAGAACCCACCACAATTTGTGCTATAAAGTAGGTACTCAAATAATGAGAGCTATCACCATCGTCATGATGACACAGGGGACATTGATGATGTTGGCTTAATCTTACCAACTGGAAGAAATAATGAAAGCTGTAAAGAAACTAACAGTAATGACTGGGGGGAAGACTTTCTAAAAAATAAATACTTTTTTTGCTCAACATCAAATCTCTTTTTTATTCCATGTGGTAGAAAGGGTAAAGCAAAACTCATGTCTGCTCCAAGTTCACTAATGTATACTCACATAAGCAAACGAAATCAATATTCTCTTTCCTAAATGTAAGTATTAAATAGAAATCTCAAGCCTTGCTCATATTTTCTAAGTTAATTATGAGTCAGATATAATCAATGATGTTATAGGGAAAACACTAAAAATAAAAACAACGTGTCTAGGGGGAAAAGGCTTTAAACAGAGCTGTGAGAAATGAAAACCACTGGAGTCATTTTTCCTGTCCTTTTGGGTGAGAGCATTTTAAGATGCTTTTTTTGTAAGGCTTATTATTATAGAAGAGTGATAACATGGAAAAAAATTCTCTCAGACCCAGGCCATCTAATGAAAACATACACCGTCTGCTGTCATTACAGCGAGGATGTCTGCAGCCATGTTCTGGAAAAGGGTGGTTCTCTGTCACCCTTTGTATCTGTTTTGCCTGAGAGAATATCACATCCACCCCAGCCTATTAATGAGGGCCACATGCCCCACATCACCAAACGCATCCAGGCTTCAATCAGAAACTTTCACTCTGCAGTGGCTCATGTCTGTGAGTAGTCACTGGACAATGACTTCAAATGTACCTTTAAGCCCTATGCTTCCTAATAATTTAGGGCCATTTTCCTGACAGCTGGGATGTATTTCTGCACCTGTCCAGCACCTGCTCCTGGAAAGGACTGTCCTCTGAGAAGATACCCACAATTTTCCAGGATGGAATAGCACAGGACATTCCTAATAAAACAAATTCATGGGTCTTAATGAATGTCGAACATGACCTATTTGGGAACTTGGCCATAAATAGCACTGATGTTTTCCTATCTGAATTCTGACTCAAGTACAGGGTTTGTGACATGCCTCAGGGAAGGAGAAACAATGGGCTCCCTGATACTGAAAAACCAGGTTAGACTCATCCCCTCGGGCTCAGTCTGGGCAGGCCCTCCTGAGGCGTCCTCAGGCCCTGATCTATGAAGTGTGTGGTGTGGAGGTGTAGAGCAGAAGCTTGTGAGCTGTTCATTCTCAAAAACAAGAATCCAGGGANTCTATGAAGTGTGTGGTGTGGAGGTGTAGAGCAGAAGCTTGTGAGCTGTTCATTCTCAAAAACAAGAATCCACGGATTCCTCGGGGAATTCTACCAAACATTCAAAGAAGAAATAATACCTATTCTCCTGAAGCTGTTTCAAAAAATAGAAACAGAAGGAAAACTACCAAACTCATTCTATGAGGCCAGTATTACCTTGATCCCCAAACCAGGTGAAGACCCCATCAAAAAGGAGAATTACAGCCCGATTTCCCTAATGAATATGGACGCCAAAAATTCTCAACAAGATCCTAGCTAATAGGATCCAACAGTACATTAAAAGGATTATCCGTCATGACCAAGTGGGATTCATCCCTGGGATGCAAGGTTGGTTCAACATTCGCAAATCCATCAGTGTGATAGATTATATCAACAAGAAAAGAGTCAAGAACCATATGATCCTCTCAACTGATGCAGAAAAAGCACTTGACAAAATACAGCATCCTTTCCTGATTAAAAGCCTTCAGAATGTAGGGATAGAGGGTACATTCCTCAATCTCGTAAAAACCATCTATGAAAAGCCTACAGCAAAATATCATTCTCAATGGGGGAAAGCTGAAAGCCTTTCCCTTAAGATCAGGAACACGACAAGGATGCCCACTCTCACCATTATTATTCATTCTCAAAAGGAACTGTGTGAGGAAGGGCTGGTCTTCGCATTCCCAGGTCCTCAGCCAGGTCTCACCCACCTGAGCAATCACCCACTCCCCTGTGTGTGGGAGTGGAGTGAGGCCTTGGGTGTTAAGCTGATGGGACTACCTCCAGTGGAAAGAAAATCTAAGGAGTGAGAAACACCTTTGTCCATCTTGCCAGGACTTCTCAACCTCAGCATTATTGGCAATTGGGACCAGATCCACTTTTGCTGTGGGACTGTCCTGAACGTTGTGCGATATTTAACAGCATCCTTAGATACTAATAACACACAACCTCCCCACTCCGCATTGCAACAACTAATAAGACATAAGTCAAATTCCAGACATGGTCAAATTCCTCCTTTAGGTGTGGGAGCAAAATTGGCCTTGGCTGAGAACTACTGGCCTGGACTCCAATTCTATTTGCTATAAATTGGCTCCTTCTGAGCTCTTCTGTTGAGCACTCACAATGGGCTAGGCTGAGAGGAAAGGCAAAGAAGATCTGGTTCTAGCCTTAAATAGCTGTGTCTAGTTGACTCACAGAGATGCGTGTAAGGAGAAATTTGATGGCGCACACGAATGTTTAACCATTCCCCAGCAATACTAGCCTAGGATCAGGAAAACCCAGTTTGACCATGTGGATGTTGATCTGTCATACCTTCCATGACAAACTGCCTCTTAGGAAAGCAGACATTTCTCATCAGGTCCTTCAATTTCTGTTTGGAGAATGACTACTGTATCTGGCTTGACATTCAGAATGTATGCCTACAGCCCATGAAATTTGTTTTCTTCCTGAGTAATGGGGCTCTTCCACCCTCTGTCTCCATGGCATCTGTGAGATCAAAATCATTTATTTCATGACAAATATTAAGGCCCAGGCAACTTAATCTTGACAGAAGGCAGAATCTCTAGGGGAAAATGCAGAGAGTTTAAACAAAAATAACTCACTAATGCCTTCATACAGTACTTGTGACTTTTATATACCAAATATTGAACTGATATGATTGTTATACTTAGGATGTCACTTCAAGTAGTCATTTTTAAGGAAGTAACTTCCTATTTCCATGATTCAAATTTCATGGCAAATGAGGGTGGCCTCAATGTAAAACCTCACAAGGAAATGTTTTCCAGTATCTTTTTCACAAAAGGTGTCAGATATCTAGCTTTGGATAGGGGTGTTTGGATAGGGGGGTTTGGGTCCAACTTTTTAAAAAATAATTTTAGAAGAATAGAAAGGAAAATGTCTTTTTCTAATAGGAGCTCTCATATTTTCTTGGGGACAAGCCATTTTCATGAAAGATTCCCCTTGAGCCTTCCTACTTTTTGATACATAGAAACATCACCAGGAAAAATGGGAATATGGCTCTTATTTTTAACAGGATGCTGAATCAGAGAAAGGGAAAGACAAGAGACTCAACAGGAATCGGGATACCTGAGCTGTAGAACCAGGTCTACTTCTGTCTGTGAGATGATCTTTCAAGTAGAGTTGACCTTTGAACAACACAGGTTTGAACTGTCCAGGTCCAGTTATGTGTGGATTTTTTTTCAATGCATACAGTACAGTACTGTAAATGCATTTTCTCTTATGGTTTTCTTAATAGAATTTGCTTTTCTCTAGTTTATTTTACTGTTAGACTACAGTATCAGACATATAACATATAAAATATGTGTTAATCAACTGTTTATGTTATTGGCAAGGCTTCTGGTCAACAGTAGGCTATTAGTAGTTAAGTTTTATGGAAGTCAAAAGTTATATGTGAATTTTTGACTGCACATGGCATTGGCACCACTAGCCCCCTGTGTTGTTCAGGGTCAATTTTAATTTCCTGTTAAAATATTAAGGCCTAGAAACAAGATTCTTTCTCTGAAGTAGGTGTGTGTGTGTGTGTGTGTGTGTGTGTGTGTGTGTGTGTGTTTACTTTAAAATAAAGGGTTTGGGCAAGATAAATTCTAAGTTTTCTTGAATTCCTGAACTTCATGACTTTAAGAAAATAACATTTAAAAATATTATTACTAATATTGAATAATTTTATTCATTCAATGACATTTATTGATTATCTACTCTGCACAATGCTTAATTTCAGGCACTAGGCCTACAGCTAAAGGGAATTGCTTATTTAGGCATGAAAATACATATAGATACTTTCTCATGACAAATATCAAAGCTTTAAAAGACTTTTTAAAGACTCTCTTAATGGTATCTGCTTTTTTAATAATCTCCATATTTAAAGGAAAGTTTAGGAACTTACCCATAACTCTTAGGTATCTTGAAATATGGAAATAGGTCTCTTCCTCAACCTTAATAGTAGAGCTACTAGAATGAGCTAGAAAAAACTCTGAAAGGCAAAGTGATAGAGCAGGGTACAGCCAAGCCTATACCAGCCTGGGATGCCCCAGTGCTCACTATCCCTTTTCACCCTCAGCCTCCCAGCACTCACTCTGTGTATTCATCTAGGGAATACTGAAAATCTCTCCATCGACGGAAGACAGGAACAGACATTTTTCCGGAGAAGAAAGACGGACGGCCAATAGGCACATGAAAAGATGCTCAACATCACTCAGCATCAGGAAAATGCAAATCACAACCATAATGAGATATCACCTCACACCTGTCAGAATGGCTAAAATCAAAAACACAAGAAACAAAAGGTGTTGGAGAGGATGTGGTAAAAGGGGAACCCTCTTGCGCTGTTGGTTGGAATGCAAACTGGCGCAGCCACTCTGGAGAACAGTATGGAGTTTCCTTGAAAAGTTAAAAATAGAATCACCCTATGATCCAGAAATCACACTACTGGTCTTTACCCAAAGAACACAAAATTACTATTTCAAAGGGCTATATGCATCCTGATGTTTATAGCAGCATTATTTACAATAACCAAATTATGGAAACAGTCCAGGCGTCCATCAGTTGATGAATGGATAAAGAAGATGTGGTATGTATGTGTGTGTGTGTATATATATATATGTAATAGGATATTATTCAGTCATTAAAAAGAATGAAGTCTTGCCATTGGCAACAACGTGGATGGAGCTACAGAATATTATGCTAGTAAAATGAGTCAGTCCGAGAAAGACAAATACCATATGATCTTACTCATATGTGGAATTTAAGAAACAAAACAAATGAGCAAAGTGAAGAAAAAGAGGGGAGGGCAAACCAAGAAACAGACTCTTAACTATAGAGAACAAACTGGTGGTTACCAGAGGGGGGGGGATGGGTGAAACAGGTGATGGGGATTAAGGGGTGCACTTGTCCTGTATGTATGTAGGGAAGTGTTGAATCACTATATTTTACACCTGACATTAATATTACACTGTATATTAACTAACTGGAACTTAAATACAAACTTTTAAAAATTTATTTATAAAAGAAAAAATAAAATCTCCCCACCAAACATCTACACACACACACACACACACACACACACACACACCGCGCTCCACCTGCATACACACATGGGCCTGAGCTCCCGAAATTGGCTACTAAATCACAAAGAATCATTAAAGAGAGGGCATCACTTTTCTGAACTCCAAAGACTGAATTTCACTGAATATATAGGGCAAACATTTGAAATCCCAAACTCCAATTGCCCTGATATGGAAAGCCTGGTATACTTAGCATAAAAAAAAATAGTAAAAATTATTCCTAGTCAGTAATAGTGAATCTTTCTTGGAAGTCTTGGTTGATACTTGGCTTATTAGGCAATCCTGGAATTTAACATGTTATTCGGTATTGAGTTCAACATTTTTGAGTAATGACTAAAGTTGATCTTTCCTGTTGAACAACAGGAGATTGGTGGCCAAGATGGGAGAAAAAAGTTATTAGCTATAGAGTTTTACTTGCGATGTAAATTAGTCTCCTTTTGAATGCTAAGACCCTTGAATGCCCTCCTAAGGTGCGTTTATTAAATGATCTTTATCATATCCAGGAGATAGTACTATGGGTGTGTGTTTCTTTCTAGTGGAAGGAGACAGGAAAAGAGGGGCAAAAGAGAGTTTATTTCTCCCCCATCAATACTCCTCAAAGAGATTCCTAGAGATGTCAGAATAAAGACAGGAAAAATCCATTTACTTTTCAGTGAAGACTGGGTATAATTTATTTTTTGAGGTTTTGCTTAATTCGAACCCCTAACTCCATTGTTAATCCCTGTCAGTTTCCCCTGTAATTACAATCTGTTGAAATGTCAAACAGATGGGAGGCAGTAAAATCCTTTTAAATTCTCTTGGTAGGCTAGCTTTTATTCAGGCAATCAGGAATTTCACCAAGAGGCAGAACGATAGAGGAAAGGAATCAAATAGACCAGACACGGAGTGAGAATACAACTGGGAGAAATCCATAGGCCAACATGGCATTCCTGAGATCTACTTGCTACTTCTCCTCCCTCCTGTGCTTAGAGATCCTAAGCGCAGTTTCAGAATCCTTCTCAGCCCAGGAAGCCCAAACCACTCGATAATCCTGGGCACTGGAGATGAAACCCATTTCTCATTTTTTTGGGGGGGTGGATAGGATTTATGGGACAAAAGATGAGAAATCATGGACAACTGAATCAGATATATTTCTGAATAGTCACTAAGCAGGTGGCCTAGAAGGCCTGATTTGAAAAATGCCTTAGACATAAATTTTACAAATGAGGAAGCTAAGTTTCAGAAGCCTGTTCCTTGACAAACACCAACATAATTGATGACAACCGTAAATAGCATGTTTCAGTGGCATCACGTGTCTGCCATCCCACCCATCAATCAGAAGCATGCATCTGCATTTTAAATATGCTTATAATTGCTTATTATTCCAGTTTACTGTTGCAAAAGCACTCATGGTCCAGTATACGGCGAGTAATTGAGTCTCTACTATATATTGTTACATGATTTGCATGATCTGGACCCCAAGGTCCTAGCATGACATTTCCCTCTTTTCTCATTACGGACTATTCACAGCATCCAAAGACATGACAGAGGACCAAACTGTGATGCCTTGATCACTGCCAGGCTGCAGGCATTGAAGCCATGCTTGCTGCAATTCTCCTTGGCTAAGTTAGACACATGCTAAAATGGATACAAGGATCCCAAAGCAATTGCCTTGTAGGACACTTAAATGAAGGCAAGTGAACACAAGGTGGACAAGGGAAAGCTTTCAAGAACCTTGAAATTGAATTTGGAGTCACTAATACAGCTGGGAAATGATAGCACCGAATGTCTCAAGGTCTCTTGCTACAGAGAAGGGGCCTTTATTTCAAAGAAATTGCCTTGTCTGCCAAGATAAAAAGGAGACATATACACAGCAAAGAAAAGGAACAGCTGCTACAGAGCGCTACCGAGGGAGAGGCTGCAAAACAAATCATCAGCGGGAAAGGGAACGAGGAATGCCACACATTTCTTCCATCACTGGGCAAGAAGAGCTCTTCTAACTCGGTGGACAAAAAGTAGGCTCGCTCCAAATGGCCGTTTAGGCCCAGTAGGGCCATTTGCACGAATAGGAAAAGCTAGAGAATAATACGATTTTCTCCAGTGTGCCAAATCAGTGGCCATATCGCACCTGCTGCAGTTGGATCGTAAGTGCTGAAGCATCCTGGAACCATTTTAGACCACATGGTCCCCACAGGCAGGGGGTACTCCCAGAAACAGCATTTCCTTTTACCTGTGGATAAGACAGCCAGCAAATTCCAGGAGGCAATATAAATAGAGTAAAACCTCCCTTGTTTCTGGAGTGGATATGAAGACAGTGCGGAACCAGTATTTTCTCCTCTGCTTTCTTCTTGAACTTTTATAGTTTTAGGTTCCACATTGAGTCCATGAACTGGGTTTGGTTTTTTCTTTTTTAAGATTTATTTATTTTTGAGAAAGAGTGCAAGCAAATTGGGGTAGGGACAGAGGGAAAGAATCTCAAGCAAACTCCCCACTGAGCAGGGAGCCTGGCTCAGGGCTCCATCCCACAATCCATGACATCATGACCTGAGCTGAAACCGAGAGCTGGCCACTTAATCAACTGAGCCACTCAGGTGCCCTGAATCTATGATTTGTTTTGAGTAAATTTTTTACATAGAGGTAAGATCTGGATCACAGTTTGAATGGAGATGGATATCCGTTTGTTCCAGCTTCATCTGCGGAAAAGGCTATCCTTTCTCCATTGAATTGCCTTTTCAACTTTGAAAGGAATCTACTAATCCGTATATGGGTGCCTATTTCTGGATTCCATTCCATTCCTCTGATCTCTACTGTTATCCTTCTGCTGTTAATACACGGCTTGATTACTGTGGCTTATGGTAAGTCTTGAAATCAAGTTATGTGAGTTGTCCAACTTTGGTTTTTTTTTTCAAAATTGTTCTATTTTTAGTTCTTTTGTCTTACCATATGCATTTTAGAATTATCAATTCCCACAAGAAAAAATTCTGCTGGGATTTTTGGTTGGACTATATTGAATTGAATTCCAATTCAAATTGAAAACCATAGTTTTTTACTTAGCCCTCCTTGTAAATGTTTTTTTTTTCTTCCATACCAATGGCCTGGTTCTCTTGGACATGGAATATGATAGAATTAAAACATTCCATAATTATTCATTACCTTTATTCCACATTACTCACATAATCTCTAAGAATGCTCATACTACCACCAGCAGTATAATTATTGGTTACAATTAAAAACTTTTTGCTTGTCTCTCTGTTCTTCTTCCATTTTTATAATGCACTGTATCATATACGTATTCATCCCATCATAAACGCTCTCCCTTAATTAAGAATATTTTTTCCTTAAAGACAGTTTAAAATCCATTTATTCAACTTACACTTTGACTCCTCCAAAAATGATTTTAAGCTGCTTTAAAAAAAACACAGTTAAGAAAAAAGGGAGACAAATATGCTGACCAGAGTGTAAATGTGTGCTGTAATTAAGCACGAAACTTGGGTCTACGCATCCTAACAGGCAAGCTGAAGATGGAAATGTGACCGGTTACATAAATTGGGGGTTGTCTTTAGAAAATCTTTATTTTATTTTGCTTTTATCCCTCCAATTCAAGGCCAAAAATATATTTTTTCATATTGCATTAATAATAGGAGACACATTTGAAGTGTATAATAACATTGTCAACGAGGGTTTCACAGAAATGCAAAAGTGAAATTTATATGGAAAAAACGTTCAAAACATAATACTGAAGTGCAAAGTAGTAAGACTGAGTGATCTTTTAAGGAAAGATCTTTTCTTGCACTCTGCTTTTAAATACCTTGCTAGGTACTTAATATAGCTGTTGCTATCTCTCCCCTTCCCCTTTCTGTATCCTACTCTCTCTATAGTATGTGTATATATTATAATTATACAGAGAACTATAATATTATATATTTGCTTTCATATTTAATTTTTATATTTATACAAATATACACATGTAATAACGGTATATAGAACTTCTTAGTTTCCTAATTAGAAAGAACATCCCTGCTATCAGTAATACCACCCAGAACTTTAGCTGACTCTTTGAATCAAGAACAGACATTTGAAAATTATAATGAGCCACCCCTTAGAAACTGCCAGAGGTACTTTGCTGCCATGTTTATGCCCTGTTAAAGCAAACCTGATGTCAGCTTCAGGGGCAAGGTAGAGGGAGAAGACATTAGATGTGGATGTAATTATATGAAAAAAGGAGCCAAAAAATGAGAAAGCATAAACAAGGCATGTGACTAGTGGGTGGGCAGTGGGAGAAGTGATGGAGAGTAATAGGGCCTCTTGGGGACCAGGCCAGGAAAGGAAGAACACTGAGCCATTGGCGGCCCATTGTCAAATTCCAGCGGACCTACAGGGAATGGGTGTGGCTTGGGGAGGCCTGAATTTGTTAAGAGGACAATGGCTTCATGCACAGTAAATGATAGGATTACTGGAAAAGATCATCTGAATAGGAGTAGGGTCAAAGATCCAAGATTAAAGTCTCCTGCGTTCTCTCAGAGTGAAAACTCCATTTTATAAGAATTCTATTACAAAAATATTTTCCATATTGAACCACACTTCGTGATATGCTATATGAAATAGCATTTCATTTGCTTGAAGGAGATAGCTTGCTGATATTCAGCTAACTAAATTCTTATTACCACTTGAGAGCAGGTGGGTTCTGTCAAAAACCTTCTGCTTATACAGCGTGGATGGTCCCACATTTTTACACCAATTTCTCTATTTTCCTCTTGTGACTCTGTATTTTATTGCAGCACTGTAAAGACATTCTGACCTCTTAGTTCCCTGAGGGCTACAATTGACTAGAAATACTCTCAACTGCTGAGGGAAGGGAATAGGAATTCTTGGTAGGTCTTTGGTCAATCACTTAAGAACATCTATTTCATTTAAGTCATTCCTGGAAATTTTTTGTATTGCTTAAATATGTTGTGCACCTTTTTGCTTCCCTGTCATGATGTAAGGACACATAGGTTAATGTGAAAGAAGCTTATCCATTTGCTAAAGAAATCAAGCCTTTTAAGGGATAGATATATGGGTTAGTTGTAATATTAACACTGATTCTTTAACTCCTTCCTTGTGACACCTACGTAATATATTATTTACACTCACAAATTATTGAAATTTTATATGGTTCTTGATAAAAGGTCCTCATTAGGAGAAAAAAAAATCCTACCCATGGGAAACAAAGGTTTCACCTGAAAAGCACAGACGATATATTCCCTTAGTAAAGCCGGATAGAAAGTCTGGTATATTGGACAGAACACTGAACTTAGGGCTAAAGGCATGGACTCAAACCTTAGGTCTATAGCAAGTCATATTACAAGTTGTCTAATATTGGATGAGTCATTGAGTAGGTTTGCGTCTTGATTTCTTTCTCCAGTTTACAAGTAGAGATAATAATAACAATTACCCTCATGGGATTGTAGTCACGATCAAATGAAATCACATATGAAAAATTTATTGGGAAATGCTAGAGTATTCTTTAGCTATAATCTGCCTTTGGGTGTGTTTGTTTATAATATTCTAGGTCTACTCTGTTAGTTTAAAAAAAAAATCCCCATTCAGATTATTTTGGTGGGAAACCTGCTTTCACGCTGCCATATTTTCCCAAACAGCTATACTTGGTCATTAGATGGCATCATTCCTCCCACCAGGTGAGAAGGACTGGCTTGTGGATGACCCCCTCCTGGCCCTCCAGGGAGGAGAAGCCATTGAACTGTGTGGAGAGTGAGCGACACCCGACCCCAGAGTCAGCACAGTGTGTTCCCCATCCCAGCCCATAATCGCTTCCAACTCCAAAGATCATCAAGCCAACTATTCTTTTCATTTTCAGGGCAAGATGTTGGCTGCTTTAAGATTATGGATGTTATTTATATGGTTGAGAGCAAAAACGATTATATACACTAATATATTTTCATCAGCTTTTGAAAGAGACCCCTCCGCCCACACCCTCTCCCTGACATACACCCGCTGGTTATGCCCTGAAGCATGCCATTAAAGAATAAGTTTTTCTTTTTGCTGACAAACAAAATCAGATGCTAATCAATAGGAATTCAGTTGGCAGAGATGTCTCACTCATCAGTGAAATTACATCTGGATCTTGTTGGCTTGGTAGGAGACTCTTCTGATGGGAAACTAAAATGAAAAAAAAAATGTCCTCCGTCACTTACCATTAAAAAAATAGAAACAACCACAACACTTCATCAATCAAGCAAACAAACAAAATCCCACTAGTTGTTAGGGTGTTGCCGACCAATTTTATGACTCTGTGCCCCCTTCCCACAAAAATATGAGTCAATAAGATGTAATGATTAGGTTTGCTTATTCAAAATTTTAATTGATTACTCTCGAAAACAGTTGGGGTTCAGCAAGCCTGTCCTGTTGTTTCTGTGAGCACTTTAACAAAACTGTGTCAGTCAGAACTGCCCCTTTCAGTCCTATTACATGAGGTTACTACCAAGCTCTGTAGCTATTGTTTACCCTTTAAAGGAAACACATGAAGCATTAGCATTTACTAACAATAAGTCTCCCCAGATGGTCTCACTTAGGTAGACGTGCTTCATCCATCGGTGAAGATCTATCAGCCAAGTTGTAGATCTAGGCTGGCAGGGACACTTTTGTTCTTAACCAGGCTCTTAGCACATGAAAACGAAGTTGCTTACCGCCTCTTCTCTCCACCAAATATGCAAAGACAAGAGAGTAAGGAGGAAAAAAAAAAAAAAAACAGGACCAAAAACCATAAGCACAGTATGTAACAGAATGACCATTAACCAGGCTATAGTAGTTCTGTCAGAAATATTTCTCATCTCAGTATAAAGAGTTTTGATGCCTTTGGATATATACCCAGAATTGGTACTGCTGAATCACATGGTAGCTCAAATTTTTAATTTCTTGATGATCCTCCATATTGATTTCCATGGTGGCTGCCCCCATTTACAATCCCATTCACACAAGGGTTCCCTTTAATCCACATCCTCGTGAAAAATTGTTATCTCTTGTCTTTTTGATAATTTCTATCTTAACAGGTGTGAGGTGATATCTCATTGTGGTTTTGGTGTGCATTTTCCTAATGATTAATGATGTTGAATACTTTTTCATGTCCCTGTTGGCCATCCATATGCCTCCTTCTGAGAAATACTTATTCAAGTTCTTTGCCCACTTATTAATTGTATTCTGTTTTGTTTTGGTTTTGCTATGAATTTGTATGAGTTCTTTGTATATTTTCAATATTAACGCCTTATCGGATATTTGGTTTGCAATTATTTTCTCCCAATCAATAGATGGCCTTTTCATTTTCTTAATGGTTTCCTTTGTTGAGCAGAAGCTTTTTAGTTTGATATAGACATTACCTCAAAGAAATATCTGTGCTCTTGGGGCACCTGAGTGGCTTAGTCAGTCAAGCTGTAAGCATCTGATTCTTGGGTTCAGCTCAGGTTGTGATCTCGGGGTCGTGGGATCAAGCCCTGTGTTGGGCTCTCCACTCAGCAGGGAGTCTGCTGGAGATTCTCTCCCTCTCTTTCCTTCTGGTCCTCCCCCAACTCACTCACTCTTTCTCTCTCAAAATAAATAAATAAATCTTTTTAAAAAAGAGAGAGAGAGAAAGAAATATCTGTACTCTCATGTTTGTTGCAGTATTATTCACAATAGCCAAGGTATGGAAGTAACCTAAGTGTCCATCAATGGATGAATGGACAAAAGAGATGTGATGTGTGTGTAATGGAATATTATTCAGCCTTAAAAAAGAAGAAAATCCTGTCATTTCTGGCAACATGAACTGGAGAACAGTATGCTAAGTGAAATAAGTCAGATAAGGAAGGATAAATACTGTATGGTACAATTTAAATGTGGATTTTTTTTTTTTAGTTGCATTTACAGGGGTGCCTGGGTGGCTCAGCCAAATAAGTGCCAAACTCTTGATCTCAGCTCAGGTCTTGATCTCAGGGTTGTGAGTTCAAGCCCTACACTGGGTTCCATGCTGGTCATGGAACCTACTTAAAAAAAATATTGGGGGTGCCTGGGTGGTTCAGTCGGTAAGCTTCTCACCCTTGATTTCAGCTCAGGTCATGATATCAGGGTTGTGAGACCGAGCCCAGCATCGGGCTCTGTGCTGGACATGGAGCCTGCTTAAGATTCTCTCTCCCCCCCCTTCCTCTGCAGCTCCTCGTCCTTCTCTCTCTCTCTCAAAAAAAAAAAAAAATGCATTTGCAAACACTAGAAAAGTGTTTGGCAGGGACTTGGGGGTGGGGGAAATGGCAAGAGGCTGGCAAAAGGGCTATAATGTGAATAAAGTCTAAGGATCTAATGTACAATGTGGTGGCTGTAATTGATAACCCTGTGTTGTGTAATTGAATTTTACTAAGAAAGTAGAATTTAAACATTCTCACCAAGAAAGGAAGGAAGGAAGGAAGGAAGGAAGGAAGGAAGGAAGGAAGGAAGGAAGGAGAAAAAAACAAGTAAATATGTGAGGTGATGGACGTATCAAGGTGTTAATTAACTTGAAGGGGAGGATCCTTTCACAAGGGGTACGTATATCCCATCATCACATTGTATGGTTTAAATATAACTTGATTTGTTGATTATACCTCAATAAAGCTGAAAAAGAGTGTTTTGAATTGGTCATGCCTTTAAAATAGAATATTGAACCCCCTGGGCTCCTTCCTTCCTTTCTAGCTGTAAAATCTCCAAATGTTTTCACATATATCAATTTATCTTGCCTCCATAGAAATCCTAAGAAATAAGACTAGAATGCTAGAATGATCCTTGGGTATTACAAATAAGATTCATGACTTTGTCAAGGTCAAACATCTAATAGTTGATACATCTGAGATTCAAACTCATGTTTCCTAACATCTGATGTGGGCTTTTTTCCCCCAATATTTCTTACCACCCAACTGCTATTTAATTTAGCTAGTAAAACTCTGTTGGTCAATCTAAACCTTATGGATGCATCCAATAGAATCGGTTATAAGCATGAAAGTCCAAGCAAGCAAAAAAGCATATAGAAAACAGTTTCAAAATTCTCAGAGAACTACTAAAAATATCAACAAGAATAAGCATTTTCTAGCTTAATCCTTCACATAAATAGATACTACTGCTGACAGTGTTTCTTCCCGAGCTGGACTTCCCACTGTCAGCAAGACGCACGCTGAGATATTTACAGTGATTGTGTTTTACATCACGCCAGCACCATCCTTCCTGGCTTTTTCTGCGTTCTCTGAGCAGGGTGGGATAGAAGGCTGGGATCCTGTAGCCATGACCTCAAAAGCCCTGGGCTGGGCACGGTCAATGATGGCATGTTCTCCAGCTTTCGGTTCTTTGAATCCCCACCCTGACAACCAGAGGGATGGCTATGCACTTGAAAGTGCATTTTAGCTCCCCATGGTAAACCGACTACCTCTCTAATTTCTTCTAGATAAGGGTAGAGGACTCACATCAAAACTGAGTCTCCAACCGTCCTCACTCTGCACACCCAGTGTTGATTATCAACTTGCCTGGAACAAAACGGGAAGGGCCACCAAGGGCCACCACTATGGCTCACCTGAATGTTTGAGTAATTTAGATTCACTTTGATACCATCAAGTTGTGTGTGTGTGTGTGTGTGTGTGTGTTGGGGCGGGTGGTTATATGAATACTTTCAGGAACCTGAACTGTGAGCATATAAAAATCATTTCCTAGGGCACCTGGGGGTCTCAGTTGGTTAAGGGTCTGCCTTTGGCTTAGGTCATGACCCCAGGGTCCTGGGATTGAGTCCCACATCGGGGAGCCTGCTTCTCCCTCTGCCCCTTCCCACTGCTTGTGATCTCTCTCTCTCTCATGCTTTCTCTCTCTAAAAATAAAATAAATAAAATCTTTAAAAAAAAAATTTCCTAGGAAGGAGAAGTAGTGAAAGGGAAAGGAAAGCAAAGGGCACTACCAGATTGGGCCAGATGATGGCCTTAGCACAAGAGTTAAGAAATTTTAAAAATTTCTTTCTACGAAGTCTGACATTTCTCCTGGACCCTTCCATTTCCATTCTTCCTCTTGCTTCTTTTGAAGTTCAGTTCCTCTGCAAAAACTTTCACCTGTTCGGTATCCCCAAAATCTTCCCTTAGCAACAACAGCTGTATTGAAACTCACTTCCAACGGTGAGCTACCCAAGCACTGAAGGCTGCCTTTCTGCGCTCCAGACTGAAGCCGAAGCAATTTTCTCTTTGTGTTTGCATTTATCGCAACCTCCACTCTCCACTCTTCTGTGAATGTCTCCAAATCTTGACGGCTCCTTCTGTGCCTCCAACACCCTGAGTTTATGCTTCTTTCCTAGCATTCATTTGTTTCAGAAATATTTTACAGTTAGGACAGTGATGTGGACATAATATAGCTCTGAAATTTCTAACAGCGATTCTTAGTAGGGCAATTGTGTCCCCTGCCCTAGAGAAAAGACAGGGGTGGCATCGGCCATGTTGAGAAACATTTTTCCTTGGCAAAACTTTGGGGGGGGTTGCTTCTAGCATCTAGTGGGTAGAGGCCAAGGATTCTGCTAAACATCCTACGATGCCCAGGATATCTTTCTACTACAAAGAGGTATCCACCCCAAAATATCAATAGTGTTGAGGTTGAAATTCCTTACTAACAGAACAACCTCTCATCCCCAAATAAATCCGTGTATATGCCTTCAAAAACACTGTTTTTCTTAGGAAGAGCTGACCAATACAGCTGTCAACAATAGCATCTTAATCTGACCAATAACATTTCCAGTGCATACTGTCTTCTTTCCCCTGGAATTAACTCATGTACCATCTATAACCCTTTGAAAAGCCTATCAGGTAAATGTTATTATTCCCATTTTAAGGAAATTGGGACTGAGAAGAGTTAAGTGATCTGTAAAGGTCTCGTCCTATGAAGTTGGCAGCAGAATTTGAATCTAGAACTTCTGGCTCCATAGCCAGGAGAAAAAGAATAAGTAAAGACATGAAGACAGAAAAACTCAGGGCATGTCGAGACACCAACCAGCAGTAAGATGCTTCTAAATCCTATTGTATAATAAGGTGTAATGTCCCCTTAAGCTAAGTAAAGTAAAATTGGCTTGGGGTCAGGTGTTTGAGACTCCCAAATGCCTTTGCAGGCCATGAATTTAGTAGAAGTGGAGGGCTGGGGGTAGATACTGGAGTAGCTCGTTAGAAATTTTCTTTAGAAGGTTCAATCTGGCAGTAAATGGGCCAACTGGAGAGATGGAGATTATTTCAAAGATGACTGCAGCTTTTCAGGGCCTACCTCTAATCACTAGGGATGGATGACAGAAAGTGAAGACATCCACTCTTAGAATTTGTTAGAAGCTGCCATAGTCCACCCCAGATAATGTCAAAGGATTTGGGGCAGTAAAGCATTACCCCCTGGAGGTCTTTGTACACATTTTGGGTCTATGCTACCGCACACTGAACTAGCCACAAATTCTCAGACTTTATTGCTCAGATCAAAAACCTGGACGTATACATCCTACAGACCTACATATTCTTGATACGAGGTGAATAAAGAATTAACCCATTTCCAGAACCCAAAAGCAACATTGCAAAACGTCTCTCCACTTCAGCCACCTGAGCCTTTATTAACAAAGTGGACCCACCATTGTCTTTTAGAGTATGAGAATTTAGAAAACATATTACAGATGAAGGGTACGGTAAAGTTTCTTCTCGATAAATCTGAGCTTGATTTTGAGTTTTGAGATGAAAAATATGCTAAGCAGCTAGAATTTCAGGGAGCGTACACATGTTCTCAAAAGAATAATGCAAAACATAGCCCAGAAGCCTCCCACCAGTTATACCTGGAGTGAAGTGTATTCTTCTGTGAATGTCTTCCTTAACCTCCCACAGATGGAAGGGAAGCCAGTGTCACCTGTGATCTATTTCTCCTGTAACTAGTGGTGGCAGCTTGTTTTGCATTTTTTTTGCCTTCTTTTTAAACATCAGACTAATCCATCATGAACAGAGACTGCTTTCATTGTATAGGCCTTTGAATTTCGGAATGCCTGATTTGTTTATTTAAATGAAAAAGAGTTTCCAAAAGAAAGCAGAAAAGCTAGGAAGAGGTTCAGCTTCTCATTTCCAACCAAATATTCATTTTGCCTCCAGGATCACCATTTTAAGAGCTGTCAAGGCACAAATACTCTGCCCAAAACCTTATCGGAGGGAGGATCTCCATCGAAGTGTCCAGAAAACTTGTATGCAGGGCACAGCCCTTCTGACCTCCCTGCCCTTTGGCCATGTCCATGGCACAGCATAGTTAATGACTTTGTGAGGATTTTCTCTCCAAACCTAGTAATAATTGAGCAAGTATTTACCCCATGTATCATTGCTGTAGTTCTGTGGTATTCAGGATAGAATTGGAAATAATCTTAGGCAAGAGAGATGATATTCATCAATGCGTATGCTCTCTCTTTTGAGTTACAGAAGATCTCAGGTCTCCTATATTGTTCTTCAATATTGCCCTGTCAGGGAGAAAATTTCCTCTAGGCATGTCTTTGTGGAAATATCAGAAGAATGTTCCAGAACACTGGACAGCGAAATTCCTGTCCGTGAGTGCTTCTCTCCAGGAAAACAGTCTCTCTGCTCTAATACAAAATTTCGGAAAGGCTTCTGTGAGGATACATTTTGCATACTGAGGACACTCAATTATATTAGTCCAAATTATGGATCCGTGGGTTGTATGTTCAGCATTAAGAACTTACTGAGTTCTGGGGAACCTCGGTGTTAAGCAGGCTGCCTTTGGCTCAGGTCATGGTCCCAGGTCCTGGGATGGAGCCCCACATGGGGCTCCCTGCTCTGCGGGGAGTCTGCTTCTCCCTCTTCTTCTGCCCCTCCCCTCCTGCTCACGCTCTCTCTCATAAGCTCTCTCAAATAAATAAATAAAATCTGAAAAAAAAAGAACTTACTCAGTTCCTGGTAAGTATCCTTTCCTGTGAAGGTTACATTCAAGTGTGGTATGCAGTTGTATAGTCCTTGAGGAGTTTAAGGGGTGGTTGGAAGGCAATGCTGATTTACTCAAAGTGACTGCAGAGAGCAAAACAATAGTGTCCAATCAAGGGAGAGGAGTTCTTTGGTGTGGATGTTAAGTGTGCTCTTAAAATTCAGAGGAGATAAATGAAGGTTGGCACACTCAGAGACTACCTCCTTGTGGAGATAACATTTGAACTGGATTTTAAGCCTTAGCATTTGAATATATCACAATGAGGAGATGAAATGTCAAATCTGGAGAGAAACACAAATAAACGAAAAGTTGGCATGACCCACTAGGATAAGGATAGGAACGTGGCAGCGTAAACAGAAGGTCTTTCTGACAGGACATAGGTTGTTAGTGTAGGGGCATCAAAAACAGGATTAGAGGAGTATCATGGGAACAGACTGAAGGACCTTGAAAACTTAACAGCAGAATTTGGCCTTGATGCCACAGACCATAGAGTTATTGTAGGTTCTGGGAAAGAAAGCTCATGGTGAAAACCATGAAAAACTGATGAAGCAGGGCATAGGTTGGGGGAAAGTTAGAGAAATGTAGGACACAGCAACAAGGACTTGCATTCATGATCCCTGAAGAGGAGGGAGAAAGGCACAGATAAATCTGAGAGTCCTTCTAAAGTCTTGGTACCTGAGGGTTTGGGGAGGGGGCATCAGTGAAGGCGATTCCAAGACTGGAGGTGGGATGGTTATAACCCACTGAAGGAAGTCTTCGGAAGATTTAGGAAGGACCTACAGTCTCTTTCCCCAGCAGAGGTTCCCTTTAGGTCTTCCCTAAAGAGCACCTGGAATGGAAAAACAAATACAAGAACAAAACCCAGCTTTCATTCTGTCAAAGCTGGTAGAAGACTAAATGGTATTTCTGAAGAAAAGTCCTTTCAAATATGAAAAGTTATTGATTTGATGAAGGGCCTGATTTGTTCCAGTTTTTTACTTCATTACAGCAACACCGGTGTGTATATTTTTTGAGAAATAAAATCAATAGAGAGGAAAACGTAGAACCATCCTGTGGTTCTGTGTTCTCATAAGAACCTATTGATGGTATAAGGACCTCAGACCTCTCCCTTGCAGCCACAGCCTTCATCCACCTTTTACACCCTTCTCATTCCTGATCAGGGATACAAAACTCTCTTCTACATGGGGCACTGTGACTCAGACAGGCTTCCTCTGCCTTTCCAATGACTGCTCTCAGCTCCTTGCTTTCCTACCAAGAACTCTACCCTGTCCTCTCAACCCCACCAGGACAATCAGGTTAACCAGAAAGTTAACATACATTCAGAATCCTGGTGTGCTTTATCTTAATTCTTTTCACTCTAAGTTAAGGAATCCATCTAGCTAAAGGAGTGGGAATAATATGCTTGGAACCTACACTAGCCTGATCTCTAAAATAATATAAAGCAGTGGAAAATTATTTTGAAAATAGGTATCACCTTATACATATAATAGGTCATATTTAAATATTTGCATGGTTCTACTAATTTCTTATTTTTAATGTTATGCTGAAATTGCACATCTATCACATGGCTCCAATGATCTCATATAGAACCTTTTAAAGGAATGCCTTGACTGCGATGAGTTTTAACTTCTGGGCTTTTAAATCAAATTAATAACTTTCCTAATAGGAAAAGAAGGAGCAGAAATGAACAGTGTAGAGAAAGAGCATTGGGTTTGGTGCAGAGATTGATTCCAAGAGAATCAGGATAGTTAGGATAATTCCGATTTGTATTGATGATACTCTCACCGGCATCTCTTCCCTTAGCAATGGTCTCTTTTTGATTTAGTTGTAGATAAAACTGTTCTTAAATGTGTGGACACAATCCAGTCTGTAGACACTGCAGCTAAGCTTCTTCCCCACCCAAATGTCACTATCCTTTTGCTCAAATAGACCTGATTTTCAACTACTGAAAGCTGAGATGGAAGCCACAGGAGGAAAGCTCAGAATATGGTCTCTGGGACTGATTGGGAAGACCACACAGGTTTGAATCTTGTCTTTGCCATTTACCAGATTTGTGACCTTAGTGAAGTCACTTAATACTCTGAACCTTGATTTTTCGATAATATAAGAATAATAATAACTAATTGGTTGTTGTAAGAATTAAATAAGAATGTATATGAAGGGCTTAGCAAGCACCTAATAAAATATTTAGCACCCAATAAATATTTAGCACTGAATAAAATATTATTATTTGTCACCCCGTGTCCTTTGATAGCTCTATGAGCCTGAAGGACATCTTTTTATCGATGAAGTGCAAATATCTAAGTTTGTTCTGTATAAAAGAGAACTTGCCTTATTTTTCACAAAGCTCCTCTTCTCATTGCCCTTATCTTGATTAATAAGATCATCAATCTCCCAACTGAAATCTCCCAACTGAAAAATGGGAAGTATTGGACTTTTAGTGTTTTTTTCCCCCAATCCTTTAGCCTCCACATCCTCGAACCCAGTTAATCAAACCTCTATCACTGCCAGTTTTTTCCTTTAAAACAATGGTAGTCCACCTTTTTGTAGTTTACAGACTCTTTGGGGAATTTGTGAAACCATGAATATTCCCCATAGAATAATGCACCCAAAGTACAAAGTTTATAGAATATTTTTAGGATAAAAAGACCCCACAGGTCCCATATGGGTACTCTCTAGGTGTCTAGGGACTCAAGATGATAACCCAGCTTCAAAATATTTTTCCAATCTAGATGTTTCTTTCCATTTCTCTGGCTCCATGCTAGTTTCAACCCTCTTTACCTCTTGCCTAATACAACTCGTCCTCCAGATTCCAGTATGTTCTTTCTTCCACTTAGATTCCAGAGGTTCACAGAATATTTTTTCTCTAAAATAACATCTTTTACTCAAATTCTCTTGAAATTTTTTATTATTGATACACTGATTCTCAAACTTTACTATGCAGAGTGAGCCAGAGAGATTTTGAATGTAGACCTGGCATGAATTCCCGAGATTTATATACTTTTAACAAATTTGCTAGGTGGTTCAAACACTAGTGTGTTCAGACTACCCTTTGAGAAACACTATCCTGAGATGGTCCCTTGAGGCTAATTTCCTCATTCATGGTTTTGTTTAACCTCCCCTTTGTACTCTCACAAACTGAACATGTTTAGAACTCGTCCTTTGCTTTTACTTGCCCTTCAAGCTAGGAAATTCTCTTTACTCTCTCAACTTCATTGAAAAAACTGCTTAGTTTTTATTGCTCAATGCTGCCACTAACTCTTCCATAGATTCTTTCCTCACCAATTCCCCTAATGAGAATGTCTTCATACACGGTTGCCATGTGCTCCATTATAGAACATGGTAGATTTTTGCTGCATTATCGTTGATTGTGTGCATGCCTCTTACCTTCACTAGATTGTACAACTCTTGAAAGCAAACCAGGTCCTACTTACTCCTTCTTCCATCACAGGGCTCAACACAGAATCATGGATGTTGTAGATACTCTTTAAATGTTTGCTGCATGATCGAATTTGCATCTATGTGCCACATTTCTTGAAATACCGCATCTTGTCCTGAGAACAGCAGAATTTGCAGCTATGGTACGGAGTTGTCTCATTTGTAACAGTGAAGTGGCAAGCTGTTGTGCTAAGCTAGCTTATACTGACTTAGAAGAACCACTCGTGTGTATTTCGTCCCAACTTTGAGTTCAGTGACATCTTTTTGGTAAGCTTGAAACCAATCACAGTGATAGTATTTACACCCCAGAGATTGGCAAATATTACAAATCATTTTTTTTTTGCAAATGATTTGCTGTTATACCATTGCCAATACTAAAAATAGTCATAGAATTCCTGTGCACCTTCAAAGAATCCAATCTAATAGGAAAACCACATTTAGCAATCTTGAGGGCCACCATTTGTAAGTAAAACGCATAAATCAAAGCCCGGAAAACTTCACCGTCCAGAATGGCATGGCGAAAAATTTACCAAAACGCCAAGATCTAGGGTTTTCCTTGGTCTTCCATTTGCAAGCTATGAGATTTAAACAAATTGCTTGGATCTCTTCTGGGCCTTAATATCATCACCTATACAGTAGAAAACTCAATGCCTTCCCCTGCCTTTCTCAAGAGCCACTGAAGAGCAAAATGAGGGACGCCATGTGTGCAGAAGCATTTTTAAAATTGTAAACTGCTATCAAAATACGTTCTTCTTTCTACCATTGAGATCCTAGGTTCAGTTTTATGAAGGAGACCCCAGCCACTAAGAGAGTGGCAGTTGTTCATTTATCTTCACTAATCAATTTAAATTCATGAAGTCAGTGCATGTTTTAAATGCTGCATGTACCACCTTTTTCCTACCTGCTACAATGCCAACCAGGTTCTGGATTTTACCTCTTCTCTCTTAATTTGCATGGAATCCTCCCTCTGTCCCGACAGTAAACCCTAAATTAATCTGATTTTTATCACAAAATTTATTGAAATAGAGACATACCGTGTAACGACCCTCCCTACCCCCCATCACACAAAAATAAATGGAATTGATTAGTGATTGACTTCAAAGTGAGTAATTGAGTTTTAATGGGTTTATAAAACGGATTGGAATCAAGGCAATAAATTAAAAGCAAAACAAAAGAATAACAAGAAAGGATGTTTTACAACTTAGTTCCATTACAGTCTATGCTAACCAGATTAAAAAGTAATTGGCATGTCAAGAAAAATTATAGTGGCCTCGCAAATGAAACAGCAGTGGGCTGTCTTTGTGGGGAGGGTGTAAAATAGACAAAAAGAAGGGAAGGAAGTAGAGGGCATGGGGAGAGGACAGACTGCTTTTTCCTGGTGGTCGTTACGCTTTCACTCTCCAAGATGTCTTCATAGAAATAGACATTAGCATCAACACATGGTAATGAGCTGCCTGGGTTCGACTGAACCCTTTCATGTCCTCTATTATCTTTGTATAACATATCAGAGGATGTTTATGACTGTGTGGTTTACCCATTTTAAATGTCTCTAAATCAATGACAGCGAGAAGACAGACTATTCTCAATAATTCAGGAGGCTTTTTTTAATAGACTATTTTTTTTTTAATAAAGAGGGTCACATATGATGCACTGGTAGTGGGAGAATCAAAAGCTCCCATAAAATAGGGAGATCCTGTACGTAAATTGGACGTAACCATCGTCCCTAGGAGCCTTGACCATACGTCATGGGCACTTAAGGAATTGAATCCACAGAACCACAGTTCATTATCCCTGAGAATTCATGGGTGGCTGGTGAGAAGCCTAAAGAGTGGGAAAGGGCAGATGTAGCAGCAATTTTTAAAACAGCTGTCTCTAGAATCTCCACAGTCTGAGAACCTATTGTGTAAAACAGCTGAAAAGTCATTAAGCGTCGAGATTCAGGACAGAGCATCTGCTGATGAATCTGACTAGCAAAGCCACTGAGCTTCCAGTGTATGCGGGGGGTTGGGCTGCAGTGTCGATGGCAGAGGACGGATGGGAGTTAGCCAAACCTCCCCACAGACACATCTACCCACTAGCTGGGGTTGTCAAGGTAGGCCGGGAGCGCTCGCATTGGATGCCTGGGAAAGTCAAAGTGGCCAAACGAGGAATCTTTTAGGAGATAATAAGAATGCTTTCCAGCGGTGCTGAGATCAGCTCTTCAATAGCCAGAGAATCCTGAGTGCTCACAAAGTCTTACGTATCACCGACAAAAAGCAGCCATGCCCACTGAAAGAGAGAACAAACTTGTTTATCACATAGGAAATGAGGACAAACTGGTGTTTATCGTGCATTTACTTTAAGACTCTGTAGTCCTGGCTAGATTCAGGTCAAGAAGATAAATAGGCAAATGTCCAGATAATTACACGAAGTAATCACCCCCATAAAAATCAGTCACTCATTTAATACAGTGTGAACTTAATATTCCTTTAACAAACTCTTCATTGAGCAGATCTGGGATGGAGATGACGTGTTGATTAAACTCAGAAGATCAATTGTTATCCACGTTATACAATAGAGAGGGAGTACAAAAGTGCCTCTTCTTTCTTTTTCTAGCTTTCCTGTAAAAAAAAAAAATCTTTAAATGCATTTAATACATTTTTCTCTCTTCAAGCTGTGCTTTAAAAAGCCCGTGACCACAAAAGAGGAGGCACGGTTCAAATTGATTTAAAAACTCGAAAAGAATTTTATGTCAAGTTGAAGAATTGTTTATCTTCATTTCCATAATGCTCTTGTTTTTAGTTTGAGTTATTTTAAGCAAGTTTGCTCAGGCAAGTTAGCCCAATTGCTTAGAGCTATTGCAGGACAGAAACAACAATGCACAGACTTCTTAATTTTGCAGATGTTACAAAACAAAATATTGATTTAAAAAAGATCAGGGATTTAATTCAAGACGGAATATTCGATGACCTGGCCAAAAAACCAAAAAACCCCACAAAAAAACAAAAACAAAAAATGGTCCTTAAACATGCTAATGGTTGCCTGAATTCACTAAAGATAAAATAAAAGCAAAGCAAAAAATATACTAGATATCCTTTTTCCACACATCACGGTGGACAAAATTTCCAAAGTTTAATAGCACACGTCAGTTGTAAAATTGTCGGCAAACAGAACCACAGAGATATTTGGCAATATCTAGAAAAAGGAGACAGTGGATAAGCCTCACAAGGTTTATGCTCTAGATATACTCATGCAGAGTAATAGATATTTTAAGGTAATTCATGTATCATGGTTGCAAAAGCCAAAGAAGTCAAACAATGTGAATGGCCATCAAGAAGAGCACTGATAAATTAGATGGATTCATAAAATGGACTAGTTTGAGGCTGGGAAAAAGAGCGAAAGAGGGAAAGAATGAAACTGATCCCAAAACAGACCGAGAAGAGCAAAAAAAGCAACATGCTGAACAGTTTGTATAACAAGATCTCTTTTGTGTACAAACGAGCAGGAATAAAACTATATATTCTCATTTGCTTGCATACACCTAGAAGCTTCCGGAAGGATCCACACAGGTCAACAGCCGTGAGTACCTGGCCAGGCAGAAGCAGCAGGTTAGAAGAACATGCTGGATTGATCCAAAGAAGCATACCTGACAACCACAAATCATTTTGCTATTTTTCCTATGATAATTGGAAGGCAGAAATTTGGGGGCCATTTTGAAACTAATATTACCTTCTTCATTCTAAAGCTATCAGAGTTTGGTGTTTTGCTAAATTCAGACTTCGAGACTTCATTTGTTTCCAAATGTATTTGACTCATTCATTGCAGGTTCTAAGCGGCTGCAGAGCTGAATTCCAGCCCTTTGTTAGTCTCTCATGAAGTCAAGTGACTGCTCTTTATATCCCAGTACCTGTTTAGTTAGATACAGGAGACACATGCCTTTTTTGGGGAGGGTGTGTTCAGGAGACCTGTCGAATTCCTACCTTTGCAAGTGTTGAATGACCTGCTTGGCCTCAGGGGCTTGCTTCTGGGTCACACTTCCCGTAAGGGCCTCCCAGGTCCTACACAGAACAATGACCTTTCCAACTTCTGGTAAATGCTTATCTCTTCCATTATGAATACTTTTCATTTTAAACTAGCTTCTGCACTATAACCTTCTAGCACCTTCTACACCCGAAGTCATTTCTGCATGTATTTGTGTAATAATAATCCTGGCCCTAAATGTAAATCCCAGGACTGCAGAGAATGTGTCTACGTTGGTCTCTGCTGTACCCTCCGGGCCTAGCACAAGGTAGGTCAATCAATATGGGTGGAATTAGTGAAACATTGTTCTAAATACACCCGATTGTAATTGTCATTTTTTTCCTAAATAAACCTACTATTTTTATCATTAGCTAGTACGTCACAAGGCACACAAGACAACAAAATGCCTTCCGGGCTTGCATTTCAGGCCGATCTGAATTAGTTTTAGTTAGCGTTGACATTCACTAGTCGTTTGCCCTTAGACAATGTATTTGATTTTTCGAATCCTCAATTGTTTTCTCTGCAAAACAGAAAAAAAATCATAATCAGTATCTAACCTACAGGGTCATTCTGGAGATTGAATGAAATCAAGAATGCAAAAGATTGAGCACAATGTCTGGTCCAGGACAAGAACTCTACAAGGAGCAGTAACTTGTTGCCACCATTGTTCCCGGGGCTGCACAGCTTGGCGGTTAGCTATACCCACGCAGTAGCTGACTCAAGGCTCCCCAAGCAGCAGCATCAGGTTTCTGCGATTCGAATATATGACACAGCAAACTGACAAACTCTCCAGGCCTCTGAGCCTCCCCCCAAATTACCAAAACCAAGAGAGTATTAAGTCCATAGGCACGAAGGGTTGACTGTCACCCGTTCAGCTTCCCGGGGCTCTGTCTCTAACTTGCTGGGTGATTATATCTTAAGATACGTGATTCCAAATGAGTGTTTGAATCTCTAGGGGGAGAACTTTCTGTGAGGAAAGAATCCTTCCTCTATAAGAGCTCGAGGCCATGTATTTCCTTTATTCAGGTCTAATTATAGTATTTCAAAAGTAAATATTTGATATAATTCATCGGAGTAAATAAAAATAGACCGTGATTTTACTCATATTTGCGTTGACCCTTTCCAGGAAATCATAAAAACTGTGTCACTAAAAGAAAAGGAGAAAAAAATAAACCCACACACAGCCCTACGTTGTTGAGTCTGAATTTTCTTTTGCACACATTTGGCGCTCAGGACGCAAGACACAACCACAGCTGATAACGCATGAAGATAAGGTTTAATGTGGTGGTTAAATCAGGGACTCAGCTCAGAGTACTTAACCTCGGCTCCACCAACGCCTCCTTGTAGCTGCAGGGCCTTGAGCAAGCTTTTTTATTTTTATTTTTTTAATTTTTTTTAAGGATTTTATTTATTTATTGGACAGAGATAGAGACAGCCAGCGAGAGAGGGAACACAAGCAGGGGGAGTGGGAAAGAAAGAAGCAGGCTCCTAGCAGAGGAGCCTGAGGTGGGGCTCGATCCCATAACGCCGGGATCGCCCTGAGCCGAAGGCAGAAGCTTAACTGCTGTGCCACCCAGGCGCCCCTGAGCAAGCTTTTTTAAAACTGCTTTTTCTGTGCCTCAGTTTCTTTATCTGTAAAGTGGAGAAGATCCGGAGCGCCCTGGATTGTTGGTGAAGCGACGCAAAGCGCCTGGAAGAGTGCCCCGAGGTGGAAATGCTGGGTGCAGGTTGGCATTGTTTCCTCCAACGAAGGTACTCTCCGCTTCCCTATTTCTAGGGACCAAATACTGAAACCAGGTTTACATCTGGCATGAGGTCTCCTCTCCTGCCTGCTGAAAACACAAATTCAGAGCTGCTCCCCGTACCCCTTGGTCTCACGCTCCCCACCGCGGTTAGAAAGTCCAGGGCGGGGGCCTGTGAATCAGCGTGAGCGCGAGGCTGCCGGATGACTTCTGTCTGTCTGCAGCCGCTCCCACACAGCACACAGATCGGGGCCACCCTTCACTCCGCCGGCGATGGACCCCCTCCTCTCCCAGTTGATGTCTGATGAGGGCTGCAAGCCTGGGTCCCTGCCATGGGACCAGGTGTTCTAGCATCACCCTTCAGTGAATTTGATGGGTTTCCTTATTTTTAAAAAGGGAAACGATTTTGAGAAATGTGTCGTGTGAAGAACTTCACCCCTGGAATAGCAAAAGAGAGATGTAAAACAACAAATGCTTCTGCCAAAGCTTGAGCTATCATCATTTTTCTCTTCCGCTTTGCAAACGCTTTATGTGAAAGTGTTTACAAAAGTTAAATTCTGTGAAAAAGTCCATGTCTATTTAAAAGGAAGAGCATCTGGGCTGCCTGAGTGCCTGGGTGGCTCAGTCCCTTACACCACCCACGGACTCCTGATTTGAGCTCCAGTCCTGATCTCAAGGTCGTGAGATGGAGCCCCACACTGGGCTCTGCCCTCCGCACTCAGTGGAGAGTTTGCTGGAGATTTTCTCTCTGCCCTTCCCCTCGCTTGCATGCTTGGTTGCTTTCTCTCTTTCTCAAATAAATAAATAAAATCTTTAAAAAAAAAAAAAAAAGAGCATCTCTATTGCGGGGCCAAGGGGTAAAATCTGCAGGAAACCCCCAAGCAATGAGGAGGTACGGGTTGCCTCTTCCCAGGGACAAGCCCAAGCTGGAGATCCAGGAGCGTGGGTTTAAATCACAGCTCAACCATAACCACCTGGGAGCAATGGGCAAAGTCCCTTCACCTCACCCAGCCTCAGTTTCTTCGTCTGGGAAGGGAAAGCATTAAACAGGAGGGTTTCTAAAGCGCCAAATAAATCTAAATTCTCTGTTCACTGAAATTCATCATTAAAGGCCATGGGGCAGGTGTATTTCTGATGGGAGAGGAGATCCACCCAATTAATCAGAGAGAGAGAAGACATTCCTTTTAGTAAGGCACAAAATTATCAGCTATTTTTCTTCTTTTGAGCTTTCACAGACGGGAGGGACATAAGAATAGAGAGTTGCAGAGAGTGCTGGCGTAGCCGGAAGAGAAGGCTTTCCTCTCAGTCACTGAAAGCCAGTCGGGACCCCGGGTGGGTGGTGAAGAGAACTGGACACATCACTGGCTGGAAGGAGGGCTGGAGGGGCCAGGCCCACGCGGATATCAGAGCCATGCCTATGCTGCGGAAAGCTCTGGGTTTGGGGGGTTTTCTTTTTTGTTGTTGCTTTTTTCTCCATCCGCCCTTGCTGGAGGGCTCAAAATGTTTTCCCACATTGGCTAAACCAGCTCTCAGCATCCCTGAGGCCAATTCTCATGTTAAAAAAAATAAATATATGTATTCGGTACTATGTGTTAGGAAAAACTGCTTTCTCTAGAGACCAGATATATTTTTCCCTTATAAGAAATGGAAAATTATGTAACTGAGCCTATTTCCTCCCGGGCTTTATCCACCAGGAAGATAGGAGCCCGTATGGTGTCCCAACATCAGGTCCTTTGTTTTCAAATTCTCATTCCCCTGGATGCTGTCTTCCCTTACCCAAACCCCAGCCCTCTTCTGGGGCGGGATCCCAAGTCCCAGAGGAGCGTCCCACACCTGCTGTCTGGAGAGAGCACGTGAAAGCTTTCACCTGTATCCTCTTCTGCTCATCTTTGTAACATAACTCATTTTCCCTCCTTGCATCTTCCTGCCACTTCTAGCCACAATAGTGTACTCAATTCTGTGTTTACCCTTCCATTTGGTTTTAGCGATCCATGATTTTTATCTGCGTGTAGTTTCCCATCTTATGATAGTAGCTTATTAGCCACTGGAAAATGAGGGATCAAAACTACACAAAAATTTAAAATATATTTTAACTTCTCATGAAGGCAAATTTCAAATATATTCATAAAAGTAGAACCCCCCTGTACCCAAACCCATATTCACAATCAGGAATGTACGTTTGATTTTGTTTTATCAACATTCCAACCACTGCACGACATTCTCCTACTTCGTGTTGTTTGGAAGCAAATTCCATTTATCATACCATTTTGCTTGCAAATATTTTAGTATGTATCTCTACAAGAGAATGATTTTTTTAAGTATTTTTTTTTAAACAGGCAGTTGAAAATTGTTGGATAAAGGGAGAATTATAGGTGGGGCTTTTGCTTCAAAAGTAACTAGTGATTCCAGAACTACAAACCAAAACACAGATATACTCCAGATAAAAAGGAAATCCCAGGGTGAATTCCTTGCTCACGAAACAGGGGGTTGATGGGATCCTGCGAAGCAGTGATCAGCAACACTTAAAGTTTGGTTTTGTAGCAAGGTAGAGAAAATTTAGCTACCTTAATGGCTAGCATCAAAATTTCTCCTCAAACCACAATGTGAAACCATGACACACCCACTAAAATAACCAGAAGTGGGGTCCCTGGGTGGCTCAGTGGGCTAAGTGTCTGTCTCTGTCTCAGGTCATGATCCCAGGGTTCCGGGATCGAGTCCCACATAGGGCTCCTTGCTCAGCAGGAACCTGCTTCTCCCTCTGCCTCTGCCTACCGCTCCCCCTGCTTGTGCTCTCTCTCTCTCTGACAAATAAATAAAATCTTTTTTTAAAAGATAAATAAAGTAACCGGAATTAAAAAGCCTGACAATGCTAAGCGCTGGTGAGGGTACGCTACAGTTAGCCTCTCTTAGATTGCTGGTATGAGTGTACAATGGTAAAACCATTTTGCAACCCTGCTGGGGAGTTTCTGATAAAATTAAATATCTACCTGCCCTGGAGACAAACAATGATACTCCTATGTATTTATCCAAGAGAGATAAAACCGTGTCTATGGAAGGAATTGTTCAAGAATGTTCAGATCAGTTTCTTCGTAACCACGAAAACCTGGAAACCACCCGAATATCCAAGTGCAGAATGGATAACCTGTCCATTCCATGAAATTCTACTTAATAATAGGAAGGAACCAACTACTGATACCCATTGAGTAACCGTGTGGTGGTTTCTCAAGTACTATCNGTGTTCTCCTCCTTCTTCTTGGCTTGATGAAGATTACGTATACATTGGATTCTCTAAATTAATTCCCTATTTTGGCATCAACTATCATAACCAAAGCTGAACGTCCCATAAACAGAAGGCTTATGCTAACTAAAAGCTAAGNCAGATCATTTGTCAAATTCCATCACACTGTAGGCGGAAGATCAGTGCATTTTATCGACTATAAAATATACCTGAATAAAAATGCTCTTAAAGAGAAAACTGATTTATCTAGGAAAATGCATTGATCAGGGCATAGGTAGACAGTGAACCTTTCTCCTTCCCTGTCACTCCACCCACCTTCCACCTGCTGCCCTAGGAGAGGCATTGGGGTCAGTGTGCCAAAGGTTGAGAATGGGCTCCGTGTAATAGGCTTCGCATCCAAGGTGGGAGAAGAGAAGACGGGAAAAAGAAGAGAGGTGGAATACAAAGCAAGGAGAAGGCTGAGGGGCTGAAAATATAATGCCTCCCCTGATCCCCTTTAGAATGTTTGGTAAAATTCGCTGAACAGAGAAGTCTTTGCAAGGGATTTTGTTATTGCTGTTGGTGGTGAGGCTAGATGGCTGATGGTGGGGATACCCTCAAGGAAGGTAGAAGGAAGAAGAGAAACAGCTTAAGAGGGGAGCAGAGTCTTGGAGGCAGAGGTGTCAGGGAGCATATATGTGGGGAACCAGTACAGGGCTCAGACTTTTAGGGGCTGTGCAATTGGTAGGGCACAGCAATTTCAAGAGGATCTCATGAGGCATGGAGGCCTCTCAGGGGGGCTGAGGGTGAATGCATGATGCCTAATTGTATCTAGCTTTTCTTAGTTCTTTGAATCACTTTTTTTGTGGCTTTAAACTATGTTCTTCAAGGGTTTTGCTCAATTGTTTTATTTTTTTTGTAATAATATTTTTATTATATTATGTTACTCACCATACAGTACATCCCTGGTTTTTGATGTAAAGTTCGATGATTCATTAGTTGCATATAACACCCAGTGCACCATGGAATACGTGCCCTCCTTACTACCCATCACCAGCCTATCCCATTCCCCCACCTCCCTCCCCTCTGAAGCCCCCAGTTTGTTGCTCAATTGTTTTAATGAGTGTTCTCCTCCTTCTTCTTGGCTTGATGAAGATTACGTATACATTGGATTCTCTAAATTAATTCCCTATTTTGGCATCAACTATCATAACCAAAGCTGAACGTCCCATAAACAGAAGGCTTATGCTAACTAAAAGCTAAGTACCTATAAAAAATAGTTCTCTCTTTCAGTGTCATGAAATCAAAGTCCGTAAAACTGCACAATACTCCCATTTTCAGAAGACTAGTTGACCCTTGAACAACATGGGTTTGAGCTGCGCATTTCCACTTACGCGCAGAGTTTTTTCGATACAGTACAGTACTGTAAATGTATTTTCTATTCCTTATGATTTTTTAAATAACATTTCCTTTTCTCTGGTTTACCTTATCGTAAGAATACCAGACATAATACTTATACAGCGCGGGTGTTAGTTGACTGTTTATGTTATTGATAAGGCTTCTAGTCAACAGTAGGCTATTAGCAATAGTTATGATTATGGGGAGTCAAAGGTTACAGCAGATTCTTAACTGTGCAGGGGCTGGCACCCCACCTAAACCCTGTGTTGCTCAAGGGTTAAGTGTATACAGACTGTATGATCCAAGTAAGTTTGAATGGAGAGATGCTCAGTAGAGTAAGTAGCCACAAAATAGTGAGGAAAGGGGCCTCAAGGATTCATCCCGGCCAAACCCATATGGACTTAACAAGACCCTTGTCTTTGGGTGCAGAGAATAGAATTAGAATTCTTGGTGTTTTTTTCAACTTTATTGGGGTATACTTAATATACAAAAAGTTTCACGTATTTACTGTGTACATTGTGATAAGTTTGGACGTATGCATACACCTGTGATACCATCATTACAAAATAAGGTAATAGACATACGCATCACCGCCCCAAAAAACTTTTTCTTGTGTTCTCCTGCTGTATGTGTGTGTGTGTGTGTGTGTGTGTGTGTGTGTGTGTGTGGTAAGGACACGTGGTCTGAGATCTACCCTCTTAAGTTTCTAAGTACACAACACTGCGTCATTAACTATAGGCTTTCTGTTGGAGAGCACATCTCTAGACTTACCCATCTTGTGTAACTGTAACTTTATACCCATTGAACAACTCCCCATGTCACCCTCACATCTGCTGGCAACCATCATTGTATTCTCTGCTTCTATGAGTCTGACAATTGTAGATACCTCATATAAGTGAAATGATCTCTGTATTTTCTTTAAAATTGCCTCCCTTTTACTTCTCCTGGTGTCCCTTCGTTTTTTAGCTTCTTAGAGTCTGATACCATGAGACAGCCTGGCTTGGACCTGAATCTCTCACTCGAAGGCATTTGCACTCATTTAATTAATTGACCTGGCGAGTGCTACTCAAAAAACGCAGAACGACTCTCACTTTTCTATTAGATAATTGCACAGTGCCACAATGACACGGCAGAGTTCATCATTCGCAAGATTATATATTAAGAGGTGGAAACTCACAATGAATGATGATCTATACCCTTAGAACCCACTTATCTTTATATCACTTGAAAACACAAAGAAGTGCCAAAAAACAGTCTTTTCCTGCCCACAGTCACCATTCTCTGACCTGTTGGTTCATTCCTCCCATAAAGGAGCCGTTTATGACAGTGAGCCCAGGAACCCACGGGGAGTTTTATGTCAGAGGGAGCCTCATAAGCCTTTCATACTTGAATTTAGCATTACTGAAGGGCATATTAACAGCTGTAAATCTTGGCCCCAGGGACTTCATGGCATCTCAATAAAAGAGTATAAAAGACTTTTTTTTTTTCCCAAATGCAAGTAAAAACTGATCAAAGACCATTAAAGACAAATTCCACCATCACCACTTTTGGGCTGTGTCTTAAGCTCTTCTCTTGGCATGTTAACCATTAACAAAATGAGTTCATTTCAAATGCTAGACTATTCTATTCACACCAAAGAGTCTGTTCTTACATAAAGCTTAAATTGAAATCATCTTATGTTTAATAGAAACAGACATGTATTTAAGATGAGAAGTGGTAGGAGCAGAAAACCTATAAAAATGGATTTTATTTTTATAGGAAATAGAAGTAGTAAGAAGTCATTTTTGCAGAAATTACCTAATTGATGGGCCTCTGGGTGATTTTATGTACTTCTTTACACTTATCTGAATTGTCCAATTTTCTTCCAATAAATAGTTTACTATCATAATAAGGACAAAATGTCTAAGAATAGGCAAATCACGGTAAGTTTATTTAATGAAGGTGGAGTTGAGGCAGTGTGGTTTACTGTGTGACTCAGAACTGTCTGCTCACCTGGTTGGGACGAAGCCTAACAAAAGCATCCCTAAAATACTCAGAGACTGGTCAGCTCTGGAACATTCCTGAGCCTCAGTTTCCACACATGTAAAATGAGGGGAATGAGAGCTCCGATCTGATAGCATTGGGGTATTAAACCATGATCCATGCAAAGCATTCAGCATAAGGCCTGGCCTATTGTAGACATCCAGCATAGCTCAGTGGTTACTAGTAATTCCACCAATAAGGCTAAAGGCTGTTTATTCCTCCTGCTCTAGTTTAGAAAACTTTCTATCTTGAGGGGAGGTTTATAGATAGACCAATCTGGTTTGCAACTCTTTCTAGGATACAGAATTCTTTGCTTAGAGTTGTGTAGACCTTCTATACAAGAAAATACACACCAAATGCACAGACACAACACAGTTCTGCACAAAAGTAATTTCCTGCGGGAAGTACAAGTCCGGAACGGGGCTGCTAGGGGATCAAGGACAAGAGGCTGACCAGCAACCATGAAGCAGCTATTCATGGAGCACATGAATGGCAACTGCCTCCTCACTGAGCTGGGAAGGACTCAGGTCACCTCAGGTCGACAGGACAGGCAATGTGGAAAAGGAGTGAATGGAAAGCAGAGGAGAGTAGAAATCAATCGGGCTCTACATCTTGAACCCTGGCAATGCCGATGACCTGTAGAAGAAGCTTGAGACCTTCGCCAAGGAGCTGCACACGCCGTCTGGCCCAGGCCTGGAGAAGCTGAGGAGGGGATTCAGGGAGGCATCGTCCCTACAGCTAGTCCCATAGCTGCTGGTCCCTGCCAGCAAGCCGGGCCAACATATGCCACAACATGCAGGGGCTTTGACAACACCCGACACCCTCCTTGGACCTTCAGAGAGTGATGGCTGCCGGTTTTTCTTGTGGCCTGCCCGAACCCACAGCCATTCCAGGAAAGGGGGTCCTGGATACAGGGTTCCTGTTTGGCTAAGCTGACAGTGTAAAAAACCACCTCAGGGGGCCTTCTGTTTAAATGCAGATGCTTGTAGATACGATGCTAATTTTGACCCCAGCTCCTCTGATTTCTAAAACCATTGGCTCAGAACATAAGTGGCAAGATGGAATAACTACTCTTCTTTTCAGGGGAACACGATCAGGACTCACTGAAATCGACCTGAAATGTATCACATCGTTCTGAAATCAGCAGAGAGAAGTTCAGCATGTGGAAAAATGATTGAAGGGCAGTCAGTTCTACTCATTCCCTCTTATCAGTGGTTCTTAAACTGAATCACTCAGAGGCGGTTGCCAGTCCTCATAATAGAGTTTCTAACCTATAGTTGTGGAGCATGGACCAAGAATTCGTATTTCTAATAAGTCCCTGGGTAATGCTGATGTGGGAGCACAGGGAAAACCACTGCTCCCAACAGTGGTTAAGAACCATTTCAGGCTCACTTAGAAAACTTGCTAAAAATTCAAATAATCATGCCCATTGTACATCACTGAATCAGTATCTCGGTTTGGGGTGGGGAGGGGGTATTTTCATTTTGAAAAAGTTTTACAAGTGCTTGTCATATGCACATCTATTTAGAAACTACAGTTTGGAAATTTTCAAATAGCTTCTTCTCAGCATGTTAGTACCTGTTATAAGTTGTTAATAGCTTGTTCTAAGGACGCCCACAGCTAGAGCAAGTGGAAAAGCCAGTTTAAAGCCCAGGCACTTGGGCTCTGGTTTCCATGCTATACCGATTTACCCAAACTCTTAGCAGCTCACATGCGCTGAGAATCTCTAATACCGTTCACTCTTTTTCACACTTGTTTGATTTTGCCCCATTTCCCCCATCCCCATTTTGTTCTAGAGGAGCTTTGGAACTCATGTTCCTGGAACCCGTTCTGGGAAAGACTGCTTTTACAAACTCTAAAATCCATTCTTGGATTAAGCAAGAGTTATCTAAATATTGGTCATTTAGGCCAAAACACATCAATCTCGTATATAACTTACTTACCTAATAATTAGACTCTGATGAGGAGCCATTAACTAATATTATGAGCTACCATAAAAACATAACCCCGTGGAAATCATAGTTGTGCTTGTTGCAAGAACATGATTTTTTGTTTTTGTTTCTGTTTTTTTTTACATCTCACTCTGTCCTGATTGTGTGGTCCAGGATTGGTAGCAGGAATAGATGTAACTTTTCAAACCAGAACAATTGGTTTTTTTTATTTTTTCTCTTTCTTTCTTTCTTTCTTTTTTTAAATCTCAGGCATACTGAGATCATATGTCTGATCGTGTTTTGCTCCTGGATTCTGCTACAGGAAAATAGAGCTCCACTCTTAAAGCACATATGTGCATTTATGATAGCAATAATTAATACTAAAAAAGAACCTTTTAGATCAAAGACCAAAATTTTCTAGTAAATGATTATGGTGACTGAGTAGCAGTGGAGGATGGGAGAATGTCAGGGGTCAAGAGGATGGATAGAAATTTCTTCTCAAAAAATGAAATTAAAATTATTGTAAACACATATTTTCTCAAATATTTAACACACTTAGAAACGAGGCACTAACTTATCAAACAGAAAACAAGTCTTGTGTTAATTATTTGGCACTCTTCTCTGATAAAATTATATAGTAGCTTCGTAAGACATCTTTCACATTTGACTTTCATAGTAAGATATAGAAGGTCATTTCTGTAGAAATATTCAAGAGCTTCATTGATTTTCCCAAGGGTCTTTCTTAATCCTTTGATATTCAAATCTTTCGTTTTTGAAGTCTCTACCAATGGGGTCTTCCTCGTCCATTTCCCCTTATTTAGTTGTTAACTAACCTAACTGCCAGAGCCTCATTTGCCACAGGCTTGTGCTCCAAGCTGGTATTCTGCCTGACTTGCACCTGCTTCGCGAAGCCCTGCAGCTTTTTGAAGATGTGCAAGTTCGTTCTGGGATGCCCTACGTTTCCATTGTACAAGGGCAACAATCAGGGAGAGATCGCTAGAAGACAAACTGGTGGGGATGGATGCTGTGGTTAAGGAAGTTCATTCTCAGAGTCATTAGTGAATGTCTCTGGGAAGCCTTTGCTTTTCTTATGCAGCCCTCGTAACTTCTGGAACTCCTCAGATGAATTCAGATCAAACCAACCAATCCCCTTTATGTAAAATGTCACGGTGTGCACGTTTGTACATGGACTTCATCCATGCCTTCATTTATGACCTGAGTCTGTATTCTTTTTGTTTTACCTTTCTCAAATGATTTTGTGTCATTTTGCTCTTTTTTTTTTTTTTTTTGCATCTCGGTAAACAAAAGCATAACACTTTGCAGAAGGAGCGAAAGTGGAATGAGAGGGCGAAGCAACTAAATGTTACACATTTTCTATGGTCTCTTCCTTCACAGTGTTGTTTGGTGTCCAAGGGTTTGACTGACACCCATCAGGTTGCGCTGCCTTTGAACTGAGACACACGATCGGGCACCGTTCAAGTTTTATATCTGCAGTTAAACCTCATGACACTTGGTTTCAGAACCTGTGTGAACTCTCATCCTTCTGCTTCTGTTTTCCAAATATTTACATGGATCTCTATATTATTTAAATGCAAGATAGGTCCAGCTGTCAGCAATTGGGACATCCAGATCCAGAGGAAATGAAGTATAAAATGACTCACTCCGGCTCTTTGTCCAAAAGGCAGGTGAGAAACATTTTAACAAATATATGTAATCCTCACAGCTAATTATGATTTTTCTCATTGCAATTTTAATTATTTTTTTAAAACCCACACTCTCTTTCATCCCTCATGGCAGTTTCATTGTCATTAAAAGTACCACTCTATTGTGTACATCCTCTATTCATATTCATGAGGTCAGGACCATTCAACCACAGTAATTGAGCGGTCTGATTGGCTGAATGTCCCACAGTGGTTTAGAGTGGTACTGATTAACAAAAGGCACCAAAGCCTCTGCCATGATAGAAAGTATAATTAAGTAGGACCCTAAATGGGGACTCCAATCATCTGACAATGCCCATTGGACTCACATAATATTAGTGTGTTATCTATCATTCCACTATGATTAAGTAGTATTTAAGTATTCTTTTTTATGGGGATTATCCCCCGTAAATATGTCTTATGCCTACCAACTTAACACAACTTCTTTTCTGGATTTTCTAAAGAGGATTTTTAAATCTAATATAGAAGTCAGACATGAGCGTATCCAAAATGGTTATCCCCCAAATTGGTAAGATACTGGCAGGAACATACCGGTACATAATCATCGTATTGAATTGTGTATAGATTGTTTTACTGTAGGCGAGATAAAGTATGGCCGTCTTTTGTCTTCCGGCTCCTTTCTTTGAGCTCCAGGGGAGATTCCTTCTGATATTTCTTCCAATACTCTGGAGCCATGTAACCTTTGACAGAACATTTAATCTCTCTGGATTTCTGATTCTTTATCTGTAAAACAGGAGAGGTTGGGGGAAATGGTTCAGAAGCTTTCTTCCAGCTTTAGAATTCTGTGATTTTATGTAAATGAATGTCTATTCTACTTCATGAATGGAAGTATTGTCAGAATTCCATAGTCTGCATGGTGGCTCAGACAGTTGTTTCAAAGTGGAGTCTGTGGACCATAGGAGGCATATACAGCCATTTCCAGGAGGATGGGGAGAACTCATTAGAACTTTATTTATTTACATTTATTTTTAAATACCTTTAAAGATTTCCTATTATATATTTATGTTTTATATTCATTAAGTTTTACGAGCACTTAATATGTGCTAGGCACTATTCTAAGTGCTTTAAAATTATTAGTGTTATTTAATCCTTACAGCAACTCTATGAGGGAGATACTCTTACTATATTGATTTTAATGATGAGGAAGTTGAGACACAGAGGTTATGAAAATGACCTGAGATCATACCAAGTTGGAGATATTGAAGCTGAGACTTGAACCCAGACATGAGTTAACCTCTTAACCACTTACTATGCAATAGAATACAGCTACAGGACCCGAAATAAGCAAGCACACAAATGAGTCAATCCTTATAATATAGGAGGCATGGCAGACAGACTTGGGAAGATGACTCTCCCCATCCTCTGTGATTCCCGGTTCCTGACGTTCCTAGGTTTGTATAATCCTCTCTCTTTCAGTACGGGCAGAACCTATGACTTGCTTTCAATGAATGGAATATGCCCAAAGTGAGGGGTTACCACCCTCCGCCTATTTACTAACAGCTTTGTTCTAATAGGTTTTCTCCTTTGGTGGCTCTGAAGAAGCAAGCTGCCATATTGTGAACTGCCTATGGAGACGGCCACATGGAAGGGAACTGTGGGGGGCGTCTAGAGGTTGAGGGTGACTTCCAGTCAATGGCCAGCAAAAAACTGAAGCTCTCCTTCCTACAACCGCGAGGAACTGAATGCACTGAATGCTGCCAACAAAATCATGAGTGAGAAAGTGGATCCTTCTGCAGACAAAGCTTGAATGAGACTGAGCCCCAGCCAGCATTCAATTGCTGCTTGCAGAAGACCCAGCTAGGCTGCACCCAGACTCCTGATCCATAGAAATTATGAGATAATAAATGTGTGTTGTTTTAAGTCTTTGAGTTTGTGCTAATCTGTTACACAGCAATAGAAACTAATATAGGAAGTACGTGTTCATGTTTCTAGCCTAAACCAAAGAGCCATAAAAAATATATACCACTTTAGGACCTCTCTCTAACCTATCAGATGGAAGTAGAAAATTTGGTTTTGGTTACACTGGAGTCTAGCTATCCTTAGGAACACTGTTCCCAGCCAATATGTGAGTACCAGCGTCAACAATATCCACTCACGGAACAGGCAGCTGGCGGAACATCAGAGAGAGCTTTCTCTCCGGTAAGCGGGTTGCTCATGGGAAAAGAGGTTCAGGAATTTATTTGTTAAAGAATGTATTTAGAGAAAAAAAAATTAAGANAGACTCCTGATCCATAGAAATTATGAGATAATAAATGTGTGTTGTTTTAAGTCTTTGAGTTTGTGCTAATCTGTTACACAGCAATAGAAACTAATATAGGAAGTACGTGTTCATGTTTCTAGCCTAAACCAAAGAGCCATAAAAAATATATACCACTTTAGGACCTCTCTCTAACCCATCAGATGGAAGTAGAAAATTTGGTTTTGGTTACACTGGAGTCTAGCTATCCTTAGGAACACTGTTCCCAGCCAATATGTGAGTACCAGCGTCAACAATATCCACGCACGGAACAGGCAGCTGGCGGAACATCAGAGAGAGCTTTCTCTCCGGTAAGCTGGGTTGCTCATGGGAAAAGAGGTTCAGGAATTTATTTGTTAAAGAATGTATTTAGAGAAAAAAAAATTAAGAAATGGTGCCAGCTAAGGGCGCCTGGGTAGCTCAGTCGCTTCAGCATCAACCCTTGATTTGGGCTCAGGTCATGATCTCAGGGTGGTGACATTGAGTCCCACAATGAGCTCCATGCTCAGTGGGGAGTCAGCTTGAGATTCTCTCTCAGCCCCTCCCCCCCCTTGCACACACACACACTCTCTCTCTCTCAAAATAAATAATTTTTTTTAAAGAAAAAGAAATGGTGTCAGCTATATAGATGAAAATAAAACTGGACCCCAGTCAGACACCACAAAACAATAAATTCTAGATATTTGTATGATGGAGAAAATGACATAGAGATATACACACCATAAGGCTATTTATGACTTCAGAGAGGCAGGAGTAGAGGAAATTGCCTTTCTGTCTTTGAATGGCAATGAAATAACTCATTAAGCATATTCCAAATTTTAGTTTAAATACATTTCATTAAAAAATTTATTTTATTTTATTTTATTTATTCATTTGGTTTGTTTCAAGTTTTTTATTTAAATCCCAGTTGGACAACACACAGTGTAGNTGAATGGCAATGAAATAACTCATTAAGCATATTCCAAATTTTAGTTTAAATACATTTCATTAAAAAATTTATTTTATTTTATTTTATTTATTCATTTGGTTTGTTTCAAGTTTTTTATTTAAATCCCAGTTGGACAACCCACAGTGTAGCATTACTTTCAGGAGTAGAATTTAGTGATTCATCACTTACATGTAACACCCAGGGCTCATCACAACAAGTGCCTTCCTTGGTAGTAATGCAAATTTTAAATAAAAAATAGAGCAAGGTTTATTTTGCTTTCTTGCTTAAAAGACATACATATATGTGGTTCTCTTTTCATTTTGTGTATACTGTTTTTATTCATTGTACTAGAAGTTTTGAATTGTACAAGTAATGCTTAATCCTGGTAACAAGTTAATCCATGTAAAGATGTTCACTTCCTTTTTCCAGTCTCCTCACTGCCCACCCTCCCTACTCCATTATCACTGCAAACTCATTGGCGTTTTTTTTTTTTTTTTTCAACTTTCTTTATATCCATACAAGCAAAGAACAATGGGGGAAAGCATTTGGAAAGCAAGATCTCGACAATTAGTGTACTCGTTACTATTGAGCGTTACTACTTCTTGGGCCCTTTCAATGGATAGAGCTAAGAATTAAGTTATAAATCACGAATTCATACTGATAATTTCAGATGCAGCTTAATAGGATTCTTTCTTATTTTTCTCCATTCCACATTTATAGCTCCTTCTCCAATGCTGTTTTTTTTTTTTTTTGAGAGNTTGTTTTTATTCATTGTATTAGAAGTTTTGAATTGTACAAGTAATGCTTAGTCCTGGTAACAAGTTAATCCATGTAAAGATGTTCACTTCCTTTTTCCAGTCTCCTCACTGCCCACCCTCCCGACTCCATCATCACTGCAAACTCATTGGCGTTTTTTTTTTTTTTTCAACTTTCTCTATATCCATACAAGCAAAGAACAATGGGGGAAAGCATTTGGAAAGCAAGATCTCGACAATTAGTGTACTCGTTACTATTGAGCGTTACTACTTCTTGGGCCCTTTCAATGGATAGAGCTAAGAATTAAAAGTTATAAATCATGAATTCATACTGATAATTTCAGATGCAGCTTAATAGGATTCTTTCTTATTTTTCTCCATTCCACATTTATAGCTCCTTCTCCAATGCTGTTTTTTTTTTTTTTTGAGAGAGAGAGAGTGGGAGCACATGAACAATTGGGGGGAGGGTGGACAGAGGGAGAGGGAGGGAGGGGATCTCAAGCAGGCTCCACGCCCAGTGAGAAGCCCAATGCAGGGCTCCATTTCATAACCCTGAGATCATGACCTGAGCTGAAGTCAAGAGGTGGACATTTAACTGACTGAGCCACTCAGGCACCCCAGAATGCTGATTTCTAACAACATCAGTATTTGTACTCNATCTCAAGCAGGCTCCACGCCCAGTGAGAAGCCCAGTGCAGGGCTCCATATCATAACCCTGAGATCATGACCTGAGCTGAAGTCAAGAGTTGGACATTTAACTGACTGAGCCACTCAGGCACCCCAGAATGCTGATTTCTAACAACATCAGTATTTGTACTCATTTGTTTTGTCATATAATACATGCAAGATTGTTTCAGATTTACCACACCAATACCATTATCAAAAAAGAACTTTCTAACTAAGCTTCAAAATTCTCTGTAGTTTCTTTTAATCTTAGACTGTAACTCATTAAGGGTATACAATTAGATTATTGCGTGTAAAAATTATAAAAGTTTATTTTATCTGTGTGGTCACCTTATCAGTTGAACATAGTTAGCTCCATTTGTTTCTGTGTATATTAAATTTGATATCTTTTTTTATTTACTAGAAGTATGTTAATTACTGTAATTTTTGAAATTGTAAAACACTTTCAAATTTTGAAGGTCAAAACTATATAAAAACATATACTGGTGATATTTCACTACAATCCCAACCCTTCCTCCATGTGGCTATCTAACCNTGTGTAAAAATTATAAAAATTAATTATTTTATCTGTGTGGTCACCTTATCAGTTGAACATAGTTAGCTCCATTTTTTCTGTGTATATTAAATTTGATATCTTTTTTTATTTACTAGAAGTATGTTAATTACTGTAATTTTTGAAATTGTAAAACACTTTCAAATTTTGAAGGTCAAAACTATATAAAAACATATACTGGTGATATTTCACTACAATCCCAACCCTTCCTCCATGTGGCTATCTAACCCCATAGTTAAAACCACTTTTAATTAGAATCTGAATTAGCCTTCCTATATTTCTTCTGCCTGCACACACACAGACTTATTTATGCATTTCAATTTTTTTCTTCTTTCTTACATAAAACATAGTATAATATGTGTGTTCTTTTGTACCTTGTTCTTTTATTCAACAACATATTCTAGAAATAATTCTATATTGGTTCACAATGATTTTCCTCATTTTCACAGTATCATGTAGAGCAGCATAGATAATACAAATTCATTCATATATCTATCAGCTGAATTCAAATGAAGAGAAATTGTAAAGTGCTAGAAAGGCAGAGAATATCGAATACTAGGATACCAGAATGACTAGCGAACGTAGTTACACTGCAGCTGCATTGGGGACCAGCATGCTGGTGAGAACCACAGGAATTTGAGTCTATGGACATGAGTTTTTTTTGCCTACAGATCATGGGTCAGTGTGAGACAGAGAGTCAGCACTTAAACTCCCCACATAAAGCCAAGATCCTCAAAGAATTGGACCTTCATGGAAGAATAGACTAGAAAAAAGTTGCCCATTGGCTTATGTAGACAACAAGAAACATTGTTTATGTTTACCTAGTTATTATATACCCTCACGGTCTGATAAATCTTGAATTAAGAATATAACATAAAAATTGATCCTTGGACAGTAATATCCAAGGTAGGCCCTGAAAGAAGTACTATAAAACTCTTCTCAAGGTATAATCCCACAAAAAGTTCATGAAGCATATTTCAGAGGAAGGGCTATATTCTGGTAGAAATCATTACAAAGCCAACTCAAGAGCAAGACTAGAACCTCATGAACTTCAGATAACATGAAACAATCACAGGGTAGTATCAAATAAGCATGTTTATTTATTTTTTTTAAAGATTTTAGTTATTTATTTGAGAGAGAGCATGAGCAGGAGGGAGGGGCGGAGCTAGGAGCAGACTCCCCGTTGAGTATGAGCCAGATCCCAGGACCCTGAGATCATGCCCTGAGCTGAAGGTAGATGCTTAACCCACTGAGCCACCCAGGCGACCCTCAAATAAACATGCTTAAAATGGTTAAATACAGAAAAAATAAATAAATTAATTAATTAATTAATTAAAAACCTAATGAGGCACTGTAAGCAAAAGACCAAATGAGACTTCTAGAAATAAAAAAAAAAAAAGCAAAGTCTATGGAATAAAAAGCTCAGTAAATAGGTTAAGCAGAGTATCAGACAAACTTACAAAAGCAATGGCTAATAGATATGACAGTTTCACAGAAGGAAGTTCAGAGAGATAAAGGAATGGAAAATATTTTTTTTAAAAAAACAACGAAAGATTTCCAATTTAACCAAAGAAATTAATCCTCAGGTTAAGGAAGCAAAATAATTCTTCTGAAGGACAAACAACTAGTAATCCATACCAAGACTTACAGTAAAAGTCCAAAATACCAGAGGTAAAGGTCAATCTTAAAGAAGGAGATAAAGAAGATAGAGCACTTTTAGATGAAAAACTTCAAATGAAGATGGCCTTAAAGAAAAAGCATTACCATTTTCAAAAAACAGAAGAGACCTAGAAGAGCAGTACACAATGCTAAGGAAAATTTTATAAGGAAATCCTCAATTCATATGCATCTAACAACACAGACTCAAAAAAAATTAAGAAAAATGGAGAGAATCACACAAAGAGATGGAAAGATCCCTGCTCACAGTGGAAGATTTTAACAGACATTTTTTTTGTAATAGGTAAAGCTAAATTAAATATTGGTGTTATTTAGTAATACAATTTATAGACCTGTCAATAAATGTTTATCAATTTATCTATAATGATTAGAGAACACATATTTTTTAAAGCCCACCTCGAACATACCTAAAAATGGAACACACGTTGTACCCCAAAGCATGTGTCAAAAATGCTGAAGAATTGATACCTTATAGACAACACTCTCTCTTTAAAAAGAAGCAAAAATAAATGAATCAAGACATATAAAGAAATAAGAGTGAAAGAGAGAGAAAGCATGCATGCACAACCTTTGAATGCAAATTATCCAGATAAAAAGAGAAGAGGTGGGATGGGGTTAGAGGTTACAGAGACACTGTTCTAGGCCTAGAAAGGAGCTTTGGTGGATCTCCTTACGGGGGAAGGGGCTTTGGTATATTTGAATGAAAGGGGAGCAGGGTGGCTAGAATTCACCAGTAGAGGAGGAAAAGTAGAATAACATGGGGCTGGAAAGATAGTCAGGAAATAGACCTAGCAACTGTCTGTGGATCATGTTTTTTTATGAACCAAGGTTTTGGGTTTTATCTGAAAACAAGAGGAAGGCACTAAAATGTTGAAGAAAAGAAGCAGATACGATCAGATTTGGATAAGGAAAACTTGCACTTACCTACTGCATGGAAGTTGGACAGAATCAGACAAGAGTCCCCACTCAGAGATCAGTGAGGAAGCAAAGCTGTAGTTCAGACAACAGATGCTGGGGCTTTGGACCAGGATGGGAGCAGGAGAAAAGGTGGAGATGAAAATGAATGGCCTGATGCCAGAGATATTGAGGTGATACTTAGAAGATTCAGTTATGCCTTGCCGTGGGGGTAGGAAGGAGAGCAGGAAGTGTTTAATTGGTTGAAATAAAAAATGATAGTACCAATAAGAAGAGAGCCAGATGTCGTATTTCACAAACAAAATAATTTTTTTTCTTTCCTCTGAGCCATTTTTGGGGGGGGGGGAACGCCTAACTCCTTGCTTTTATTTTAAATATACCACGCATATCCTGCAACGCCTGGAGGATGTCTGACTTCTTCCATTCATGGGAATTTATATTCCTACAGCACCATCTGCCCTTTACAATTTCACTTAATTATTGCAGGAATAGACCCACACAGGGCTGAAGGTCTCCTAGTGGGAAAGGACGCTCAGCAGTGTGACCCTGGAGACCGAGCTTTGATTCACCCTAAGCACTCAGAAACATACTGAATTCACTGGGGGGAGTTTCTGGCTACTCGAGTCTAGCAAGAAGGCACACATGGAACCAGAGTGTCCAGAAACACTGAGAAAGAGCTAGAGGTTATAAAACCTCTGTTAAAATGACAGAGCCTCTCAAAGGACCCGTGGGTTCCTTTCCCTCAGTGGTAGTAGCAGCAGCTTCTGGGCACCTTCTGTGGAAAGCTGCCCGATCACCTACTCCGTGCAGCACCCATCTGTGCAAACTCAATTCATTTGTTTACTCGTATTAAAGGAGCTCATATTCTTTTTGTGTCTTTTGATATTTTACGGTTTTAGCTGGTGTTAAAAAAAAAAAGAGCTGAGGGATTTATTCATGTGCAATCAAAACCTTGCAACTGTTTGCATCTTAAAACCATTTGGGTCTCTTTTTATTTATCCAACTGATTAGTGAATCTTCCTTCCTCTTCCATATCTATTAAATTTGGTAGTCTATCTCTTCTGTTGTTGTTGCTATGTTGCTGTCTTTCTGCGATAACAGGAGTGATTCATTAATCAGATAATATCACACCCAGCCTCAGACCTCTCCCAGTGGTTTCCCATCCTACTTGGAATAATAATGATGAACTACGAGAACCTACCTGAGCTGCCCCTTGACAGCTTCTTCAAACTCCTCTTTCCTTCTCTTAACTTCCCGTACTTCAGCTGCATTGCCTACCTTCAGCAAACACAAGCACACACACCTCAGGGCCTTTGCAATTTCTGTCTCCTTTCCTTGAAGACTCTTCCTCCAAATACTGACATAGCTTACTTTTTAGAGTGCACATCACAAATGACCACTAATCTCTGGTTTTCTTTTACTTCTAGGTACAGAGAGGATTACTTTCATGATAGGTCAATGACATGTAAACACAAGGGACATGTAATTTCTAAGTGAAGGGTTTAGTTGAATCTAATTGTGTTGCTTGACTCTGCAATCCCTCTGCTCTCTTGTTGTCCTGAGCAGGAAGGCCACGTGCTCCAGATGGCACAGCTACAAGATGGCAGAGCCCTTGTTGGCCAGGATTACGGCATGATGGCTGCAGAGTCCTCACCAGCCCATGTTGGACATCAATGTGAGTGAGAAACGAATTCTGCATTGTCATTGTAAGCCACTGACGTTTTGTGGCTGTTGGTTACTCCAGCATAACCTAGACTCTTCTAAATGACACATCTAAGTCTTTGCTCAAATGTCACCTCATCCAAGAGGCCTTCTCTGACCACCTTATCCAAAATAGTAGCCCTCTCCCAGTTTTGTCTGTGTCCCAAATGGACTTTATTTTTCTTCATTGGATCTATTTTCCTCAATAGAATGGAAGTTCTGTGAAGGTAGAAACTTTGATTTGTTCATTAGTACACCAGTTAGCATCAAGTATAGTCCCTCGTCATTGTAAATAATCAAGAGCTATTTGTTCAGTACGTGATTATTCATTATAAAAATTGAAATCTTACAGATTTGTATAATTTAGAAAGCGAAAGCCCATGCAATCCTTCTCCAAGGAATAATTACTATTGTTTACAATTTTTTTCTAAATTGTGTTGTTTGTATACTAACTTACGTATAAATACATTGCATGTATTGTTTTCTTCTTTTTCACTAAATGAATATTCCCTCCTANCCTTCTCCAAGGAATAATTACTATTGTTTACAATTTTTTTCTAAATTGTGTTGTTTATATACTAACTTACGTATAAATACATTGCATGTATTGTTTTCTTCTTTTTCACTAAATGAATATTCCCTCCTAAATGAATTATTCTGTAGCTTGTTTTCCCATATAACAATTACTCTTGGAAAGTTTCAATGTCAATGTTTACTGATACTGATGTGTCAGGTTTTTTAACTATATGATAGTATTTACCTTTTTAATAATTATGAGTTTCCAAAGGTTTCTGAAACTTATTATTCATCCATTCCAGGTAACGTTTGTTGCATGCCTGCCATTCCAAGCTCTGGAGATTTGGCAGCAATCAAAAAGACAAGGTTCTTTCTTTTTTTTTTTTAAGATTTTATTTTTTTATTTGACAAAGAGAGAGAGGGAGAGGGAGCTCAAGCAGGGGGAGCAGCAGGCAGAGGGAGAGGGAGAAGCAGTTTGCCCACTGAGCAGGGAGCCCAATGTGGGGCTCAATCCCAAGACCCTGGGATCATGACCTGAGCTGAAGGCAGATGCTCAACCGACTGAGCCACCCAGGCGCCCCAAAAAGACAAGGTTCTTTCACTTAAGGAGTTTATGTTAAAGTTGTAGGAAACAGATAAATAAAATAAACCCAAAATATTTCAGATGATGATCAAGGAACATACAAATAAACATGGTAATGAGATGGGAAGTGACCTGGAATAGAGGGGGTCACAGAAGACGTCTGGAGGGACTTTTGAGCTCAGCCCAAAGGTGACAGGAACTAGTTCTACATACATTTGGGGGAGGAGAGTGCCAAGCAGAGGGCACTTATGGGACAAGTTTGCCATGTCTGAAGAAGAGAAAAACCATTCCAGCTGAAATGTGGTCTGCGAAGAGGGTGTCATATAGAATGAGGTCAACAAGGAAGGCTCTGATAATGTGGAATACATAGTAGGTAGTCAAAGATGTCATGGACGGAGTCTTTGTTAACAGCAATAATATGATTTCAAAGGCAAAACTAATAAATGAGCAGAATGGGAAATTTTTCTCATTTCAGTTTCTACTGATTCCATAAGATATTTTGAATCCAAAGGCTGAGCAGAACCCTAGAATGTTTTGGCTCTTTTATAAGGCACCATTAGAATGGCCATAAAATGTTTAGCCCTTAAAAACACATTCTACAGCTCAGCAGTATGTCTGAGATAACTTTAAATGTTAATGAAATGTTCCATAAGTCCACTATTTTTAAGGCTGTTAGGAGTCTAAGGAATTTCTTAAATACCATCTCATAAAAAAAAATTAAGATTAACTTACATACAGAAATATGTCACAGAAGACCTGGTATATGACTTGAATTCAATGATTATTTTCTTCTGAGAAGGAAACAGGATTGATTCTGTACTGGCCTCAAGTAGGTTCTTGGAAAGATCTATTCCTTTCCAAATGAAAATATATTAGTGGGAATAAAATTCTTTATAGCTTGTAATTCAGAAGTGAACTTCTATGAAACACTTTGGCACTGTGGATATATGTCCAGTGGAATCATGTATAACTGAAAGATCTAGATTGTTTAGTTTCTGGGGAGCCATTGAGATAAATTTTGGAGCAGTGGAAACCGTATTTCCGGAGACATGCTCCCATCCTACTTTAGACAGGTGAGGGGAAAGACACGCATGATGCCCTGTGGGCACATTTGTTTTGTGTTGTTTTGCTTCTGCTAATTATTTTGTGAATGTATTTTTCAATCCTCAGTAGTGACAGCAGTCCGAAGTGACCCTAAAGAAACAGCTAGGGAAGAAGTTGCAGACATCCAATCAGGGCACGAAAGGAGAGGAGCTCTTCAAAATGAAATACCCTTACCTTCAATTTGCAAAGATCTTTCATTTCTCCGTGAGAAGTTACATATGGGTTTGCCTTGTTTAATTAACTTCTTTCAGTACACTTTACATCTTTCACACTGAGAGATATATGTGAGCTAAATCAAAGCAGCATGACAGTATTTTTGTCACTGCTGGAAAAGCAAATTGCTCCTTTCAATTACCCAACCCCTTTCTCGCTGGACCAATACACAGCATCAAGTTAAAACTTACAGGAGACGTAAATGCCATTTCTTCTGCTCCAAAGGATATTGTGACCGAGAACCCCTCCTTCCCTTTGGGTTTGGTTTGGTTTTGCTGCTACCGCTGAAGTAATGAAGGCGACGTTCATTGTCCCTTGCCATTTAATGGAAGTAATAATTGCCAGCCAGCGTGGACTGTGATGCTAAAATCAAGAAAAAGCCTTTTCAATCATGGCCCCTGCATTTCCATCCAAGCCCCCGCTGTAGAACACTAGAGAACAAGGTGTAAATCAGTTTAAGAATATAGTTCTGCATTCAAGGCATTGTGGTTTACAGCTCCCAAATGACCTCCATCTATCTCCTTTAGCTGTAGAGGTGTATAATTGAACTAAAGAGAGTCTTGAGTAATGAGGTTGAGAGTGGCAGCTCCATTGCTGTGGCTTAATAGTGTAACAGCGACATACTTTTTTATCCCCTAAAATGTAACAAAATCGTCTAGTAGGCCCAATTCTTCAGGGTGACACTTGCCGAGAGTCTATATTTTAAAATAGAAATAGGTTTTTATAAGCAAAAAACTATAAATCTCTCTCTACAAGAGGGTTCTCAAAACACAATTATACAAGCCATTTTCAGCTGGAGCAGAAACTAATATGAACGCACGCAACAACCTGTACTTCTTTTTGGGGGGAAATCACTTTTAAGCCTTTATTCTTCTAACGCAATGAACAGCTGCTTTTTCAGTCTCCAAAGGGGCTAAGAAGTGATAGCTTTCTCAACTCGTGTGCTGCTGGGAGTTATAGCCAGAGGACCCATGTTATTTCAAGTTTTCTTTTCTTTTTTGAAAAATTTTGTTTGGATTGTTCAGTGAAATTCAGGAGATCCTGCCCTTAGAGAATTCTTTTTTCCAAGGATCGGTTCGCTTGCAAATGAACGTTTCTCTTTTAAGGATCCGTAGTTCAGATGCACTTATCAGGCCTTGACCATATGCAAATTGCTGGGTGAGCAATTTAGTAGAGCATGAAAACTGAACAAAGACATAACTACCTCCTCGTGAATTCTCTGGGAGTATAGTATCGGCTGAACATTAAGAATGAGCTTATTAACACAGTCATTTAATATGAGTAATTAGAACTACATGGATGACTTCTGGGGCTCTAAAACCTCTATCCTCCCCAAAAACAAGATCCTAAAAGAAAAAGAAAAAAAACAATAATAACCTGCTTGCTGACTGTGCTTGAAATTCCATAGTGGACATTCAACACTATTGCACAAGATAATTCTGGCTAACATGCAAATCTCACTAACCAGGAGTAAATTATTAAATGATACCGATGACAACAACTAACATTTCCTGATAGCTTACAACATTCATAAGTCTTCTAAGCACTTTATATGATTTAATTCATTCAGTGCCCCCCATCAACCTACTGATTGCCCCCATTTTACAAATTCAAAACCTGAGGCAGGAACAGAGAAGTTGATTTGCCCGAGGTTATAGTTGCTATGACACTGCCAAGATTGTCTGACTTTAGAACGCTTGGTTTTGTTTTGTTTTGTTTTTTAATTAATTTATTTATTTGAGAGAGAGAGCATATGTGAGCAAGCTTGGAGGGGAACGCAGAGGGAGAGAGAGATGCTCAAGGAGACACTCCCTTTGAGTGCAGAGCCCAATGCGGGGCTCAATCTCATGACCCGGGGCCAAAATCAGGAATCACGCCCTTAACTGACTGAGCCACCTGGGTGCGCCCCAGAATGTTGGGTCTTAACCACTCTGTTCTTGTGGATAAGTTTATTAGATTCATTAGTGAGACGAGAGAACTGGGAAAGTTGAGAGAGATGAATTAGGCACTATGAGGAGCCTCCTTTCAGAATCCACAACTCCTCGTGGGACCAATAGTAGAGGCAGTCTGTTTTCATAGATTTGGTGATGCTACCGAGTTATCCTTAAAACCAATACCACACCTTTTACGCCACTGCTGTGCCACAGAAAGGTACCAAGGTCAACATTGCTTTCACAATAACATACATTATTTACCTTTTTCACTTTGCTGGCATCTGCAATGATGGCACAAAAGCAAATGGTGGTTAAGATGACCGGTAACTCAGATAAATTAAGGCAATGGCATCAGACGTTGAATTCTCTGCCACACACTTGCAGTGAACGTATGCCAGTTCCATTCAGGAATGGCTTTGACAAAGCAATAAAAATTATTAATTTTACTAAATGTGACCCTAAGTATATGCACTTTTTAAATATTCTCTGTAATAAAATAGGCAGTATGCATAAGCACTTGTGCTGCGTACCCAAAGTATGATGGCTGCCTCAAGGAAAAGCCCTTACGTGATTATTTAATTTACAAGTTAAACTGGACACATTTTTCATGGACTACTAGTTTTTACTTGAAAGAAAGACTGACAGACAGACTGCAGTATTGGGTATAGGTTATCTAAGTCAGCCTACCACGCCAAGGAAACCAACTGACTCCCGCAACTAATGATAGTGTTACCATTACCTATTTGCAGAAGAAATCTGTGGAACTCTCCCTATAGCTCCACACCCCTTCTTCTTACAAGGGGTATCTTTCCCTGCCCCTGACCAACTTGATTGGGTTGAGGTGGGTGCTTGACCCAAGCAGGGTCAATAAGCCCAAAGCTATAACATGTAAAACTCATAACTATGCGGGTCACTGCATCCCTGCCAAACAGAGAGGTATGAGGCCACCACTCTGGGAGGAAAGAGAAAAGAATGAGGTGGTCATGACGTTTAAGGAATGATTTCTCATTGTTTCTGAGGCTCACAGGTCCCCATGAGCTCTCTGTTATTTGGGCAATCCGTGAAATAAATTACCTGGTATACTTCCATTGGCTTCTTTCTGCTAGCACTCGTTTAATTTGGATTTCTATCACATACACTCAAAAGAATCATAACCAAACTTTATTTGGCTCCGTTTCCTACTGTATGCCTCTATGTACCTTCTGTTCTACTCACATTAAACGACTCCACAGACCCTAAACAGAAGTGTTCCTGCATTTTCACACGCTTTTGCCTTCTTCTAAGATGTTATTCCACTGCAGAATTATTTTTCTTTCCATCAAAATCCTTTCATTTCTCAAGCCTCAGGTCCAATACCACCTACTCAACTGAACTTTCCCTGGTTCACCCACCCGACTGCACATTTTATAGCGTCTCTGTGTTGCACTGTGTATTTCTCTATCGGTTTTCTCGTTCAGCTCTGTATGATAGTTATTTTACCACCTGCCTCTCCCACTAGATTTTATTTCCCTGTGGGAAGGCTCATATCATTCTCTGATGCTTTAAGCCTTAGTACCTCAGTCACGGCACTTAGTTGGGCTCAATAAGGGTTTGTGCAATGTGTAATTCCGGTGAGAGGGTCTCATAAAAGAACTTGTCATTCACGTCTCTCTAAAGCTGCAGGGTGAATATCTTCTTTCTTGTGATATCTCCTCTTGACAATCTCTCTACTCTTTGTATCAATGCCCTATTTTTCTGATTTGTCATTATTCTTACCCTGTCTTGGACAATTTTTTTCTCATTATAAAAACATTCTGTTTCAGAGCCAGATGGTCCATTTACTGAAGTAACACCTTATCTAGATAATGTGATTTTTCTCCATCGCTTGTTTCTCATGTTATTGTCAGACCTTCCATTTACACTATTCAAGGTTTGTATTTTTTTTAAAGATATGATCAACCTGGATGTTATATTTATTTTAGCATAAATACATGTGAAGTCAATATGTGGATTCTTTTGCATTTATATCAAGTTTTATTCCTTCTCATTTTGTATTTTATGCCACAGAAGCTGAAAATGGGAGGTTGTGTGGAGAGGATAGGCTCACCCACCATCCATGTATCAGCTCAATAGAGCAGTGTGCAATCAATGAAGATACCATAATCTCATTATAATTACGTTCACTAAAGACCAATCATGAATCTTGGGTCAAGGTAGCCAAAAATATAATTCAGAAAGACTTACAGGGGTTTTGAAAACAAAAGACACTTAGGTATCAGAACTGAGTTCCAATCTGAAGTTGCCTTACTTACTAGCTGTAGGACATCATATCACGGATCGTGCATCATCATAAATACTCAAGCAAGGGCTTGCATATCTGAGATAAAGTACATCAGAGAGATTTAACTACATAAAAAGTTAAATGTCAGAAAGCCCCATTAATGTGTAAGTAAGAGAAATCTGAATATAGCAGTACATATTTATTTATTTATTTTAAGGTTTTTATTTGAAATATACTTGACATACAATATTAAATTTGTTTTGGAGGTATGACATAATGGTTCGATAATTATATATGTTACAAAATGCTCACCATGATAAGTGGATTATAATTGATTATTGACTGTATTCTCTAAGTGGTACTTTTCACTCCTGTGACTTATTTATTTGATAACTGGGAGTTTGTACCTCTTAATCCCCTTCACCCATTTTACTCATCCCTCCACCCTTTCCCCTTTGGCTATCATCAGTTTGTTCTCTATATTCATGAGTCTGTTTCTCTCTTTTGTTTTTTTTTTGTTTGTTTGTTTCGTTTTTTAGATTCCACATATAAATGAAATTGAAATCGTATGGTATTTGTCTTTCTCTGTCTGGCTTATGTCATTTATTCCACTCTAGATCCACCCATGTTGTCACAATTAGCAATATTTCATTTTTTTTTAAGATTTTATTTATTTATGTGACAGAGAGACAGCCAGCGAGAGAGGGAACACAGCAGGGGAGTGGGAGAGGAAGAAGCAGGCTCCCAGCGTAGGAGACTGATGTGGGGCTCCATCCCAGAACGCCAGGATCACGCCGAGCCAAAGGCAGACGCTTAACGACTGCGCTATCCAGGCGCCCCTCATTCTTTTTTTTTTTTTAAGATTTATTGTATTTTACTTTTATTTGAGAGAGAGAGCGTGCGCATAAGCAGGGGGGAGGGGTAGAGGGAGAGAGAGAAGCAGACTCCCCACTGAGCAGGGAGACCGATGCGGGACTGAATCCCAGGACCCTAGGATCATGACCTGAGCCAAAGGCAGACACTTAACTGACTGAGCCACCCAGGTGCCCCTTTCTTATGACTGAGTGATATTCCATTGTGTATACATACCACATCTTCTTTATCCATTCATCTATCAATGGATGCTTAGGTTGCTTCCATATTTTGGGTGGATATATACTGCATTTTTAATTGTGTAAATATATGGAAAAGATTAATTACAAGTTAATTTAAAAAAAGATGAAGCCCTGGACAGAGAAGTGGGCAAACAATATGAATAAACAATTCACAAAGATAAACATACAAATTGTCAACAAACGTGTGAAAAATTTTCAAATTCACTAGAGATAGAGGTACATGAGTTAAATTGTAAAAAAAAGACAAAATATCTTACAATGATTCATTGTAAAAGATAATCGTATCTTAGACTGCCAGAAGTCAGAAGCGATAACAGCCTCAGATGGGGCGAGAATGGGGTTTCTTACACATCGGTGGGGGATAGTTACAACTTTTCTGGAGGCTAATCAGGACTAAAAACAACGTGCATACTTTATATTTTTGACCTAGGAATTTCACTGCTGTGGATGAATGCTAAAGAAATGATGGAACAAGTGTACACGAGGCAGGGTTTTGTTTGTTTGTTTTAATGGCAGAAGATCAGGAACAGTCTCAACAACCAACCAGGAGAAAAAGATGTAACTTAGAGCTGTTATTTAGCACTTCTGTAGAGTGGAATGCTGTTCAACCCCATCAAAAAGTGCCAAGAAGAATATTTCTCAGCGTGAAAATATATATTGGAGATAGAAAAATGTTTATTGAAAAAGGAAGCTATGAAATGTGAGAGTAGAAGAAAAAAACATGCCTAGTTAGAAGGATGTTAGGACGTTGGCCAATGGCTTTTCTCTGGTGGTGAGGTAATGGTGGTTATGATGAAAACAAAATCTTTGTCTTTTTGGTGCTTTCCAAATTCCTACATGAAGCATCAATCCAACGTTTCTATGACCCACCGGAACTCCTCATTCAAACCACGGCAGCGGCGCTGGACTGTCTTTGGCCGAGTTTCTCCACGTGTCCGGCAGCAGGTGGCACAGGCAGCCCTTAACCAGGGCAGACGAGCCCTTAGAGGAATCCTCCAACCCTGCCCCCACCCCCCGCCGTGAACAATGCGGAGGTGTATTTGTAGGGCCCCTCAGCAGATCTCAGCAACTGACACTGGGCTCTTCACCGCAGAAACCGGGTCCTGGCAGAGCTTGGGGACCCCAGCGCCTCACAGACTTTTCTATCAGTCCTTTCCCCCTCAGTCTCACCTTTCCCTCCCCTTCCCTCCTCCTCCGGAATACACCGTCTCTCTGCAAGCAAACCTGGTCCCAGGCTCTGCACGCATATGTTCATTTCATCACACTAAAATGCAGTAACACCGAAAGCATGCTTTTACTTTAGTACAAAGAATGACAAGCCCCAAGTTGTGAAGCACATGGGTAACACTGCCACCAGCATCAGAGGGGCTGTTGTTGTTGAGGAGGACTTCTGGGCTCCCAGAGCCACAGGGGAGCTCTCTGCTGGCCAGTAAGTAGGCGAGCTGAATGGGATGCAATGCTTTCCCTTGCCTCTTGGTTCAAACCAGTCCTTAGAATCTGTAGAAGTTGCACTGCTGCTAGAAATAGTGCGAGAACCGTGGAACAAATGACACGTGTCACACCTCCAGGGGTGGGATCTCCCTACCTGGAGGATAGCAAAGAGCGTTAACAGTGGCTGGCATCAGAGGCGGCAATCCCAAGACGCCAGCATACCACACGGTCAGCAGGTGTCAGGGCACCAAGAAAGACATGACTCACACAGGCACTGGATGGAACAATAGTCCAGACACAGATCAGCTTCGACAGTGGCTGTCCCCGGTGGCCGGAGCTCTCACCACACAGCCACTGCAGGGAGATGGCGTGCACATGCCCCTGTTAGGCTGCAGGAGAGGGACCCCATTCCCTCCAGGCTGAGAAGAGATAACAGTGGGTTTGGCCCAGTGCCACATTATGTGCACACGTAAGCAGAACAAAGAAGTATATGTCCAATCCAAAGCAGGGACAAATATTCCCCAACGGGCTGCCAGGGCTCTTTATCTCTCTAAGGGGATGTTCTGTTCCCAAGGCACATTCGTACGCGCCTGGGCAGAGGTTGGAAAGACTGGGTGAGCATGACTGCCTTTCCCAACAGGGATTCGGTGGTTTAAAACATGACATTCAAGGGCGCCTGGGTGGCCCAGTCATTAAGCCTCCGGCTTCGGCTCAGGTTGTGATCTCAGCGTTCTGGGATCGAGCCCCGCATCAGGCTTCCTGCTCAGCAGGAAGCCTGCTTCTCCCTCTCCCACTCCCCCTGCTTGTGTTCCCTCTCTCTCTGCCTCTCTCTCTGTCAAATAAATAAAATCTTTAAGAAAAAAAAAAATGACATTCATGCATAGGAATCCCCCAGCAGCCATAGAATACAACCGGCCGCTAAGCTCTACATTCTGTCTAGGTAAACTTTTCTGTACAGGTCAGCAGAGTCATTATTTTTTCAAGAACACCCACTTTTATGGGATTAGAAAGTTCTATCCTTTTTCTAATTACCTCCCCGTTCCTGGCAAACCTTGATAACCTAATTCGGTGGTGTTCAGAAGAGCAGTAGAAATCGGCCATTAAAATTGATTGATGGCAGTCATTCCCTACCCCCTTGGAAAAATTAAGTTTATAGATACGATCTCTTTCATCTCAAATATTTCTTCCATAGGTTTGGCCTAAACCTTCGGCACCTGGTCTCCCTGGCCTTTACTAGACTATGGGTCGGCAATAATATCTGCTTTATACGTATTTATTTTGTAACATAAACTTGATTACCTCACAGTGTTCTTAAAAAATGCTGCTCCTTTGGGTCGTTATGCCCACCGAAGTGAAACACTATCCTCATGGAGTGTATGCTTGCTGTTTTTTTCCCCATTTACCTTCTTAAATACCTGGGGGAGTTTATAAGAATCGTCCCAATGCTAAATGGGAAATAAAGTGGTGGGAAAATTAGAATCTGGCCAAGATTTTCCTGCAAGGCTTTTGACTTCAAATCCTATTCTGTTTCCTCTTATTGCCTTTAGCAAGAGCTCCAGGCGAAGATCTCGGGAGGAACTGGCATTCTTCTTATGACAGCCCCACTGCCTTCCAGAGGCAAGCCCCTGATTCTAGTTGTGACAGTCTTCTTCATAACCAGGTAATTGTTGGAAGTGATGACGTCATAATACAGTGCACACCGAAGGGTGAATTCTGCAACAGAAACTTGCTCTAAGAGTTGGATTGATGCCTCTGGCAGAGAAGCTCTCTGTCTTAAAAGCCTCAGGTCATGCAGGAAAGATGCTGTGCAGGACCCAAGGAACCCAACGGAACAGGAAAGGCAAGGCTTGTCCAACTGAATGCACTGCATGGAACAGGCGTCCACGAGAACGAGATCGCCAGTGGCAGGTGCATCTAGGTGACTGAAAACAAGCAAATGGCAAGTGGGCTCTTGTCAGTAAATAGTGTTAAGTACCTGGTGATTTGAGCTCTGAAGTGTCCTACAAATTTTCCTTTATAGCCAGTGCCCTTTCTTCAAGTCATATGCCACTGGCAGGTTCCAACCAGAGTTGTTCTATTTAAATCGAAAGTGTGGAGATCAGATGGTCTTCAAACTGAAGACAAGCTGTCTTCTCCTGCCTTCAGACTCAGACTGAAACTATACCAGCGGCTCTCCTGGGCCTCCAGCTTGCTGACTGCTGATCTCGGGACTTCTCAAGATAACCACATAAGCTAATTCCTTCTAATAAATCACTCCTCATATTGTTTCTGTTCTCTAGAGAACCCAGACAAATATATCCCCCTAATCACCCTTTCAGTTTCCTCCTCCACTCATCCTCTCTAGGAGCGAGTATGGGTGCATTTAGGCAGATTTCGGGATGGAGGCTCTAGCCAAAAAAACGTGATAAATTCCTAGAATATATATATACCAGTCATTCATGTCAGAGCAACCTCTGGCACAAGGATTACACTACAATTTACTGGACTTGGCTCATCTGTCTTCCGGGATTGCCTTTGACTGTCTGTCAACCCTGGAAATTATTTACCTCCCCGGAGTTTAGACTAATCCCTCGTTTTCTTCCTTTCATTGCCACACTGCTTATTCACCTGTCAGATGGCAACTATATATCTTTTAGCTCCAGGGAGTTTACTCGCTTTGAACCTACTGGGTAGATTATAGGGTCTGGGTATCTTAATTTCTGGGAATTCCACAGACTCCTTTTTAACCATTGGAGAAATCTGATCACAGCTTCTCAGTTTTGTCTGTCTTTCACATTTCTTTAAATCTGAACCTATCACTGTATAAACGTTAACATAGAGGATATGAGTCTACGGCATGATTTTCCCAATATTACTCTCCGAGTTTGAACACTGGTATCCCTATAAAGTCCAGAATACAGGAATGTAGAGGGATAACTCCCCACTTTTTTTTTTTATGCACTACTGGGAAATGGAAGGTGAGGGTTGGATCCTGTTGTCAAGTCGGAACCTCGGGCATCCATCTTGACTCCTCCTGACCTCTTGTACCCCCCATTCAAGCTACCACAAGGAATCATCAGCTCCACCCACTAAATATCTGTCCAATCTTCCTACTTTTTCTGTTCTCATTGTCACTGAAGGGAAGTCCTACTTCACATAAGGATTAGGCTCTGAACAGTTGAGGATAGCTGTGAGGTGTGTGTAGTTATGACTGCCCTTGAGAATTCCTCAGGAAGACAGTAGAGATAGACATAATGCTTCTCAGCAAATCAAACACAGTTTTCTCTCTAGTATTAGAACGAGTTGTTGTTTCTACATGAAGACACTGGTTTGTAGTTCGGGGCCATATTGGATAAAAATGCACACATACTTGAAGCTTAGAATGACAGTTCACATGATGAGCTGTCTGGGCTGTCTCTGGGACATACACTCCTCCTATCAAATGGCGGAGTGGAACTGCTGACGTTACTTAAAATGCTATTTCTCTACATCTTCTGTTTTCTCCAATTCCCACCTCTCACTTTGTCACTTAGAGCATGTCATTGAACTCAGGTAAACATATGATGACACTCCACTGTGTTGATTTTAAGGTACCAACATCTCCTGTCTGAATTACAGTATGAGTCTTCTAAATAGACCTTCATCCTTCAACATTAATTTTCCTTAAACCATTCACCACATTGTGGCCAGAATGATAACTCAAGAGCACCGAGTTGATCATGGCTCCCTCTTACTTCCCTGTGTACAATCATTCACCTGCTTCCCATCTTCCTTGGGCTGAGCGTAGAGTCCTTGGCATGACATAGGAACCTTTCGAAGCCTTCTCTCTATTCTTTGCATGCCTCTTCTCCCACCGCCCTTGTACCTATCCTCCTGCCACTTCCGGAGAAATTCGACTACTTGCATTCTCTAAAAAAAGCAATACTTTCCCTTACCTCTGGACTTTTGTACATGCCTTCCATCTCTACCTTTCCTCAACTGACTTCTTCTCATCCTTAAGAGCTCAAGTTAGACATCATCTTCTCTGGTACCTTCCTCAAATATCTATAACACTGCCATTTCCACTGCTGGCTAAGCCTTTTCATTTCTAATCCATGGCTGGCAGTTCTAGGTCTCCATGGAAAGCCATTACTCCATATTTTTGACACCCTAAGAAAACTAAGAGACATAGAAATAGTTGTATTTCATGGGGCCATGCTGTTAATTTGTTTTCCTGTAATGTCAGTTCAGCTATAACTCAACACCAATAACAATTATTATTATTATTATTGCAACCACATCAATAAGATCAAACACGGAGGTTTGCAGTGTATATACCAGAACTTCTCTTAAGATATGTATATCTATATGTAATAAATATATTCATATACATATGTTCACGTGTGTGTGTATATATGTTTTTACATAGATTATATGATACTCTTCTAATATCACACAGAATTGTTATTACCTTCTCCTTTTACAAATGAGAACCAGGGTCACAGAGACACAAACTAACTTGCCCGGTAGAGTCAATAAACACACGTAACTGCTTTTCAGTAAATCCAACACAGCTAGGCTTTCTTCTAGTGTTGGAACTAACTGGAAAAACCAGGATCTGAGCCCAGGAAGTCTGAACCAAGAACCTGCCTGACCACAGTGCACTCAGCTTCTCTCTTTTGCTTGGACTAGCTTCGGGGACAGAGCTCAGTTTGCCATTCTTTTCAACTGACAGTTACTCACTCCGTGGCTCAATGGAAGTTCACGCTGCCTTGAATAGAGAAGGTATTTTTTTTTAAAAAAAGCCTAAGCCTTGAAAGACGTATTCTATAAGCATGAATAAATCCTCCACCGTTACTGTTTACCACAATCAGAGGCCCTTTTCTCCAACAGTCTCTCTTTTAAAAAATTGTTGAATTCCACCCACGAACCATGCTAAACATTTCCCCGGACTCCCCTGATCCAGGCTTTATGCTATTTGTATTCATTAAAGCTGATTAAGGTTTTCTTCATATTTATCACCAGTTTGACTTTCATAGCTGAGGCTTACTCTGCTATCAGCAGGATTCCCGGTCTCCTTTGGAAGTTTTCAAAGTGAAAATCCATGAACACAAATGAATTCTGGCAGCCAGAAGTCCCTAATTTAGTGTGTGGGTTCAGCAAGATGAGAGGAGCTGTATTTTAGGATAAAACAATTAGATAACCCTGAATTAAACCTATGGTGTACTCATCACATTCTTTTCTTGGATTCATGTGCAATGTAAATGTACTTGACATGATTCAATTACGACTTGAATCCCTGATTGCCAAAGCTAATCAAATAATAAAAGTATAATGCACCAATCATAGGTACAAAAGTTGTGTAGAGCCATTGACCCTGGAAAGGGCATGCTACCTCTAATTGTGCATTATGGGCTAGGTGGCCCCTGTAAGTCATAAAAAATAATCATTAAAATGCTAAAATAAGATTATGAGTTCAACAAAAGGTAGGGCTTTCCATTAAGTTTTATTAATACTGAAGAAGAATGAGAGCACACACGGGGACAAACCAGAGCATCTTTTTCTGGCCCTGACTTTGGGGCCCTTACCAGCATCACCAAATACCTCTTATTCCTTACACCTCTGAACGAGCTTATCAGGAAGAGCCGTGCCGTGCATTCCTCTCGGGATTTTCCTGTTGAAGTAAGTAGAAGACGTTAGCTCACGAAGAATATGATATGTATCGTCGTGGAATTTTCAATTTGTATCTCTGCAAACTGCCCACTTTGGTTGGAAACAATAGGTGTGGCCTGATGGTTTGAGATGTGTCCCCCATTTGCAAGGACACACAGCTGCGATTTACAAGAATATGCTGTCGGCTATTTCTCTTCAGCACTCTGCCACCAAACAGGCCTCAAGGAAAAGAGAAATCTGTCAGCGAAGTGTCACTTTATGGAATCTTTCTAATGGCATGCTTAAGTTTATATATAGAGAAAGACACCTTATTGTTTTTCTCAGAAGTGTGGTCTGCCTCTGGCTTGTAATTCTTCATTAGGGGGGATTTTTTTTTCTCCCAGTGACCTTAAATACAAAGAGAATAAAATTCTATAATTTGGAATAATAAATCCTTCCCATCTCTCAACCTTGGCTGAAATCCTCTCTATCCCTTAAACACCTGGCCGTTATAAACTCCTGTTGACATGCTATTGTCTGTACTCTGCTAGATGCTTACTCACTTTTCATGTGTTTATATCTTATCTTTCCAATGAGACCATGAGCTCCTTGAAGGCAAAGGCTGTCTTACACTGTTACGCATCCCTGCAGTCCCTGAGCTCAGCACCTTACACATTATAAGCACCTGGTTATTACCTTTGATGGCTTAATTCATAGGAAGAGCCAGTGGCTGACAGCAAAACTAAGCTCCAAATTAGAGTCACTGTGGCTGAGATCAGGGCTTCTCATACTTGGGCGTGCACGTCGCTCACCTGGGGATGTTGTTACAATGTGGCTTCTGATTCCTAGAATTGTGGGGGCACCTGGTATGCGGTTCTAGCTCTCAGAGAATGCCAGTGCTGCTGGTTCAAGGAGCTCACTTTGCGGAGCAAGATTTAAACATGAAGAAAATCAGAGGGTAACAAATCATCTAGCAATCATTGCTTTTTATGCTTTTGCAGAGCCTCACATAGATCACGCTTCTGGTTGATGAGAATCTATCCAGTTCAGAGATGTTAGAAATATTCAACCACCAATTAAAGGTCTTCTATGCCATAATAAGAGCTGGCGTGGCAGGTAACTCACGGAGGTGCTAATTTGCATTTGTTCCCTTTATTTCTCATTCATTTGTTCTGAGCAGGTAGTCAAGCCCATTCAAATTCTTTGTTTCAGAGATTCAAGAGGCAGGGGGTGGGAGAGCAAGCACTGCAGAAGACAACCCTTCTTTCTGTCTGTTTTGAAATCTGAGTGATTGAAAGAATCATCCTAGGTATTCTTTGGGGAGGGTAGAAAGAGAAATGGGAAAAACCTGTCTCCAGGACTGGAAAGGAGAGGAAAATCAGTGTAGTTCATACAATTAAGAACTACTTGGAAAGTGTGACAGGACCCTGCAGGTGCACTAGGCAGGCAGGGCACCTCATACCGGGCTCCCACTCTGCCATGTACTTGTACCATAGATGGGATGGAAGCCACAGATTTCCAGGAATACCTGGGCACTGGAAATGGGCACCTCAATAACGACGAGAGTAGACTGGTGCTTGGAATGGACTCCAATGCTTTGGCACTGCACTACCTGCCCTACTCCAACAACCACAGAAACACTGAATTCACAAGTTAAAAATGTTGAAAGAGGGAAAAAAGAAAGAAGTGGAATCACAAAAATGTCTGGAATGAAATTTCTCATCCACCTAGCAAAAAGAGTTTGGAACTGGGTTTTATGTGATTTTGAAGAAGTAAGACTAGGAGATATTTTTTGTTTAACCAAGTGTGAGAAGTAAGATTTATACTTGGTGAACCATCTACTGAGGGACAATTTAAAGATGAAATCAAATCATGATATCCCCATCCTTCACCCTGGGCCACACACACACACACACACACACACACACACACACACACACACTTTTCCCCAGCTCTCTAACCCTTCAAAGACTTCCTATTCCTCATGGAATAAAATCCAGATTCCTTTCCATGAGCTATAACACTCTCTCTGCTACATTGGTTCCACTCAGGATGGTAGCTACAGGTCACAGGTGGCAACTGAGCACTTGAGATGTGGCTGGTCTGCATTGAGATGTGCTGTAAGTGGAAAATGCCCACCAGGTCTGAAAGATTGAGTACAAAAGATGGAAGAAAGAAAGAAAAAAGAATATACATTTCTGGTTAATATTTTTATAGCGATTGTGTGTTAACAGAATGTGTTGGCTACATTGGGTTAATTTCACCTGTTTCCCTTTACTTTCAAAACTATAGCTATTAGGAACGTTGACAGCATTACATACACAGCTGGCATTGTACCTCTGTTGGACCTCACTATTTTCCAGGAACTGCTCTCATCAGCCCTCACCTCCCTGTACTTCCTCTTCGATGTCCTAGCCTCAGGGAGCCCAGGGGTCCTCCAGATTACAAGGCATCTGAGCACAAACTCAAGGTGGCAGCGCATGCGTGGTTGGCTCTGTCTGGAAACTCTTCTGCCACCCCCTCCACCCTGCCCTCCACCCCCCATGCAGATTACTGCTTGGGTTTCCCCTCATTGCATTCAGCTAAAACTCTGCTCAAATGTCACCTCTCCAGGGACGTATTTCTTCACCACTCTGTCTAAGCCCATGGGCATCCTTCTCCATGCCCTGGACCTGCTTGCCTTTTTTTCACATGGCATCAGATTGCTGGCCTCTTCCCAGTAGGATGTGAGTGCTTTCACTGTTTGTTTCCTTCTCTCTCATGCTCTCCGTTACTAGGAAAGTGCCTGGCATGTAGCAGGCGCATGATAGATATTTATTGGATAATTGAATTAAGTGGTTATTCAAAAGTGAGCTCTTGCTACCAACTAGTCATTTTGCTGAGAGTTTTGTGTACCTTTTTCGTATTTAATTCTCACAGTAGGTCTATAAATAAGTACTAGTACAATCCTAATTATGCACAGGAGAAAATCAAGTCTCAGGAAAGTTAATTTAAAAATACTTAGAGCGTCCCAAACACTTTACATAGATTTATTTACTCACTCCTAATGGTAGGCACTATTGCTGTCTCTTTTTACAGGAAGGGAAACTGGCACAGGGTGTTAAGTAATTTTCCTAAGGTCAAGTGGCCAGCAAGTGGTGGTGCTGAGAGATCAAGCCTGGAGGGTCTGACCCCAAAACCCAAGGCCTCCTGTCTCAGGGCCAGGTTCACGCACTAATGAATGCAAAGCAGATTTGACTAGCAGCCCTGCTCTCAGTCCCCAGAATGCCCTTACTGTGATACCTACTCTCAGTCAGAGAAGACCCCCTCCTGGCACTTGGACTCATACTTACCTCCATCTGAGCTCTATTTCCACTATCCAAATTCACTATCTAAAATACTGAAGATCTGGGGCACCTGGGTGGCACAGTCGTTAAGCGTCTGCTTTCGGCTCAGGGTGTGATCCCAGCGTTCTGGGATCGAGCCCCACATCAGGCTCCTCTGCTGTGAGCCTGCTTCTTCCTCTCCCACTCCCCCTGCTTGTGTTCCCTCTCTAGCTGGCTGTCTCTGTCAAAGAAATAAATAAAATCTTTTTTAAAAAATTAACATAATAAAAATAAAATAAAATACTGAAGATCCCATTAGGCTCCTCAAAATATGTTTGCTCTCCTGTACGTTCTCTTCTTTATTAAAGTACCACTAATTTGCTCAGTGTCCCAGACCTAAAACCTCACAGACATTTGCCTTGTTCCCCTCACTTGCTTCTACCTACAATTCTCTCTTTCCAATATTTTGCTTCTCTTCCTTTTTTTCCAATTCCTATCATCATCCACCAAGTTCAGGATTTTGTCAATGCAGACCCGGCCTTTGGGAATATGTTAATTTTTGTGCTTATTGCCATGTTCTCCTCTTTAAACTCATTCTGAGGAATGATGGAAAAAGAAATAAATAAAATCTTTTTTAAAAAATTAATATAATAAAAATAAAATAAAATACTGAAGATCCCATTAGGCTCCTCAAAATATGTTTGCTCTCCTGTACGTTCTCTTCTTTATTAAAGTACCACTAATTTGCTCAGTGTCCCAGACCTAAAACCTCACAGACATTTGCCTTGTTCCCCTCACTTGCTTCTACCTACAATTCTGTCTTTCCAATATTTTGCTTCTCTTCCTTTTTTTCCAATTCCTATCATCACCCACCAAGTTCAGGATTTTGTCAATGCAGACCCGGACTTTGGGAATATGTTAATTTTTGTGCTTATTGTCATGTTCTCCTCTTTAAACTCATTCTGAGGAATGATGGAAATATTTTAAAATAAAACACTTCAATCCATTGCTGTCTTTTTAAAAGTTTCGAATGTACTCCTTATTGCCTAAAGGATAAAATTCTTTGAAGTTCATCCGTTCAATGTCATTCAATGTCATCCCCAGTTAGGGCCAACCTGTTTTTCAAGTCTTATCTTCCACCACCACCATATCTGACCTTCTGCTTTCTGGCTGCTTTACTAACTGCCAGAAAACGTCCTTTGTATGTTTTCACCTTTGCACTATTATTCTTGGAATCCACTACTCAATGTACATTTTACATTCTTTAATACATCCTAACTCATATCAAACTCCTCAGTAAAGTGTTCTCTGAACATCCTAGTCTGAAATGTTATCGTTCCCCTAAGCTCCTATACCGAGGAGATTTTGCATAGTTTACTCATGAAATACCTGCTTAGATTTAACCAAGATTCCTTGCCCTGAAATGTTAATTCCTGTTCTGTTGCCAAGTTTCTCTCTTCCCTGGAGCCACACATCCAGCAAGGGTGCTGCAAAAAAATAATTTTGGAATAATCTATGTTAATAGATGGAATCCAATATCACAAGAATTTCAGAATCAAAGATTGTATTTAAATTTGAGAAATTGGCATCTTTTTATCTCATATATGCTTTTATTTTGTTGGAGTGGTTTGTTTATGTAAACCTTCTGGAACAAGTCTAGAATCAGAATGATCATATTAATAAATTGCTTTTCTTTTCCAACCTAATAGAACTGGGGGGAAAAAAAAACCAAACTATGGTGGATTTCCTATAAGCTATTCTTCCTGTTTGCCCAGCCACACTTTATGCAAATGAAATGATCAGACGTTAAATCTTACAACATTTTGTTTACTTATAGAATCAGAGGAGAATTTAGAAATCAATCTGTCCAGCGACTTAACTTCACAAGAGAAAAAACATCAAGTTCAGACTAGGCACAAAGTCAATGGCAAATCGAGAATTTGAACTCAGATTTTCTGAATCCCAGAAAATCCACTTTATCGCCTCTCATCCGGAGGAAAGAAATTCTACTCACCCTAACTGATGTTTGATGTATCATCTAAATTTGATTTACACACAGATTCTGTTTGGGACTTGTCATTGTTACCTGCCACATTAATTATTTGCAGTCAAAGTGCTCTTTATGGTTCATAATAAATTTCCAATTATATTATCTATTAATACGATGCTAGCAGCCACCCTGGGATGGTCAGCAAGTGGTCTGCAAGTCTAAAAGCAGAGGTGAGGTGGGCTGGAAGAATGTGAATGCATCAGATGTGACTGTCTAGAAATTCCCTGCCCCGACAAATGTGTCTCTTCATGATCCCTTAATCAACAAACATCCGGTGCCTATTTTGTGGGGACACATGGTACATGCCTGCAGGGGTTTGAGAGAAAATAGGCAGGCCATATGCTGCGTTATGCAAGTAAAATACCAAATCATGGATCTGTAGGGCAGCAGAAGTGAGAGAATTGCTGGGACCCACTATAAGCTTCTTCATAGAGGGAAGACTTGAACGGTACCTCGGAGCCCCAGCAGGATTTACCTAATGGTGATGTCCAATTCAACATGTGCATTCATTCTTTCTGCCTCTAAAATCTACACTTTACAGAGCATTTTTATATTCTTTACTCCATTTAATCCTTTTGAGATCCCGACCCTTTAAATGAACAGTTCTCTCAGGGTTAAGGCAGCCAGTGTAATCTCTGAATATTACCCATTCTAAAGAAAGTTCTTTTGAATTCTTGCTCCCTCTATTAAGGTGAAAATTAAATTCTCAAGAAGTAGGGCAGGGGTGGGGGGCAGAGAAGGAAGGCTTGGTGTTGTTCAGTGCAGCCCAGAATCCCTTGGCTTGACTTTGTCAGGCTAAGGATGCCACCATCTTCCACAGGCAGTAGGTTTAAGTGATGCAATGGAGCCTGATTTTGCTAATTTTGTATTAATTACCAAAGTGTTGGGTCAACAATCAGAAATGGGTTCTTCCATCTTCTATCAACAAAAAACTTCTCTTGCCATTGGATAGAGATGCCAAGATAAAGTGACATTTTGGAATATGTCAATTCCAAGAGGGATTAAAAAAGACTTCTTGTAGCGGGATAAATACCCTTTCTAAAACTAGCGGATTTTCACATTAGTCTAGAATGCTTACATCCCATTTTTCACATTGATTAAAATGCTAGTTACAGGTTTTTAAATTTCACAGCTGCAACTTAACATTAAAGGAAATAAGTATCAAACCCTTATTATTTTATTTTAATTCTCCACACTGAGCTGTCCATAGAAATTTGATACTATCTTTGACCTTTATACTTGAATTTGACCCACAGGCTCTATGTACTCTCCTCCCCCACCCTTCTGGGGCTGCTCCTGTTGACACGGCTATTAAATGGCTAGCATTAGGGCTGGTTTCTATGGTTGCAGATTGAAAGATGGGTTTTCTATTATATTTTCTAGCACAATGTGAGCGAGAGGAACAGCCAAGCCTCGGAGAAAGTCTAAATGCCAAATTTAGATAAAGAGCCAGGAATTGAGAATAGGTTGGGAAACAGAACCAAAGAGTTGGACCTGTATGGACTGGGATTCAGTTGAGAATGGATCAGGTGTCTGGTGTGCAGGTGGCCTGAGCCGGCTTGGACGGCCTGGAGCAGAACAGCCAGCACAGCATCCAGCACGAAGAATAAGCTCGGGCACTTGCATTCATGATCATTGCTTAGCCAAGCTCAGAAGTGATGTTTTGAATGGCAAATGGGCACTTCTCTGTAGGCTGATCCTTGGGAAACTGTCTTAAAAAGTTGGTTCTTAAAGAAAGGGGGGGTAATCAGAAGGGGGAATGAAACATGAGAGACTATGGACTATGAGAAACAAACTGAAGACTTCAGAGGGGAGGGGGTGGGGGAATGGGATAGACTGGTGATGGGTAGTAAGGAGGGCACGTATTGCATGGTGCACTGGGTGTTATACGCAACTAATGAAGCATCAAACTTTACATCNGCATCGAACTTTGCATCGGAATCCGGGGATGTACTGTATGGTGACTAACATAATATAATAAAAAAAAAATCATTAAAAAAAAAAGTTGGTTCTTGGGGATAGGAGGGAAGAGTGAAAGAACAAGTAAGTGAGTGAGACTCCATCACCTACTGAAGATGGATCACAATGGTCAATTTGCATATTGAAAAAAACCCACTCTTACTACCTTCTCGCTATGGAGTAGTTTTACTTCCGGTCCAGACGTACAACAACATTGTAGGTTAAGATGTTCAGAGAAACACCCAAAATCTAGCCAATCCCACCATTTCATATTAGGTTTTCCCCAATCAATTAGTGGTATTTCCAGAACTGAGCTAAGAATTTGGTTTCAANGAAGAGTGAAAGAACAAGTAAGTGAGTGAGACTCCATCACCTACTGAAGATGGATCACAATGGTCAATTTGCATATTGAAAAAAACCCACTCTTACTACCTTCTCGCTATGGA
>NC_048219.1:183406000-183534638 GCF_002007445.2 Ailuropoda melanoleuca
TGCTAAATATAACTCTTTCATTTTCATCAATGAACCCAGCTTAGTTTCAAAGCCCATATTTCTGCTTGGGAGTGGAAAAAAATTACTAACCTTTCAGGGTAGGTTAATTTCTGATTTGATACCTGGTCTCTACTGGGCTAACTTAATCTCTTCAGCAAAAATTCTGTTTTGTCAGTTGCTTTCCCCTTGTCTCAATTTTCCTTCCCCTTTTTCTCCCTACCTGACACCTTGGCCACAGGAGAAAGTCCAGAGTGTTCTTTCACTCCTGTGCTGCCGCTCGGTTCTCTCTGACCTCACTGACCTCCAGGTGAGGTGCACTTCCCCTATCCCGGCCTTCAAACAACAGCCTCTGTTATCAACGTCCTAGTGTTGGTGCCTGTTGTAGCTCATGGCTTGTTCTGGTGTGGTCTTGACTCAAAGGTGCTTGACGCTGCTGCTAACGATCTTAGGCTTGGTCCAGGCTCCATTCAACCCCTAGCTTTGGACTTCCCACTGGCCACCTCTGCAACGGCATCCCAGCATGACCCAGAGTACACTGGCAGAGCCGTATGAGTAACTCTAGGGAATAGACTGCGAGCAGCAGTGTGATGGGCTTTTTGGGCTTAGGCAGTGGGGAAAGGCTGTGCAGTGCTCCAGAATCTCTCTTTTCTGCCATGAGCATAGAGACCTTAAGGTAAGGCAGCAGAGTGTCGTGACGGGAAGCAGTGTGGATCATTTAGCTACAACGTGGGGGCAAGCTGTCAGCAAGAGTTAACCAGACCCACAGCAGGCTTTATGAGAGTGGGAAATAAAGAGGTTTGGTATTTATGTGTTACTGCAGCATAACTTCGCCTGCCCTGACTTTTACAGTGTATTAGCTAAGTTTTTAATTTTCTGTATTCTGATGCTTTGACATCTGGTGCCCTGCTAACTAAGCCCGGAGAATCTACCCCCTTTCTAGGGTTGATAGATTCCTAAAGATATAGACAACTCACCTGTGAGCACACTTTTTAAATACAAACTAACCAATCCAGAACCCATATCCCAACCACCTTCTTTTTTGGCTCTCATACTCTGGGCAATGATCCACCAGCTCCAATCACCCAGGGCCAGGTACTAAGCAACAAGGACTGGCTCAACATCCCAGAGCACACTGAATTTATTTAAACTACCCTGCTTACCATACTTTACCAGTTTCTTCTCAAAGACACCACAATGAAGGCTCTTATCCACGGTTCTCTCCTCTCCTGATGCCTCATGTGCACCCCCTCCATGGAGAGTGGCATGGTCCCTCTTCTTGGGAGCTGTGAGTAACAACCTATCTTTCAATGGCAATTGTTTTTTCATCTGCTATCCTTACTATACCTCAAATTTTCTATTAATACACTATATTTTAAAACAGAGTGACAGGGGCGCCTGGGTGGCTCAGTCATTGAGCGTCTGCCTTTGGCTCAGGGCGTGATCCTGGCGTTCTGGGATCAAGCCCTGCATCAGGCTCCTCTGCTGGGAGCCTGCTGCTTTTCTCCCACTCCCCTTGCTTGTGTTCCCTCTCTCGCTGGCTGTCTCTCTCTCTCTCTGTCAAATAAATAAATAAAATCTTTTTAAAAAATTAAATAAAATAAAACAGAGTGACAATTTTCACCAATGGGATTGTGAGCAACTTGGTGGCAGAAGCATGTCACATGGTTCTTTGGAAGGCAGTCTGTAATTCAGTGTTTGGCACATAGTAGTATATAGTCAAATCTATGTATTAGTATATGTAATTTATATATACTATATTGTAGTATTTTTAAACTATAGAGCATATAAAGCTATATGCTAGTATACAGTAGTATATAGTCAAAAACAATATATCCAATGAATTAAAGGGAATAACACAAATCAATATATATGACGTATTTTTTGAATACAGGAGAATAGCAATGCTAAAACCTTCAGGAATGCTCACCTTTGAAAGTCGTTAGGAGGAAGAAAGGATGAACAGAATGTTGTGAAGAAAACCATCACAGCATAGAGCCACAGATGCCTGCCAAAGAATTCTGACAAGGAATGGTGATAAATAAACAGATTTTAAGGAGGGTTGAACAACACAAACAAAAAACCCCAGCAACAATAGTGAACCCAAGTATTGCAGGTACTTAGAGACTAAGTTGATGGGCTCACTGTTATCATCCTGACCAGTGTGAACTTGGGAATTAGGAAACACTGCCTTCTGAAAGTTAAACTTGGAGATCAACCCATAATAGATCCTATGGCAGATATGCCAATTAAGAAGCTGAAGCAGGAGACAACAGACAAAAACACAAGTAAATGTGTTATTAAAATTGGGAAACTTGCTCTCAAAGAAAATGTGCAAATTGATATGACAGTGTAATCCAGAACGAAATTTAGATTGATGGCAAGGAAGTTTCCTGATGAAGAGACATTAAAGCTGAGACCTACAGAACAATCTATAACCTGATTGAAAAGATAAACATATCTGACAAACGAAGAGAGGTGTGTTCGGCCAGAGTCACAAGAAGAGAAGTGTCAGCCTGGAGACTTCGGGTGTCAGCAAAGCCATCACTGACATGGTGGCAGATGGGGGCTCCCCTGGCAAGATTCTCATTGCCGTGGAGAGCCCGCTCCCTTATCCTCTGCCATTAAACCTTAGCTTCAGCTTTCAGACTTTCAATTCATCTACCATCCCCTGTTCTGAATCCATGCCAAACTTCTGATTATAATTTGGCTTCTCATGGGGTCTGCCTACAGAGAAAGTCTGCACTGATCATGTGAACTTTGAGATATTTCTGATTTCTAGTGGTGGTTAGTTAATAAAGTAACTTCTGATTATGATTTGCCTTTGCATAAAAATGACAGAGGAGAGAGAATGATGTCCATAGATGTTTTGTTTCTTGTACCTTTTGAGGGTGTCACTGCAGATTAACGAATTGTTGTTCTTGTTTCTGCCTGAGGCTCAGGAGCTCTGAGGTCAGCTTCACGTGAACAGCATATCGGGATTTCATTGTCCGGAGAGTCCTGAAGCCTTATGACAGTCAAACAGCTCTCAAGGCAGGCTAGACCCTGGGACACAGTGACCTACTGGAGAAGTCCTGCCTCGCCTCCGGAACAGCCACTATGTCCACCTTTCTCTCTACCACATACTTCCTCAACTCCCAGTAAAACAATGGGAGTGGAAACCACGTGGTACATACTTAAGTAGTTACTTGCTTAACATTTGAAGATGCTTAAGCAGAAATTGGATGGTCACTTAACTCCTAAAAAGATGTTTTCAAGGCTATTAGATGAGGTATGACCTGAGGGCACTCTAGCCTATGGATGAATGATTGAATGAATGAACGAATGAATGAATAATAATGTCCTTTGACTCTGGGTGATTCTTTCTTTTGATGACTGAGAATGTCTTGGCACTGACTTTCTCATTCCTTAGGGTGAATTCTTCATATAAATAAACATTAGCAAGGACCAAATTTCCCTTCAGGTCTTCCAGAAATACTTAGAGCAGGAACCCACCAGGGAATTCAACTCGGACCCAAACTGGCCTGCACACTACATAGTAGGTCCCAGGCATAAGGCTAATTAGAGAAGGTGAGGACCTAGGCTGGGGAGAAATTATATATATATATATATATATATCTCATAGGTACATATATTATTTATATATATATATATTATATATATAGTAGATATATATATTATATATATATATGTATGTCCGGGGACAAGGCTGGATAACAAAGGACACAAGGCGCCAGGAAGTTGGCTGATAGCACATAGATGGTAAGAAGCAGAAAATTGCTGAATGGTCAGAGTTTAGCACCTGGAAAAGGATCAAGAGTTGAGATGAGAAATCCCAATTTCTCGCTGGACCGCTGGAATGGTGGATGGTTCACGTGGTGGATGCTGGCACAGGCTGCAGACTGCTGAGTTTTACTTTCCTAGAGTAACATTCCTAGGGCTTGGCTGTGTTATCCCACCTTCATCCTGATTCAGTAAGTGGTAGCTTTTATTACTGAAAGTGCTCTGTCTTATAATGTATAAGTGGTAAAACAGTATACATAATGCAAATAGATGGCTATAATTAATCTCACATGGCACTTGAAGAGCAAAGAGATGCCAACACAAATCAGTGCCCTAGAGCCTCGATGTTTTGCTGCCCTTGAAATCAGTGACACAGAGCTTGTTATAGGTGAAACTTAATATAACGAGCTCCTTCTGGTGGATTTGGTAACTAAGTCCTCTTGGATGAGGTCCTGAGCACATGACACGGAATTCCATGGGCTAAGCAGTCATCTGTGAATACGCTATATTTTAATGGCATCCCTCAGTTAAAAAAATGCCATTCAAGTGGGTAAATATATGGCTATCCATTTGACTCTGTTTCTTTCTCTAGTATATGCCCAAACTAGACATATTAAAACTTTACACAGCATTGGAGATCTTCCACATTTTAGAGTCAAAGTTTGTGTAGTTGAGATAAGCAGGGGAGTACAGGTTTTTGCTAAAGTTGTTTAGCTTGTACTAGCAGAAGTGGTAGTAATAGTAACAATAATTTATATTTGTAGAATGCTTACAATGTGCAAGGCTGTCTAAGTGCTCCAGGTCCATCCCCCGTTCTTCACCTTTACAAAAGTATCAACTAGGTACTTTTTTTTTTCATTTTAAGGTAAGCGTCTCAACTTTCACCCTCACAAGGATGTACAATTATCAAGTGTTGAAATAGGATTTTGAATCCAAGCCTATGGAGCTCTAGAGCCACATTATTGACTGCGACTCAATATTGCTCCCTTTTCCTTAGCAACCAAACCAGAACAAATATCTCCGATCTCATTTGTTAGCTTTCCCATTACTGAGAAAAGACAACAGAACAATTTAAAACCTGCTAGGTTCAATCAATAAGTATTTCTTGAATATCTAGAATGTGTTCAGCAAAGATAAAAGGCATGAGAGATGATCTGTGCCTTAAGAAGTTTCCAGTCTGAAGTTGGAAGAAGAAAAGAATACGCATAAAATAATAACAGAACATAAATGAATAGAATTAATGAGGGAAAGTAAAGTATATGGTCCAGACTCTGACTGTCTGAGATGCTGAGATCACTGGAGGATGAAGTGACTGGTAGATTTAAAAGAGATAAGCCTTGATCTGAGTCTGGGAAAAAGACGAAATCTCTGTTATATGCTCTTTGTCTTAATACATTTCTATATATAATATATTAATACATTTATAGATATCGATACAATATTATAAATATTAATACATCTATATACACATGCAAATGAATCCCATTTTTTTAAAATGTGAAATAAACATATATACTTAAAAGTAGGCAAAACACATATGTATGGCCTGATGAGTAAATATAAAGTGAAGACATTATAACTCTTTCCTGGGTCAAGAAATTGAACATTACTAGTTTCCAGACTCTCCCCATGTGTTCTTCCCATCTGAACCCAGTGAAGCACATCTGATGACCTTTTATTATACAAAGAAAACAAAACTGTACATAAGGGCCTAGCAATTATATTCATGGCAGTTTGGTGTTTTACATTAGAAGTGGCTTTGTGCATAGACAAAGTACAAATCCAATTGTGTCTTAAAAGACAGAAAGCCTCACCAATAATCAAGCTGGTCTCTGCTCAACCAACCCTGAATGTATCTAACGATGAATAACCAACCAACAAGGCGTTTCAAGTAGCTTCCAGATGTTGCTGACTGAGGCATCCTTCTGCTACCATGACAAATAGGGCAGAATTAAGTGAATGGCAAGCATGTGACACAAAGGTAGCCATGCCCATCTTGGCAGGACCCTTCCATTCAGCTGTAGACCCCCAAGGCTGAAGAATCTGAATGAGCACAACTGAACAAAGGGTAAGCCCACTCCTGCTTGATGCAACCCTAATCCTGCCCCAGCTGGGGCTCATTAGGTTGAAGGAATGGAACAGCCATATTCTCTGAAACACACAGTAACAAGAAAAGCCTAATTAGAGACCAAAGGGTAGAAGTTTAGCAGCCCTAATAAATATGATGTGCTGAATGCATTATCTATTTGGCAGAAAACAAATTATGGAGTAATCTGCAGTATTCAGATAGTCTAATTTATGGCAGCTCATTTAAAGAAACGCTTTAACCCAGCATTTTGAGATCATAAAGCACATTTTAACAAGTGCAAGCATGATTTTCTGGAATGTAGAGAGATTTTTAAGGGATGGAAATTTTCTGGAATACGTTGAGACTATTTGAATAATGTTTTAAAGATTAATTAGTTCACAAATGCTATTCCAGCAACTTGATATTACCAAATGATGGGAAAAACACCTCTTCATATATTTTTTTCTGAAATGCATGGGAAATTATCCATTGGACAATTATTTTATGGGACCCATTTGATCCTTGATCACTGTTGCTTAAACGTCATGCAGTTGTCTTCTGTTGTGCTGAGAAAGCCAACCTCCAGCCCCCCAATTCCCTACCTGCCTCAACTCTCCTGCCAGTTTGGCTTTGCCCATAGTGGCCTACTCTCTGATACTCTACCAGGCTGCTTCAGGTCTCATAGACCTAGCATTAACTCCTTCTCTCTGCCTGGAAAGATCTTCAACAGATCTTGTGTGACTGGTTTCTTCTCATGGTTTATTTTCCATGCCTCTTTTGCAGAGATAGCGTCTCTGACCACTCTCTATTCGAGAGTATGAAGACACTCTCTCGTTCCCTTCTCTGATTTCCTTCACAGCACTTTGACTACTGGAAATTAACTCAACAGTTCACTCATTCCCTGTATCTCCATTTAGGATGTCCATTCAACTGAGCAGTGACCTTGTCTTTCTCATTCATCTTCAATCCCCACTGCCAAGAGCAGGACCTGGCACATGGTAGGTGTCCCCAGTAATAATAGAAATTTGAAGTAGTGGGGAAAAAATGGAAACTTAGGTGGATCTTGGCTCCAGAACTGGGAAAGAGAATTCAATTTCACAAGATATATTTTAGAAATCAAACGCTCTTGGGGCGCCTGGGTGGCACAGCGGTTAAGCGTCTGCCTTCGGCTCAGGGCGTGATCCCGGCGTTATGGGATCGAGCCCCACATCAGGCTCCTCTGCTGTGAGCCTGCTTCTTCCTCTCCCACTCCCCCTGCTTGTGTTCCCTCTCTCGCTGGCTGTCTCTATCTCTGTCAAATAAATAAATAAAATCTTTAAAAAAAATGTTCTTAATTTACATAGGAGAAAGTATTTAATGGTGCCAATACTACAAGTAATATCTTCTTTGTGTGTATAATTTCAATGACTTTCCTGTCACTGGCTGAAAAACATATTCTAAATACATATTGTCTTTTTCTTGTGAGTGGGAAAACTAAGCTCTATATTGGCCCCTACTTTTGGCTAAGCCAGCGCACATGAGAGACAAAACCAAAGTTAAAATTCAGTGATTTGGTTTCTATCCCCTGGATCTATCTTCCCACAGTTTTCTTCTGGCTGAAGATAGACAAAATAGATGATAAATGAGGAAATAGTCACACAATATTCCTGTGATTTTTTAATAAGAGTAATTAGTAAATTTGCCTTGAGTTATTGGTTTTTGAAAGTACTTGTTTTTCTTTTTCGTATGAGCAAAGTGAACATTCTCTAGCCCTTTTGCAATAAATGCAAATAAAAAAAATTGAATCCCATCTTAACTTTGTTAACTTCTGTTATCAAAATGACTTTCAGTGATTGAAAGATCGTCAACTATTCACATTACAGTCACTATGCGGTTCATTACTTATATGATTGCTATAAATTGAGACATTACACTAATAGTGTGCTTGACTTGTAGGCCACATTTTTCTAAGTTATATAAAATAGAATATTTCCCATCATTATAGTTTGCTACTTAGTAATCTCAGACACGAGCCAAGTGATGAGTCAAGTGATGAGCTGTGTCTCAAACAACTAACCCAGCCCCTGGTCCTTACTCTAAATGTGAACAAGTTGGTCATTTCAGACATCCTACAATATCTCCATCATAGAGGTGCTCAATGGCAAATTCCACAATAGTTATAGGAAGGCCTTGGTATATTTACCCCAAATTGTCTATACATGGCCAAGCCAACAGATCAAAATTAAGAGTTGGCATTTTTATTGCCTTCACAGGGGTCAATAAAAATCATTCCATCTTTAATAGTTCCAATCCCCGGGGCGCCTGGGTGGCTCAGTCATTAAGCGTCTGCCTTCAGCTCAGGTCATGATCCTAGGGTTCTGGGATCCAGCCCCGCATCGGGCTCCCTGCTCCCCTGGGAGCCTGCTTCTTTGTCTCCCACTCCCCCTGCTTGTGTTCCCTCTCTCGCTGGCTGTCTCTCTCTCTCTGTCAAATAAATAAAATCTTTAAAAAAAAATAGTTCCAACCCCTTTGAAAGTTTATTGACCATTGTTCCCCCTAAGGCAAGACGAGATATAGACTTTGGCTAGTCAAGTCCAAAAATACATATCCAATTCATCTTTTAAGTCTTCCCCTTTGCCTCCCTCATTGGACCTGATGCTGGCAAATGCTTCTCCACTATGGATACTGCTACATGTTTCTAGTCAAAGTCCGTATCCCATCTTGCCTAAAGGGAACATGTTTTTTGGAGAATGTCCAGGTTTTGCTCATTTTAGCACACCTCATGGTATGAGGCCATGACTACATGCAATTGATTTGACTATTTTCGCTCCATGGAGCCTCTAACAAGTTAGCAGAAACAGTCAGCAACTGAGCAATCATTACCGATAGTAATAATTTAACATGTAAATTAGTTATGCACATGTGGATGTAGCTAATGGTGTCATTTACATCAGTGATTCTTGGGCTCCATCACATATTTCCTTAAACAGTATATAACTGTATATAACAGTATACTCCAGGATTTCACTGTTATAAACAGTGTAGAAAGAAAAAAATCTTGGCGCTTAAAGAAAAGTCTTGTTGACATTTAGGTGTATGTATATCCATGAATCTAAACAATTATGTATAGTTTTACAAAACGAGCCTACATGATACATAATCAAATATATTTCTACAACTTCGTTGTCAATGAATACATGGCACCCTTGTATATACCATAACTTACACATTCCTTCATTTCTGAACATTTAGATTATTTAGATTATTTCTAAGTTTTCTGTTGGTCTGTACATTGCTTTCATAAGCAATGCTGCAAAAATATTCCAATAACTTATCTGATAGCAGAATTACTTACTTTGCATTATTTTTAAATAAGATACAGCACACATAATCAAATAATTTATTTGACCTAAAAGTGAAATTATAGGTGATATTATAACTATGATCTCTTCAGAGATCAATAATTATTGCTAATAATGATAACAGTAATAATAGCAATTATTATTATTACTATTTTTATTTATTGAGTACTTATGTACCGATACTATGTTAAGCACTTTATAAACAAAATCTAATGTAATACTGATGCTGCTTTCATGAAGTAAGTATTATTATCCTATCAATGATCTATGAATAAAAATTAGCAAAATAGTCTGTCTGAATTCATCACAGTATTCAAGTAAACTGTTTCAGTATCAAAATATTGTTTTTATCTATTCAGTTGTTGCATTTTATATATCATACACAACCATTAAAACAGACTTTTAAATATGGAGAATTCCAGGCATATACTGGTCTCAATTCTCTAGCTTTTCTTCTCTCCAGGTCCTTTGCCACATAATGTCGTTGTACTCTCCCTCTCTTTCCCATGAGACTTGAGGAGGCCAATAGAATGAAGCTAGCTTCAAGCCTAGGTCTCAAGAGGGTTTTGTGTGTTTTACTCGCTCTCTTGTACCTCTGTCAGAGCAGTAAAACCACACTTGTTCATCCTGCTGAAGAATAAGAGATTTGTGAAGCAAAGCTGAGTCTCTTCAGTGATCCAACTATGGCCATCCTAGGTCAGCTGACAGCCAGCCAACTCCAGATGTATGAATGAGCCAGGCCAAAAGAAACCATACCACTTAGACAAATCATGATTGATTCCAGAAACATAAGCAATACATATTTATTGCTATATGCTACTGAAGTTTGTAACTATTTGTTATGAAGCATTATTATAATAGCTAACTTATATAATCAATAGAGATAATAATAGAACAGATCCCCACATGTTATCAGCGTCAACATCAATCAAGATGTGGCCCACCTTGTTTGATATATATTCCTCTTGTCCATCTGGACTTTTCTGAATCAAATCCCAGACATACACTTTCATCCATAATACTTCAGTCCGTATCTGAAAAAAAAGATATCATTCTAAAAAATATACAATCATAATACCGTTATCACATCAAAAATAACAATAAGTTGCTAATATAATCAAAGGTGCAGAGAAAATGATGGTTTCTTTTTTGGTTCATCTCTCAATTTTTTTTTTTCTTACAGTTGAAATGTTTGGATCAGAATCCACATCTTTGATTTGTTTGCTATGTTTGTTTTAAATCTTTAAGTCCCTCCAACTTTTTCCTTTGCCATTTATTTGTTAGAGAAACTAGGTCACTTTGCCCTTTAAAATTCCCACATTCTGGATTTTGCTGGTCACATCCCTATGGTGTTATTTATCATGCTCATCTCTCCTTTTATTTCTCATAAACTGACACTTTGATCTAAGGATTCAGCCAGGCACAGGTTTCATTTTTAGGCAGTACTTCTGAGCTATTTATAAATTCATTTTACATCATATGGGAAACTCACCATGTCTGGTTCTCTCTTTTTGTAAGTGTTGCTAGCCTATCCATCCATTAAAGACTCTGCATTGTTGTTTCACCTAACAATTTTAGCAGCTTTTAATGATTCTTACCTAACCTATTATTTCATTCAGGGCTGCCAAGTGGTGGTATTTTAATTGTATTATTCCTTATGTATGTATTACCTAAAATTTATAAAGAACTCTCTTTCCATGATGATTTGAATACCCTGGAGTACAGATTGCATAGAGTTCATTCTTCCCCTTTACTTACCAATTTTCAGAAAAGTAAAGTGGTTCCTGAAAATCCTCTGAATATGACTAATGAGCTTTAATGCTTCTGAGAATCATAATGAACTCAATGATGTTAGGCTATTTTGTGTATTTCAACCCATCAGGGTAATTACACAGGCATTTTTTAAAAGAAAAATTTTACAAACATTATGCCTTATTTTCTTTGTATCACTACTTCTTGATTTAAACCAAGCCTATCTTTAATATGAGCATGTCTACTGATTCTATTCTATTTTTAGCTGTAAAAGTATATTTATTTTATTTGTTAGAAAAAATCTGCTGTCAGTCAGTCTTCTAGATATTCGTTGCAGAGAACTGTCTTCTCTTGGGGATATTTTTTTAAAAATTATCTATTCACAGAATTTGTCAATTGACTTAGTATTTATCAAGTGCTGTACGATCCAGACATCATATCCGTGGCATATCACACAAGAAAGGACTTTTTTACTCTATTTAGGAACTTACTTGGACGTTATTATTTTGAAGAAAGTGCTGGGAGAGAATTAGAAATGATTGTGTGTGTGTGTGTGTGTGTGTGACAGTGTGTGTGATTTCACTGAGTAGACCTGTTTGATTTGCAGAAGAGCTTTAGACACTTATGAGATATTATGAGCACAAGACCAAATAACTGTGAACTTTCCTGAATGTGAAATTTACCTTATTACTATTGAGAGATTGCTGACTAAGTAGAGGGCATAAGCCACTTTCTGTATCACCCTTTCATCAAGAAAAATATATGATAAATAGAAACCGGCTCTTTAAAAATGCAACTTACTCTTCTTCCACCCCCCTTCAACCACCCTAATTCTTTCTGTCCTACACCAGGATGCTCTCCTCATGTGTCTAGCTTCATTTTCAATCTTTCACATTTCTTATATTTAGGAATATTTAGCTAACAGTGTTAACTTATACCAAATCATTCACCGATGTGCCACCTGAAGTAAACAATGGTGAGCCAAAGATCATTTTGTTTCCTATCTGACAAAGGATAGTTTATTTCAGGCTATACTACACACATAGCAAGACTGAAGTGATTAAATTTTCTTTATAGTATGATGGAGGCACATTTACATAAGCAATACATATTTATTATAGAAAGGTTGGAAAATACTAAAGAGTACACAGAATCAAATAAGAGTCTCAAATAATCATCCTGCTCTGAGATTACTACTCTTACCATGTTTGGGTTTTCTTTTCTGTTGTTTTATCAGTTTTTGATGATCTATTTTAATTATTTATCAAAATTAGGAAACAGATTTTGGAGCTTTGATAATAGTCAGTAATCAGTAATAGTTGCTCTGTTTAAAATAATTGCATGGCTATCCTATGATAAAATCTGGAATGCATTCTGTACCGATGTGGAGGGAAGACCTGAGAATATAGGTGGGGATTACAGGAATTGAAGCTTTGGTTGAACTTAAGCGAATTGGTTTTTCTAACATTTTAAGATCACAGTGGTATGCTCTGCCAAGTTGTACTGATTCATGAAAGAAACTTGTTAAATTTTTAAAAATCTAGCAGACTGGCATCAGCTTGTTAACTTGAAATTGACCATGGCGGGAGTATTTACACTATGGAAATTGGCAAATGCTACAAACCAGGGCTCCCCACTCCACCTCCAGTCTAACACCACCTGCAGGGCATAGGAAGGTAATTGTACATGACTGAATCAGACCAGGTAGTATCTGAGAAGAGGGAGTAGTTCAGATTGTAGTGATCTGGAGAGACTTGTGCAAGGGATCTCTTCAGTTCTAGCCATGTTTCCATGTGGGAAAGGGCAGCCAGTGTTTTTCAATCTCACAGTTTCATAAAGAAACCCAGAAATATGGATTTTTTTAAATGTGAAATTTTCTGAATTTTAAAACACTATTGGGATGGGAGAAAGATGATTCTAAACTAAATACAAGCTGTGGGCCACCAGTTTTCAAATCTTGCTAAAAAATTGTAAGTTCCTTTTATCCGGCTTGGCGGGGGGGCGAGTGTTTTCTCATCAGGTATGGCACAGCAAGGATTCTTGCTTTCAACAAGGGATTGACTGAATGATCTGTAAGGTCCTTCCCAATTCAAAACCCCCACTACTTGATGTTTCTGCACCTCCTTTCCCTGAAATACCTTTTATTATTTGCAGGCACTAATGATTATAGCCATGTGATATTTCACTATGGTCATGTTGAACTCTGCTTCATCTCTTGCATCAAGGGACACTACAGAGGGCCATATTCTGGGAAGTTTGGAGGCTTCTGAATTTATAGAATCTTAGAATGTCAGGGCTGGTAGAGGCTTGGATGGCAAGTCAATGAGCCTAAGGGTTATTAACCCAAAATCCATGACTGAGAGTGGATGGCAATTGTGAATTCCTCGAAATTTTCTGAGAAAAATGTTCATAGATTTCATTCATTATTCAAGTATTCCAAAATGGGTAAGAACCACCCATATATCAGGCTTTTCCAGTCATTCAACAAATATTTATTGAGTACTGGCTACATGTCAGATTCTATGGACAAAAATTAGCAAGCAAGCAAAATGGAGACCATTATCTCTCTTTTATTTTATTTTTTTAAAGATTTTATTTATTTATTCGACAGAGAGAGACAGCCAGCGAGAGAGGGAACATAAGCAGGGGGAGTGGGAGAGGAAGAAGCAGGCTTCCAGCAGAGGAGCCTGATGTGGGGCTCGATCCCATAACGGCCAGGATCACGCCCTGAGCCAAAGGCAGACGCTTAATGACTGAGCCACCCAGGCGCCCCTATCTCTCTTTTAAGTCCAGAAGAAAAGGAAGAGAAAACACACGATTAAATAAGCAATTCTAATATAGCATGGTTATCCTGTGGCAAAAGAAGCACATAAACTGAGTACCTATCCTAGCCTGGGAGGCATGGTGTACAGTTGTCATCAGAACGGACTATTGGAAGCGCTGACATTTAAGTTACTAATCTGGAGGGTGAGTAGTATTTGAAGAGGGGATTATCCTCCCAAATAGTTGAGAACCACAGAATATATGTAGCACTTTCACTTCACATAGGAAGAAACCGAAAACTTAACACCCAGCAAATCTTTCCTAAGTCACTGGTATACACATACAAGTGAGTAGGGAGGGGCGCCTGGGGGGCTCAGTCAGTTGAGCATCTGCCTTCGGCTCAGGTCATGATCCCAGGGTCCTGGGATCCAGCCCCTCTTCTCTCTCCCTCTGCTGCTCCCCTTGTTTGTCCTCTCTCATTCTCTCTGTCAAATAAAATCCTTAAAAAAAATACAAATGAGTAAACAAAAAATGAAAGCAAAGACCCTTCTCTTGTGGAACACTGACAATGCTCATTTTCCTTTCACCTGGGCTTATTTACCCGCGTTAGCAGTTGGGAATGAAAGGCCCCAACATCATGAGGGGAATCAGTTAATCAACCCAGTGAGGCCAGTTTTACCATAGATGCTGGCTTTGGCTGACGTGGGCCTCCTTCTTTGCCTGTTGGGATTGTTTCTGCCCCTACATGTGAGCTTGCTCTTAACCCACCCTAAGTTTGGGCAAGGAGTCTGGAACTCAGTGGCTCCCAACTTCAGGGCCCCAATATCCTGTCCTTTCCCTGTAGAATTGGACACTGATAAACATTAGTTGTATAGCCCTCCATTCTAGAGGATCTCTGGGGTGAGAACTCTGCCCATGCTTCATGACATGTCTAGACCAGGTCCCTTCAGCCTTGCTTTGTAAAAATGCAGGCATTGAAATATTCACTCTCTGCCTCTTTTCTTCTTCCTCATGAAACATACTGTATGATTACATTAGCACCAAACCTCTGGGGTACCTCCTCTTCAAGAAATGAATATTAGTAATAACTATTACTAATTAGTAATAATTGAATATTAGTAATTACTAATAATGAGTAATAAAAACTTTTTTTGTTATTTTTTAGATTATTGGGTACCAAGTATCCAAAGATTCTAAAGAAGGGTTATAGACATCTATCTGCAAGGCTTGCTAAAAGTTGGCCAAAACCTTAATTGGGTGCTCAAGTAACTTATCCCAACAGGACAATTTTGAAAGTGAAAGGGGGGCTATTAATAATTACACTGGTCAAGAGGTGTAAACCAACATTCCCAGTCACTTCATCCTGAGCCCAACATCCACCTCTAGGCAAAATGAGAGAGAAAGAGAGGAGTGTTATTAACAACCTAAAGCTAAATGAGAGGGAATCAAGAGTAATTAGTAATTCTTGCCACCTAGTGACTGCTGAGATAAAAGAACTCACAGGCTATAGCTAAATGGCAGCCCCCCAAAAGATGTATTTATCCTCCCCCTGACCTGGTGGATGTGACCTTTTTTTGAAAAAAGCATTTTTGCAGATATAATTAAGGTTCTTGAGATGAGATCTTCTTGGATAACCCAGGTGGGTCTTAAATCCACTGACAGGTGTTCTTATGAGAGACAGAGGAGGAAAAGACCCTGACAAAGGAGAATTAATGTACAGATGGAGGCAAATATTTGAGTTATGGAACTGTAAACCAAGGAAATCCTGGAGCTACCAGAAGCTGGAAGAGGAAAGGAAAGATTCTCCCCTAGAGTCTTTGAAGGGATTATGGCCCTACAGACACTTGATTTTAGTCTTCTGCCTTCAGAACTGTAAGATAATAAGTTTCTGTTATTTTAAGCTATCACGTTTGTAGGAATTTATTACAACAGCCCTAAAAACAAATACAAAGGCCCATCCCAAGATAAAGCACATGAGAATTCTTGGAAGATTATTGTTTCTTGAAGTCTGGGGCTACAGGGCCTGGTTCCTGCCCCGTGCAACGTCAAGGTGCGGAAGGGAGACTACATTCAAAGCCAGCTACACTTTCACAAAGGGCAGGGAAAGGATGAATGGTTCTCTTTGGAGAGTGGACACTTCTGAAGGAATCCTGGATACACACATGATGAAAAGACTCTTCCCAAAAGGACTGCTTTCAGGAATAAAGCAACACCAAGTATGCACTGCTAGGACCAGAGCAGAGGAAGTGTATTAGTTATCTACTGTTTGTAACAAATTCTCCCAAAACTTAGTACCATAAAACAGCAAATGTTTACTATCTCACACAATTTCTAGCAGTCATGAGAGCAGCTTGGCTGGGTGATTTTTAGCTCAGGTTTCTTATGAGTTTGTGTGAGAACTGCCAGCAAAAGTTACAGTCATCTGAAGGCTTGACTGGGCTGGGATCTGTATTCAAGCTCACTCACATGGCTGTGAGAAAGCAGCTTCAGTTCCTCAGTGTGTTGGCCTCTTCACAAGGTTGCTTAGAACATGATAGCTGAGTTCCGCTGGAGTAAGTAATGAGAGAGAAGGAGAGACCAAGACAGAAACTGCAGTGTGTTTTATAAGCTAATCTTGGAAGTGATATACCATCATTTTTCTTGTTTTCATTGCCAACCCTGGTACAACGTGGTAGGGGACTATAGAGGGAGTATACTAGAAGGCAGAGATTGTTGGGCCCATCTGGCTGGTTATCAGGGGTGGAATTGTAAGAAGCCAGCAAGAGAACCCTCTGTAGCCATCCAGGGTCAGTGTAATCAGTAGCCAAGAGGGAATTACTGATGGCCACCTGCCAAGTTAAAGAGTTTTTTTCTCCTCCTCCTTTATTTATTTTTTTGCTCTGCTCTTCCCTTCCTTGAAAGCGTCAGAGGCAGCAGAGATAGATGGATCAAAGAAAAGAAAAAAATACTGATAATGCCCTTGCTTCACTGATGATCAGCAGAAATACAGATGATTTGTGAGCTGGTGAAAAAAACAGAACCTTTGAATATGACGAGAAATAAATTTTTTGTTTGTTTTGTTTGCTTTTTATTACACAAAAGTAGAGAAAAGTATAATGTAACAAGCTTAGCAATTGTCAACCTTTTGCTCCCCCTCTGTTATGGATGTGCTCTTTCCCTTGCTGTATTCATCTTCCCTCATTCCCTCATAGCCTTTCCTGATCAACGTAGTCCACAGATCCTCCCCTCCTCTGAACTCCTGGTAGGTTTCAGTAGAGCCTGGAACCCAAACTCTAGGGCTTCATGGTGGGGTGCTTATCTCTGCTCTTAACTGGAGGGTCCCAATTGATGCCATTATTGACAAGCCAGGCTCTAAGAAAGTGAATGGAACTGGGGAAAGGAAGCGCTGGGACAGAAGATGGACATCCACTGGCATATGCAGAAGCAGCCTCCCTGGACTAAGGATCAAAGGTTATGGGCAACTTGTGTTCAGAGCTGTCCAGTGCACAGAAGCTGCTCAAAAGCCTGGAAGAGATTTCATGTTCAAGATGCCAAGATAAATCAGAATAGGCTGTACAGTGAAAAGAATCTAGAAGTAAAAGTCAAGAGTGGGTGTTCATCCCAGATCTGCTCCTAATTTGCAATGTGACCTAGGTCAAATCATGTCATCTCTCTGGTCTCCAGGGCCTTTTATTTTTTCCCCAAAAAATCAGCAGGAGGAATTGACAAGCTAATTCCAAAGTTCACCTGGAACAGTATCTTTTGATCTTTTTATGATCATTGTTTTTATTATTAATATTATCACCACTCTAAGTGGATGTTTTAATATTTTTTCTAATCACCCCCATGAAATTTTAATACCACAAACACAGAATGTATCAGTTTAACTGCTGTATGTATCTTTATCAAGTGCTTAACCATAGAAAGAGTGAGCTAATTCCCACCTTCTTGGAAGTGATATCACTTCCATTGAGAATGCATGATCTAGAATTTAAAAGGTAGAAAAAAACTTCGAAAAAATGCAGAACAAGAATTATGAAAGATCACCTTTCCGAACTTACGTCAAAACATGCTAAAAATTAATTAAGAGTGCGTTGGTATGGCAATAGACAATGGGGAACAGCATCTTAAAATAGATTCACATCTATATGGAATATTTAGGAATTTATTATGACCACCTTGGCATTTCAAAGTAAGTGAAGAAAACGGAAACTCTTCAAAAAATGATTTGGGGAAAAGAGACATCCATTGGCAAAAATAAGCCAGATCCTTGAATCTTCTGAATAAATAAATTGTAGGTGTATTAATGAGGTATGCATATAAAGTAATTCCACAAATGTTACAAAAAATATAGAAAATAAGTGACATTTTAATTTTTTTTACTCTTTCATTTTTCCCCCCCATCTTAATCTCTTTCATATTGTTCTAGTATTTTTAGTTCTCTGGGGGGTTCATTCTCTTGTGTGTCGCACGTACAGACACACCCACTCTCACGATGGTTTCCCTCTTGCAGTTTGTAATTTTTTAGTGTGAGCTCATCTTTGCAGGGATTGTGCCCTGGTTTGTGAGAGCAGACCTACAGAGGACTTTTACATTTGTCTCTTCTGGACCTCCAGGGTCTCTAGACTCTTATCTATGTTAATTGATTCTTATTTGGGAATCCCATACCCCATAAGTAGTGTAAATTCACATCCCACAAACCTGAGGGGGGTAGAGGTTTCTATTCTTCATAGGAGACCTTTCCTTCTTCACTGAAAGCCCATAAAAGATGGTGTAGGTCTCTCCCTCCCATATCGGAAAGACTTCAAGGATTCTCACTTAATGAAAAGCACTCAGATAAAGCTATCTGCCTCTCAGAGAGGTCCTGAGGGTCCAGAGGAACTCATGCATGTCCCCAAACTAAGTAAGCATCTGGATGCCTGCCACACAGGAGGCTTCAAAAACCAACTGGTGCGGGCTGCACTTCCAAGCAAGTGAAGTGACATTTGCCCCCTTGGGCCACCACCACCATCTCAGTCCTAACTAACAGAGACAGGAGTTTCTGTAGGACAGGCCCACAACGGGGAGGTGGGGAAGAGAGATGGGACTTTTAAGTTGGACTTAGTGAGTTTGCTATTATTTGAATTACTGGGAGATCAGGCCCAGATGTCATTAAAAGGCTTGGAAAGTAGATTGAATAGGCTTTGGTTGGAGAAATATTAAACACTTTCATGCTTGTATCCCAGCACCCCAAAATGTTTATGAAGCTGAAAACATCCCTATTACAAAGACTGTGGAACTCTTAAGTCAAATACACTGAGGTTCCATTTTCACTGTTAGGTGAAAGAAGAAAGTCATACAATGACACATATGATACAATCCCATTTTTATAAAAATATTTTTTTTAAAAAACTATGTTTCTATATACCTTCCTATCTATATATCTGTCTATCCATTTAAATGAAGCATGTTGTGTCACACACTAGCTCTGTGGCCTTGTGTAAGTTGCTTAGCCTCTCTGTGCCTCAGAGTCTCCCTTCACCTCCACTGGTAAAGAGGAAAAATAATGGTAAATACCTTATGGGATCTGTGAATATTGTATGAGTTGTATAAAGACCGTACGGTTTAGAATTACTCTCGGCACCTGATAAGTGCTGTAAGTTTTGATCTCATTATGCTATAATGAATTAAACAAGGTCTAAGAGATATTTACCAAACTTCATAGAAATCATCTCAGGATAGAAGAGGATGGTTGGGTAGAGAGCTAAAGTTTCAATTTCATTTTCTGCCTTACCCTCCCCAAATTCTCACTTAGGACTGTTAAAGTACAAAAGCTATTCCCGCAATACTTGTATAATTTTACAACATAAAAATAAAATGTTTGCTCCAAAAGATGGCCACATGTCCCTTCAATGATAACCCTCTACGACTCTTCTAATACCTCCCGGTCTTTTTTTTGCCTCTTATCACACCCCTCACTAACACCCCTTCCTTCCCCCACGGATACTAGCCTTTATTTTGCAATTTTATACCATGAGTTATCTTTTCTATGTCAAAGTTTTGTCTTTCCAAGTAGACTTTCCTCTACTCCCAGGCCAGCATGGTCTCATATCTCCATTATAACGCTATCATGATTAATACAGTGCGGCAAATAAGGCCAACGTCCAGGTTAACTTACTTACCACCTTTTAAATCCAGAGGTACAGATTACATCAGTTCTTTTAAACTCATTTTAGGTTCTGGGGTGCCTGGTCAGGTAAGCCACTTCGGCTCAGGTCATGATCTCTCGGTCCTGGGATCTGGCCCCAAGTAGGGCTTCCTACTCATCAGGGAGCCTGCTTCTCCCTCTCCCTCTGCCCCTTTCCCCTCTATCAAATAAAATCTTTTTAAAAATTAAAAATTAAGAAAACCTCATTTTGGGTTTCAATCTTCAGGCTTCCTTGAATGTACTTGCTCATTGTCATCAGACAATGTTTTAATTTAGTTATTCTCAACCTTTTTGGTCTTTGGCCCCCTTTATATTCTCCCTTAAGGACACCAAAGAGTTTCCGTTATGTGGGTCATATCTATCGATATTTGTAATACTAGAAATTAAAGCTGAGAAAATTTCAAAATAGTCATTAATTCTTTTTTTTTAAAGATTTTATTTATTTATTTGAGAGAAAGAGAATGAGAGAGAGAGTACGAGAAGGGGGAGGGTCAGAGGGAGCAGCAGACTCCCTGAGTAGCGAGCCAGATATGGGACTTGATCCTGAGACTCCAGGATTATGATCTGAGCCAAAGGCAGTCAGTCACTTAACCAATGGAGCCACCCAGGTGCCCAAAACAGTGATTAATTCATTTAAAATAATGACTGAGATAAATCATAAATTTCTGATGAGAATTATGATAAAATGTTAACATAAATACTTCCTAATGAAAAAGAATGTGTTTTTTAAAACAGAAAATGTGAGATGTGATTTTGTTTACATTTCTGTAAATCTCTTTAATGTCTGGCTTAATTGAAGAAATCTGGATTCTTCCATCTTCTGCATTCAATCTGCTGAGATAGCACATGTGAAGCGGACTCTTAAAAACTCCACTGTACAGGAAAGACTAGGAATAAAAAGGTGTTTAACAGCTTAGTATTATTATAAAAGGAGAGTGAAAAAGTTAAATATGTCTTTGCATAATTATCAAAATAGTTTTGATCTTGCAGAACCCTTGAAAGGATCACAGGGATCTCAGGAGTCCCCAGATCCCACTTTGAGAAGATCACACTTTGGGAAGAGCTGTTCTGATTTAATCCTCAAAAAGGCTTTGTAAAGTGAAAATGATTATTATTCCTCTTTCACAGGTGAGGAAATTAATGCCCAGAGTGGTCAGGTAAATTGCCTCAAGTTATCACAGTTGGTAAGTGGAAAAGTCAAAATTTGAACCCAAATCTAACCCTCCAACCACTTTGCTATATGGCCTTTGTAGTAGCCTGCACGTACCTCCATGTCCTGTTCTCCTGACCACATGGAGGTCAATGATTGCCCTTGTCCGTCTCATCGACCTGACTATATATCTGTGCCTACCTACCTACTTTTGAGAGATCATTCATAATCATCTTTCTAACTCTTGTCCTGCAAGTGTCTGATAATGTAATATGAATAAACAAATAAGTAAAAGCACTGGCTTTTTTTTTTTTTTTACATTCACACAAGTAACATCAGGACTGAAAAATAACTTTTCGGTGGTTACTTCAACTGTTCACGACACCCCCAAGGATGAGCTACCTGATTCCCTGTCTTAAAGCTGGGAACAGATGTTTAAGAAGGGTGGTCTTTGCAATAGATTCTATAGTAAGTGGTGCTGGAAAGACATTCACAGAAAGCAGAGCTCCAAGGCCATTTCAATACTCTGCCTGTGATTTAGAATATACCAGTAGATCTGAAGTCTACATTCTTAGCAAAACAGCAATTGTTTTTCCAGTATTAAGCTCATGTTGGATGGCCTCAAATTTTACATTGTCATATGCTTGGAAGGTCTATTCCCAGCCTTTTGGCTCAACCACATAAATATCCACGGGTCCTCTGTGCATTCAGTTGTGAACATCAATTACTTAATAGACCTGGAACATGAGAAGTAGGAAAGAAAATCCTTGAGCTCATATATCTGACAATATTTCTTTATGGTCAACCTCATTTGAATGCTAGTGTTAGGGAACAAACCCTTGGTTTATAACTTTACTGTGAGTTGATTGTTGAAAGTGATATTTTGTACATCACCACAAATGTGGGGGTCTGATAGACCCACACAGTGAAACATGGGACTTTACAGGCTAGAGCTGTAATCAGGAGAACCACAGCCTAGCTAGCCCATTGTTTTCGCTTGGCACTCTAAAGTTCTGAAAAAGAATACAGAAAGGCAGAATGAGGAGGAGAAAGGGAACATTTTTGTGCTTGCCTAAATCAAAGAAACCTTACTAAATAATTTACTTTTCCTAATTATTTTCAAAGAATGCCTGGAATCCTCTCCATTCAAGCTCTTGTCCTTAACTGACAGCACCTGAAATATCTTTTTTCTCAGGCAGATTTTGAACTCTAGGTATTCTAGAGTCAGGGAGAGTTTTATTGTTCTTAAGCTTGTCCTTCTGATAAGGAAGGAGCCAGGAGGGACCAGGGTCCCAGGAGACAAAGGCAGGTCATTAGATCCACAGAGGATCTAATTTGTCCAGAAGTTGCTGTACCTTATTCATGACTTAATCTTTCCAGCCCAAACACTCTCTTACAATCTCAGGACAGAACGGAAGTCATCAGGGCAAACAGCCACTCCCTTTCCTGAAGAAAATAGCTCCTTGTCACTGGGCTCTCATGGCACCCAAAGCCTGATGACTCAGTTCCATCTGCATCACCTTCATTGCCTTCTGCTCTGCAAAATATGCAACGATGACCACAGTCCATTAATAGTGAGCAGAAAAATCCTCTAAGTGGAGATGAAATAGTGGTGCTTCCAGATGATCATTTAGAATATAATTAATTTAAAAAAAAAGATGGAGAGTGGGGCACCTGGGTGACACAGCGGTTAAGTGTCTGCCTTCCCCTCAGGGCGTGATCCCGGCGTTATGGGATCGAGCCCCACATCAGGCTCCTCCGCTATGAGCCTGCTTCTTCCTCTCCCACTCCCCATGCTTGTGTTCTCTCTCTCGCTGGATGTCTCTGTCTCTGTCGAATAAATAAATAAAATCTTTAAAAAAAAAAAAAGATGGAGAGTAACATGATTCAGCAATATGGTAAACTGAAACAATTAATTAAGAATAAATGGCTGGAGAAAGCATTATCTGATGAAAAAGTGCTATTAAATGCCAAATATTAATAAGGAAAAAATTAGGTAAATTATTTCTATTTTATGACAGTAATTCATTCAAATTTAAATAATCCAAGGAGAGATGATAGCAAATGGATGCTTTCCAAGGAAATGTTCATTTAACAAAAAATGTGAATTATTTATATTTTTACCTCCTAAGATAGGAAACATACAATAATATCTTCTAGAACAGTTTTGCTCTGAGCAGTGTGTTTTGGAACAGAGATTGTATATGAGTAATACGACCTTTTATACCCTATTATCTGTCTCATTTGAAGTTCAACAGATGTATTATCACAATTACATATTTCCAGCTAAAATACCAGTTCTGGGAAAAATTACCATATTCATTATGAAACCTTCCCACTTTCTAATTTCTATTGTCTGGGAAGTTCTGAACATCCTGTGTTTTAGTGTGGCCCGGAGTTTTGAGCCGTTGGACCCCCTCCCCAATGCAGGTAGGATTTCTGCTTGGGCTGCACATCTAAACACAGTCCCCACACACATCCCACCCTAATCTCTGATGACTTCTTTACTCCTCCATGTTCAACCTCACCCCATCACTGCCTTCCTAACCATGACCTTGATGCTGTGATGCCTCAGTAAGTTGGTCAAGAAGCTTAAGTATGAGTAACAGAAGGAACTCTGATTTCAGTGGGAAAAAAAGTTATTAAAGATCTGTTGACTAGCTCACAGAGTGTCTGGGAAGTCTGAAGGCTTCAGTATTATGCAGTGAGGTCTAATATCTAAAACCATGGTGCAAAACTAGTCCAGAGAAGAGAACCCTGATGCTTCCCTTAGGTGGGGGGTGTCACTGCTAGCAATAGCATCACCACCGGCAGCGAGCACAGGACGCTTCTGTGAAGAGGTCTCTGTGAGCCCACACGAAATTTCTATCACTGCTACCAAAGCCATGTCACATCACCTATTCAGGAACCATCGGGGTGGCTGAGCAAGGAGGTTTCATACAATCCTAACTTTGGGCATCTTGACCATGTACTTTTCTTTTACTTCTCCAAGGCTAACATGGCTACTTCCCCTACTAAGTGCCCAACCTACCAATCAAAGAAGCCAACACTGAGTCCCAGTGTGGCACTATTCCTATACAGAAGGACAGACGGACAGGACGAAGTCACAGGGAGTTAAACTAGTTTCTGGTCTTCTTCCCACCCACCCACCCCCGTTTTTTTTTTTCCTCTCAGTTTTTCCTTTTCTTTATTCTTTTTTCTTTCTTTTCTTATACTGATTAATTAATCAGTTCCGCTACGAAGTAACGTAGCAAGCTTCAGCTTCTGTAACTTAATCAAGACAGCCAACCAACCAGTCCTTTCATGAGGATTGCATTTCAAGAGATATTCCCACCATGCTACAGCTCTTCTGCTGGAGCAACGCTAATGAATTATAGTGTCGGAATCTTGTTTCTTCTTGGCAGACTTTGAGTTTCAAGGTGATAAGCCTCTGCATTTTATGATCCCAATCCCCATGGCGCAGCAAAACCTTGGAAGTTCTGGTTAAGAGAGATTTATGGATTTCCTGAAAGAGTGCATCTGGTTTTCTAGAATGACTTTTGTTTCTCTAGATCAATTTTATAGTGTCAACATACAATTCATACATACATGTCATTGACGAACCAAGAAAACAGGCCATAAGAGAGAAGACGTGGGTCATCCCGAATCAACTGGATTCGCCAGGACTTTTAGTTGCAAGTGACAGCAACCCAATTCAAAGGAGCTGAAGCAAAACCAGGACTTTATTCATCCCTGGAAACAATATGGATGAAAGGTCCGTCTGGCCCCAAGGACTCAAATGATATTACCAGGTTGTCCAGGGTTTTGCTGCTCTCTGTGGCTGGCTTCAGGTCCTTATAATGGACACTGGCTGCTTATGTGTGATGTGGATCCTGGGGGAAACGTGGCCACAGACAACCTTGGGTCTACACCATCCCAGCTTAGCTACTCCAGAACAAAAAGAAAAGCCTTAATTTTCCCAGCATCCATCTAGAAAATCCTCAGGGAAGTACTAAGTGGTTTGACCTAGATCACTACAGTCAAGCCTAGATCACATACTCATCCCTATGGGCTTATCACTACAGTCAAGGCAATTTTGATTTGCCAAACCTAAGTCATGTTCTTTTATCTGTGATCAAGGAATGGGGTAGTATAATTTGACGCCTCCCTAAAACCACCGAAAGAGGGAAAGGGTGGTAACCTAATAGAAGCAAGATACAGTGCCACAGAGAGGAAGTGATAGATACAGACATGACGAAAAACAAGATGTCTCCTCAGTGGGGTGCTGGTAAAAGTTCAACCACTGTCCTCCTCTCTCACAAAAAGAAAACCCTGACTTGGAGCATTTGTGATTTCTGCAATGTGAAGGCTGCTACCACAGCAAATTTCGAACTATCCATGCGACAAAACGGAATGAATGCAGAGTTGGGAAGATCAACACAGTAGCCTCACATCTTAAGGTGTCTCCCCTCTACGGATACGACAGAAGCGCACAACCTCACGGGCACGGATCTTAGTAAAATGCAGGCATTCGAGGTCATGAGTTTGAATATTCATTACCCTTGTTCTTAAATACAAGTTGCTTAATTGCAAGTGTAGGTAACTTAATTTTTAATAAATGCTGTGTTCGACAGCTGGCTCACAAATGTCCTGAAAATTTAACGAGTAGCCACACAGCAGACTCCAGCACGCCACGTGGATTTAAAACAAAAGTAGTTTGTTTCCTCCCTCCTTCCTTTCCTCCCTCCTTCCTTTCCTCCCTCCTTCCTTTCCTCCCTCCTTCCTTTCCTCCCTCCCTCCTTTCCTCCCTTCCTTCCTCGCTCCCTTCTTCCCACCCTCCCTTCTTCCCTCCCTCCATTCTTCCCTTCTTTCCCTCCTTCCTTCTTTCCTTCCTCCTTCCTACCCTCCTTCCTTCCATCCATTCTTCCTTCCTTCTTTCCTTCCTTCCCTCCTTATTTCCCTTCATTCACCCCCTTCCTACCTGCCTTCCTTCCAGACTCATTGATAGCCTACTATGTGTCTAGCACTGTATCAGAGATGGAGTCTAATTACAGTGTATAAATATAAAACGCCACCTAAACAGACCCAATGCACACATATACGTATATTTCTCATACAATACATCAGAACTTGGTGCTATTATTAACAGTATTATGTATCCTATAATTCTCACCATCTGTAGGATGTGTATTTCTTAGTGCACAGATGGCTTATCTTGAATTATCCATAAATTTCCTTTAAAGCAAGAAGAGCTGGCTTCCTATTTTGGGTGGCATGGCTGAATTTTAAATCCCTTCGTCAGAAATTATTACACATTGGCAAAGACATCTGGTCACTTACCTGGTAAATATAGGACTCCCATAAAGTCCAGCCTGACGCATGACCACTATGCCAGATTTGCCAAAATAGGTCCTATAAAGCCATGAGGCAGCTGCTGAACTGCTCAAATCCTCCCACCGCCTTTTTGTTCTAACTTCCTCAACGTCTTCCTATTTATACAAAAGCCACCTTCTTCCCTGACCTCACAGCAGCCTAAATCCACGCTTGCTCGCTTCATTTATTTATAAATAAGCGTCGTAATTTTTTTTTTTTATTTTTGCTTCTTACATGATGTTCTTCAATGCTATTCTAACCTCAAGCTATTCCGATTGCTCTCGGCATTTTCCTGCCACACATCCCCATTCCTGATCTCTGAATAGACCAGTGGAAAAGCAGAGGATTCTCAGGGGTGCGTTAAGTGCTAGAGCCAACATGCACCAAAACAGATATTAGGCTAAGAGAAAAACCTACTAAAGGCACGTTTTAATTTTCTGTGTGTTTCTAAAATCTAAAAGTAAAACAAAGAAATTATAAAGCTCTCTCAAAAATTTGCCCCTGGAGAGGACCATCTCTAGACCTGCTGTAGCTACGTAATTTGTCAGCTCAAGCGTTTAAGTCTACAATTCCCATCTTTTGCAGGGAAATCAGGACAGCAAAACTGCCCAAATGTCTCAAGATCCAGATCCCGAGTCCTAAATGCCTTCAGGTCTCCACTAGGAGAGAGTTTTGGGGCCCGACTGCTACTCCAGGATGAAAAGCCATTATCTTTATAAGAAGATAGAAATTGCTGTGTATACATATTTTTATTTTCTGCTCATCTTCATAAAAGATTGGCAATGAGGGAAACGGGTTGGATTGGATAAAACCAAAAGGCGCATTTGTTATCGAGGAATAATGGATAGCAAACTGCACCTCCAAGGCCTAGCCTGCAATCAATAGCTCCCTTTTTTTTTTCTTCCTTTCATATTTTCAGTTTATAGCAGCAATAAATACATTGGTGCATGAAATTTACCGGAGTATAATGACAAGCTGGCATTTCTGACCAGAAGCTGAATGGGGCAACCTCATCCCTTCCCCGCTGTCATCAACCCAGATAATGTTTCGAGCCTTGGTTATTAGTCCCCAAATGACATTTAATTATAGTTCTAATTGGAGGTCTCATGGCTATTCTTCTAAATTGAGGTGTGCTCAGTGAAGTCTTGTAAAATGATTCAAAAATCTACTAAGCAGTTGAACATTGTATCCATGCTTTCCGTTGATCTCTGTGGGTACCGGAAATCACTAGTTTGTATCTCTTTTTCCTAACCCTTTCCCTTCCAAACTAGGAAATAACTGAACTGTGCTCTTCACTGCAGAGCTCAAACTGTATCAGAAAAACATCTTCTGGTAAAAGGTATTGTCTCCAGAGATAGTCAAGTGCACATCAGCGTATGCATAACACAATGTTGCTGTTTGCTGTGAATCCTGTTTTGGACGCTGTCAAGCTGAGAATGAAGAGCCTGACACAGCTCTGGAGCATATCAAAACCATTGCTGGGTGTTATTCATTAGTGGTAATCATATTAGAAGCTTACTTTCTTTTATTATTCATTTGTTCATTAATTCCTTTCAATAACTACTCCAGAAGCGATGTGATGGCCATTTTTTTCCCTCTACTAAAATTGTTCTTATGCCGTTGTTTTGTGTAATTCACATTTGTGCTCTTTTGAGATTAAAATACAAAAATTGACCACTAGGGTCTTTTCATTTCATGTTTCAGCTTCAGAAACACAAAATTATTTCTACATAAGTGATATTTTTTCTAATGCATGTTTTCTGTATAAAGTCCATTTAAAAAAAATGTTATCTTTTTACCAGTGAATCTCTACCATCTAACACAGGGCTGGTACTTAGTAGCTACTCAAATACTTGCTGAATGACATTTGACTGCACACATATGGGAATAATTTTTTCTGACTATGATGGCCTGTTATATATTTGGTTACGGTGTCTCACCAGCCAGGGTAATCGGTGCAAACTTGTAAATCATTTCTTAGTTATACATTGTATTTGTTCTATTGAATATGGATTTTTTTAAAGACTTTATTTATTTGACAGAGTGAGCAAGAGAGCACAAGCAGGGAGAGCAGCAGAAGGAGAAGGAGACTTTATTCATTCTTTTTTTTTTTAAGATTTATTTTATTTATTTTTATTTGAAAAAGAGAAGGAGAGAGTACAAGCAGGGGGAAGGGGTAGAGGGAGAGAGAGAGAGAAGCAGACTCTCTATTGAGCAGAGAGTCCGATGTGGGACTTGATCCCAGGACCCTGGGATCATGACCTGAGCAGAAGGCAGACGCCCAGCGACTGAGCTACCCATGCACCCGAATATGGATTTTAAGATAAATGAAGGCTAATGCAGGAAATGAAATGATTCTACCTAAAATATTGTGGAATAAAGAGAACGTGGTTTCCATGGTAGGAAATTTACACTTCCAAGTATGAGCCTTCACATGGAAGAAGAAAATTTGTACCTGCAGGGTGCCTTTTTACCTCACTCATCATAAAACATGCCAAAGATTTCTCACACTCACTCTGATGTTGGGCAAGCCTCAGTTTCCTCAAGATGTAAAATGGGGATAACAGTCCGACCTATTCCACAGGGTGGTTGGAAAGATAAAGTAAAATCAAGCATCTGTTTCTTTCTTCCCTGGCCAGGCACAGTCAGGAACCCCCCCCCCCCAAAGCAGCCTGTACTTTGCTCCTCTCTCCTCCTGCCTGCCCTGCGAGCACTCCAGCTCTCCCTCCCCGATGCGGAGCCAGCTATCGTGGCCGACAATGCTGTCCCCCAGGCTGGTGGAAGGGCTTCCCTTGCATCTCTGGCTGGAGGTAAGAACAGCTGATGATTTGCTGTAAAACAGAAAGCTAATGATCTCAAGTCAAGAGAGGAAGGTTTCATTTTACCCACAGCAATACCTGGGCAATTTCATAAGTCCTGCTAACGTAGACCTTCTAACGGAATCTCCAAGTAGCTGTTTTTTGTTCTCTGTTATAAGAGAATGTGAAGGCCTAATTAGCCTGGGGAATTCAGGAAGATTGCAGCAACACATAGTCTTCTCTTGTTTGCTCCGGCCTCTGCGCCTGCCATCACACAGACAGGATTTGGGCGGCATCCGCCCATAGAGCTGGCAATATCTGGCTTCCCACTTTGACGGCTTTGCTGACAGTTTACAAAGCCAAGCAGCCCAGAGGAGCAAAACGGAAAAGATTATTTGAATCTGCTTCTGTGATCAGTAGAGACTTCACAGGGAGAAGGGCATCTTGTCCTTTCCCGATTTCACATAAGCATTCAGACAGGTACATCGGAGAGGGACACGTACCTGCCTCACGGCCTTGTCATATCCCTGTTGTCTCTGCTCTCACTGCTTTGGTCTTTCAGTTGAAGAAAAATGAGGCTTAACACTTTCCTGTAAATCAGGAAAGTGACCCAGGGTCCCGGAGGGGCCGAGCAAAGGTGGGATTAAATTGTAACCCAGAGGCTATACAGAATAAACCAAAAGGAAAATTTACAGGAGCAATGTTGTGCCATGCGAGGAGGACCAGACTCACGTGTCCTGCAAGAATGTTCCTTGTGCTGCCTAAATTATAATGTACTTCTGTCTAAATCAACAGTTAGACCACCACATGACAGACCGGCTCTTTCCAGTTCGAATTAAGTAATCAACCACTTGATGTAGAGTTATTTTTCTTCTCCAAATAGACACAGTCTTCGAGACCTGGTCGTAGTTAGAGATCAGAGGCCAGAAGATAGACTTTGGCTCTCTATTCGCATTTCATTTTCCTTGGATACAGGAGGCAGAGGAGGGTAGAGCAAAGCTTGGGATCTGAGCTCACACATCTGGGTTTGAGATCCAAGTTTACTTATAAATGTGTGATTGATTTTAAGTACATTACTTAAACTCGCTGTGTCTCTGGCCCTTCGTTTGTAAAATGAGAGTGGTGACTGTCTTTACTCCCAACACCCAAGACTGCAATAAAGATAACAGTAGTGTAGGAAAAAAAACTGGATTTGAAAGTAGAAAGTCATTGGTTATGGATGTTTTTACTAGAAATAAAAATTGGACTATTTTCTTTCAGTGGACCATAACCATTCATATAAGCATTTGGTGAATGGCCTTTATAACAGACAGTCTTTGAATTTAGGCAAATAAGGGTACAAATCTCAGTTCCATCATTTACTAGCTGAATGACATGGAGTAAGTGAATCTCTGGGCCTCAGCTTCCTCATCTGTAAAGTGGGACAATAATAGTCACACACACACACACACACACACACACACACACAAGGACTGTGAGAGTTTGGCAGCAGTACTTGTATCAAGAATCTGACCTGGGGGTGCCTGGGTGGCTCAGTCGGTTAAGCATTTGACTCTTGGTTTGGCTCAGGTCATGTTCTCAGGGTCGTGAGATTGAGCCCCCTGTCACGGGACTCCGTGCTCAGTGGGGGAGTCTGATGAGGATTGTCCCTCTTCCTCTCCCTTTGCCCCTCCCCCCTGTTCGCTCTCTCTCTCTCAAATAAATAAATAAATCTTTGAAAAGATAAAATAAAATTGGGTGCCCGGGTGACTCAGTTGGTTAAGCATCTGCCTTCAGTTCAGGTCATGATCCGGGGATCCTAGGATCTAGGCCTGCATCGGGCTCCTTGCTCAGCAGGGAGCCTGCTTCTCGCTCTGTCTGCCACTCCTTCTGCTTGTGCTTTTTCTCCCTCTCTCTCTCTCTCTGACAAATTAATAAATAAAATCTTTTAAAAAAGAAAATAAAATAATCTGGCCTAAAGTGAGTTCCTTCTCCTGTCCCAAATGACAGTGGTGTGGGCATAGAGGACAATGCCAGTAATCACAGAAGTGTTATTTTATAAACATGAAAGGAGTAGTAAGAGTTCTTACCATCCAGCCTTTGAAATGTCATTTTCCTTCTTTGTCGGGCCCTTCTCTTGTAGCAAAATGCTAACTTCTTATCCTGGACAATCACAACCAAGCCAAAATTTAAACCATGAAGCTGAACCAGCAATGGGAAGTTAGAGAATTTTTTTTTTTAAGTTCAAAATGCTTTCCCAATAGTAATAAGATCTATTTAAGCCTAACGCCATGAGTAAGGACTTAAGTAGAGACTTAAGCCCTATAAAAATTGGTTTGTTGCTTCCAATAGATATTATTGACTCTGGTGTAAGATGGTGTGGGAACCAATGCAGTTTCTTTTATTTGCACAACATCCTCTGTTTTGTTGGAAGGTAAGAGACTTTTTATCTAGCTTTGCTCTCTGACGTGTTAATGCAAAGACTGTACCACTGCTAGTCCCCAGATTCAATTTTCTGAGTTCTTTCCCATGTACTCCTAATAAATTTAGCTAATTAGATTACTTGTGCTGTTTTTAAATGGCAGACTAAGGCAATCTGCTTAATTCTAAATTTGATTATTCTTTTTATTTAGAAGCAAATTTGTGGAAAACTTATCACGTCAGTGCTTTGGGGGGTTAACCATTAATGAGATTAAATCAATGGGCTTTTAGATACTTTTTTTGTTGGTATGCAACAAATTAGGCCTTCTTGGCACAGGAAGGTTGGCCTCACCTACATAGATTCATTTGTGAATGTGCTCTTGCAAGTTTCTGTCGATTGTGAGTGCTCTCAGTAAATCTTGTTAGTGTTGATGAAACATTTTGAACTCTCTGTTTCTCCTTCTTCAAATTCCCTAACTATCCTTTGCTCATCCATTCTATGCTTATAAAGTTTAGAATTTGGTTCAGTGGTGATGGCCAAAAAAAAAAGAGAGAGAGAGAGCGAGGGAAGTTAGCAATTAGTCCCAGGAGAGGGGACAGGTAGAAAAATGAAATTTCCATCAGAATTCTAATTTGAAATGATTGAAAGGGCAGCACATAGACACTCTCAGCCTTCTTGGTTACCTAAGAGAGCTGGAAAGACAGAGCTATGTTGGGTTCAGTGCTGACGTCACTTTTTGCCTCCTTCGGAGGCTGTGGGAGGGTATGAGACTTTTTAGTGCCACATTTCCCCAAGAAACTACTAGGCTAAGAAAGAAAGGAAAGCCCCTCACTGCTAAAGTTTTGATGGTTCCTCAGTCAATTCAAACTGTTCCCAGAGCTCTTGTAAGAGTGTGCATGTGTGCGGTTCTGCTTAAGAGTCAAAGAGGATCACCCACATGGCCAATTCCCAGTGCTTTTCTGCGATCATTAGAACCTAGTGGTGTGATGACAGCCAAGGTAAGGGTGACCATGAAGGCAAACTTGCATGTTCATTTCTTTTTGCCTGTACTCTTTCCTGGAAAGGAAGCCATTTGTTTGCTTTTCCCAGATCTTTCATTTTTCAACCCTTTTGTGTTGACAGTAACATGTCACTCAGGATGAAAATTCTCCTTAAAAATGGAACCATGCCAGGCATTGGCATTTAGGATAGACAGACAATAATCATAACACCAGTAGCAGTAGAAACAGTCGTGATAGTGGTCAACACGGAACACTCACTACGTACCAAGTAGCTCTCCGTACAGGAAGCTTCAGCTGGTTATAGAGGTGCCCTTGAAACCTCTCCCACAGTCAGTTTGGGGACTGGAGCTGTTGCTCAAGGCTGGGAGGGAAGAGGGGACAGAAAGAAGTTATGAGGACCAAATGGTGGCCATAGATGCACCGGCTGGGTCCCGGGATCAGGGTTGAGTCTCATCCAAAGCAGGAATGGTGGTAAAACAGATAACAAGAGCCTGTTCTCACGGCTGCAGAGACCTGATCACGTTCCACACTTATAACACCCCTGGGAGGTAAGTATTGCACGTCACAAGCCCCGCCCACAATCCTGAAATCCCAAAAGTTCCAAGACCCAAAAAAGTTGTACTGGGTCTGTGGCAAACTCATTTGAAAGCAAAATCTGACCTGAATTGACGTGAGGCCTACTTATGGGCTTTACGCCAGTTGTGTGAACATCCGAATGTTGCCCTGCAGCCATGGCCCAATTATCAAGCATGTGCACAAACCTCAGTGAGGCATCTACGTAAAATACAGTATATGTAAACCGTGTGAACTATCCACATCTTAAAATTCTGAAAACTGAAATATTTCTGATCTAAAGATTGCAGAGAAGAGGGGAGGGAGGTTAAGATGGCGGAGGAGTAGGGGACCCCTTTTTCAGCCGGTCCCCTGAGTTGAGCTGGATAGGTACCAGACCAGCAGGAATATCCACGGAATCAGCCTGAGACGCAGGAAGATACATCTGGATCTCTACAAATGAACATCTCCAGCGCTGAGTATCGAGGTACGAAGCGGGGAGCCGTGAAACCGCGCACAGATATCGGAAGCTAAACAGAAGGGGGAGGGAGCCGCCGTGTCAGGGCGCCGGGAAGCGGTAGCCACCTGCAAGGGGGAGCGGACAGACCGCGGACCCGCACGCTTGAGACAGCAGGCTGAGAAGGGAGCTCCGGGAGCGCACGCGGGACGGCTGGCGGTTGGCGGGCCACCTGCACAGGCCACCTGCACAGGGGAGCAGGCAGACTCGCGGACGGCACCCGCGAGACAGCAGACTTAGAACGCGCGCGCAGGGCGGCTGGCGGGCCACCTGCACCGGGGAGCGGGCGGACCGCGGACCCGCACTCTGCGGACCCGCACTCTGGAAACGGCAGACTGAGTCCGTGAGCCGGGAGCGTGCACCACCAAGCATCTCACGGAGCTCCGGAGCTCCGGTGTGCTCACTGGATCGAGGCTGAGACCGGGAGCTCCGGGAGCGTCCGCGGGGCGGCTGGCGGCTGGAGGGCCACCTGCACGGGGGAGCAGGCGGACTCGCGGTCAGCACCCGTGAGACACCAGACTGAGACGGGGAGCTCCGGGAGCCCGCGCGGGGCGGCTGGCGGCGGGCGGGGTTGGAAACACAAAGGACAGAGACGTGCCGGCCCTGGAAGTGAGGGCTGGGACGCCGGGTGTGGGGCGCACAGCCCGGGATGCTGCAGGGTTGAGCAGCACCAACAGAAACAGAGTTAAAGTGGCCAGAACATCAGTGGAGAACGATCCGCGATCCCTCTGTTCTGAGACAGAGGCTGAATTTCAGCCGCTGCTGCTCTCTCAGAAGAGGCATAGCAAACCGCCAGGGAAAGCCGCCAGAGAACAAAAGCCCGGAAATACCGGCTCACAGGGTGCCCATCCCCATCCCCCCTCGCAAGGGACACAGAGACTCTACCCAAACAGGGTTTTCTGAGTACCTGCAGGCAGGCCCCTCCCCCAGAAGGCAGGCTGAAAAATCAAGAAGCCCACAACCCGGAGCGCCTGAGTGGCGCAGTCACCAAGCACCTGTCTTCGGATTAGGGTGTGATCACAACGCTCCGTAAGGAGTCCTTCATCGGGCTTCTCCACCGGGAACCTGCTTCTTCCTCTCCCACTCCTCTGCTTGGGTTCCCTTTCTTGCTGACTGTCTCTCTCTCTCTCAAATAAATAAATAAACTCTTTAAGGAAGAAGCCCACATCCCTAAGATCTCTATAAAACAAGGGCGCACGGCCTGGGTCCCAGTCAACACTTGGGCTCTGGACAACCCTGCAATCTCTCTTCATCAGAATGACGAGAAGGAGAAGTCCCCCCCAGCAAAGAAAAGATAATGAGTCTGTGGCCTCTGCCACAGAATTGGCCTCGGCCACAGAATTAATACATATGGATGTATCCCAATTATCAGAAATGGAATTCAGAGCAACAATGGTCAAGATGATGAGTAAACTTGAAAAAAGCATCAGAGAAAGCGTTGCTGAGAATATAGAATCCCTAAGGGCAGAAATGAGAGCGAATCTGACAGAAATTAAAAATTCAGTGGGCCAAATACAGTCAAAACTAGAGGCTCTGACGGCCAGGGTCACCGAGGCAGAGGAACGCGTTAGCGAATTGGAGGATGGGTTAGTAGAAGAAAAAACGAAAATAGAAGCTGGTCTTAAAAAAATCCACGCCCACGAATGTAGATTACGGGAGATTACTGACTCTATGAAACGATCCAATGTCAGAATCATCGGCATCCCTGAAGGGGTGGAGAAAAACAGAGGTCTAGAAGAGATATTTGAACAAATTGTAGCTGAAAACTTCCCTAATCTAGCAAGGGAAACAAGCATTCGTGTCCAAGAGGCAGAGAGGACCCCATCCAAGCTCAACCAGGACAAACCTACGCCACGGCATGTCATAGTGCAATTCGCAAATATTAGATCCAAGGATACAGTATTGAAAGCGGCCAGGGCAAAGAAATTTCTCACGTACCAAGGCAAAGGTATCAGGATTACGTCAGACCTGTCTACAGAGACCTGGAATGAGAGAAAGGCTTGGGGGGGCATTTTTAAAGCTCTTTCAGAGAAAAACATGCAGCCAAGGATCCTTTATCCAGCAAAGCTGTCATTCAGAATTGATGGAGAAATAAAGACGTTCCAAAATCGCCAATCATTAACCAATTTCGTAACCACGAAACCAGCCCTACAGGAGATATTAAGGGGGGCTCTATAAAGGTAAAAAGGCCCCAAGAGTGATACAGAGCAGCAAGTCACAACCGATACAAAGACTTTAAAGAGAAATGGCATCATTAAAATCATATCTGTCAATAATCTCTATCAATCTAAATGGCTTAAACTCTCCCATAAAACGCCACAGGGTTGCAGATTGGATAAAAAGACATGACCCATCCATTTGCTGTCTACAAGAGACTCATTTTGAACCCAAAGATGCATTCAGACTTAGAGTAAGGGGATGGAGTACCATCTTCCACGCAAATGGACCTCAAAAGAAAGCTGGAGTAGCAATTCTCATATCAGATAGACTGGATTTTAAACTAGAGGCCATAGAGAGAGATACAGAAGGGCACTATATTATTCTTAAAGGAAGTATTCAACAAGTGGATATGACAATTATTAATATATATGCCCCCAACAGGGGAGCAGCAAGATACACAAGCCAACTCTTAACCAAAATAAAGAGACATATAGATAAGAACACAGTAATAGTAGGGGACCTCAACACCCCACTATCAGAAATAGACAGAACACCCTGGCAAAAACTAAGCAAAGAATCAAAGGCTTTGAATGCCATACTCGACGAGTTGGACCTCATAGATATATATAGAACACTACACCCCAGAACCAAAGAATACTCATTCTATTCAAATGCCCATGGAACATTCTCAAGAATAGATCATGCTCTGGGACACAAAACAGGTCTCAGCCAATACCAAAAGATTGAAATTATCCCCTGCATATTCTCAGACCACAACGCTCTGAAATTGGAACTCAACCACAAGGAAAAACCTGGAAGAAACTCAAACACTTGGAGGCTAAGAACCATCCTGCTCAAGAATGACTCGATAAACCAGGAAATCAAAAAACAAATTAAACAATTTATGGAGACCAACGAGAATGAATACACAACGGTCCAAAACCTATGGGATACTGCAAAGGCAGTCCTAAGGGGGAAATACATAGCCATCCAAGCCTCACTCAAAAGAATAGAAAAATCTAAAATGCAGTTTCTATATTCTCACCTCAAGAAACTGGAACAGCAACAGAGGGACAGGCCTAACCCACTGACAAGGAAGGAGTTGACCAAGATTAGAGCAGAAATCAATGAATTAGAGACCAGAACCACAGTAGAGCAGATCAACAGGACTAGAAGCTGGTTCTTTGAGAGAATCCATAAAATTGATAGACCACTGGCAAAACTTGTCCAAAAACAAAGAGAAAGGACTGAGATTATTAAAATTATGACTGAAAAGGGAGAGGTCACGACCAGCACCATTGAAATTGCAAGGATTATTAGAAACTTTTATCAACAGCTATATGCCAAAAAACTAAACAATCTGGAAGAGATGGAGGCCTTCCTGGAAACCTATAAACTACCAAGACTGAAACAGGAAGAAATAGATTTCTTAAATAGGCCAATTAACTATGAAGAAATTGAGTCAGTGATAAACAACCTTCCAAATAATAAAACTCCAGGCCCAGACGGTTTTCCTGGGGAATTCTACCAAACATTCAAAGAAGAAATAATACCTATTCTCCTAAAGCTATTTCAAAAAATAGAAACAGAAGGAAAGCTACCAAACTCATTCTATGAGGCTAATATTACCTTGATCCCCAAACCAGGCAAAGACCCCCTCAAAAAGGAGAATTACAGACCGATTTCTCTAATGAATATGGATGCCAAAATCCTCAACAAGATCCTTGCTAATAGAATCCAACAGTACATTAAAAGGATTATCCATCATGACCAAGTGGGATTCATACCTGGGATGCAAGCATGGTTCAACACTCGCAAATCAATCAATGTGATACATCATATCAACAAGAAAAGACTCAAGAACCATATGATCCTCTCAATTGATGCAGAAAAAGCATTTGACAAAATACAGCATCCTTTCCTGATTAAAACCCTTCAGAGTGTAGGAATAGAGGGTACATTTCTCAATCTCATAAAAGCCATCTATGAAAAGCCTACTGCAAGCATTATTCTCAATGGGGAAAAGCTGGAAGCCTTTCCCTTAAGATCAGGAACACGACAAGGATGCCCACTCTCGCCACTATTATTCAACATAGTACTAGAAGTCCTTGCAACAGCAATCAGAAGACAAAAAGGGATCAAAGGTATCCAAATCGGCAAAGAAGAAGTCAAACTGTCTCTCTTTGCAGATGACATGATACTCTATATGGAAAACCCAAAGGAATCCACTCCCAAACTATTAGAAGTTATAGAACAATTCAGTAAGGTGGCAGGATACAAAATCAATGCCCAGAAATCAGTTGCATTTCTATACACGAATAACGAGACTGAAGAAAGAGAAATTAGGGAATCCATCCCATTTACAATAACACCAAAAACCATGCGTTACCTTGGAATTAACTTAACCAGAGACGTAAAGGACCTATATGCTAGAAACTATAGATCACTTTTGAAAGATATTGAGGAAGACATAAAAAGATGGAAAAATATTCCATGCTCATGGATTGGAAGAATTAACATAGTTAAAATGTCCATACTACCCAGAGCAATCTACACTTTCAATGCTATCCCGATCAAAATACCGAGGACATTTTTCAAAGAACTGGAACAAATAGTCCTTAAATTTGTATGGAACCAGAAAAGGCCCCGAATCTCCAAGGAACTGTTGAAAAGGAAAAACAAAGCTGGGGGCATCACAATGCCGGATTTCGAGCTGTACTACAAAGCTGTGATCACAAAGACAGCATGGTACTGGCACAAAAACAGACACATCGACCAATGGAACAGAATAGAGAACCCAGAAATGGACCCTCGGCTCTTTGGGCAACTAATCTTTGATAAAGCAGGAAAAAACATCCGGTGGAAAAAAGACAGTCTCTTCAATAAATGGTGCTGGGAAAATTGGACAGCTACATGCAAAAGAATGAAACTTGACCACTCTCTCACACCATACACAAAAATAAACTCCAAATGGATGAAAGACCTCAATGTGAGACAGGAATCCATCAAAATTCTAGAGGAGAACATAGGCAACAACTTCTATGACATCGGCCAGAGCAACCTTTTTCACGACACATCTCCAAAGGCAAGAGAAATAAAAGATAAAATGAACTTATGGGACTTTATCAGGATAAAGAGCTTCTGCACAGCCAAGGAAACAGTCAAAAAAACTAAGAGACAGCCCACGGAATGGGAGAATATATTTGCAAAGGACACCACAGATAAAGGACTGGTATCCAAGATCTACAAAGAACTTCTCAAACTCAATACACGAGAAACAAATAAACAAATCATAAAATGGGCAGAAGATATGAACAGACACTTTTCCAATGAAGACATACAAATGGCTAACAGACACATGAAAAAATGTTCAAAATCATTAGCCATCAGGGAAATTCAAATCAAAACCACACTGAGATACCACCTTACGCCAGTTAGAATGGCAAAGATAGACAAGGCAAGAAACAACAATTGTTGGAGAGGATGTGGAGAAAGGGGATCCCTCCTACATTGTTGGTGGGAATGCAAGTTGGTACAGCCACTCTGGAAAACAGTGTGGAGGTCCCTTAAAAAGTTAAAAATTGAACTACCCTATGACCCAGCCATTGCACTACTGGGTGTTTACCCCAAAGATACAGACGTAGTAAAGAGAAGGGCCATATGCACCCCAATGTTCATAGCTGCATTGTCCACAATAGCCAAATCATGGAAGGAGCCGAGATGCCCTTCAACAGATGACTGGATTAAGAAGCTGTGGTCCATATATACAATGGAATATTACTCAGCTATCAGAAAGAACGAATTCTCAACATTTGCTGCAACATGGACGGCACTGGAGGAGATAATGCTAAGTGAAATAAGTCAAGCAGAGAAAGACAATTATCATATGATTTCTCTCATCTATGGAACATAAGAACTAGGATGATCGGTAGGGGAAGAAAGGGATAAAGAAAAGGGGGGTAATCAGAAGGGGGAATGAAACATGAGAGACTATGGACTATGAGAAACAAACTGAAGACTTCAGAGGGGGGGGGGTGGGGGAATGGGATAGACTGGTGATGGGTAGTAAGGAGGGCACGTATTGCATGGTGCACTGGGTGTTATACGCAACTAATGAAGCATTCAAACTTTACATCGGAATCTGGGGATGTACTGTATGGTGATTAACATAATATAATAAAATTAAATTAAAAAAAAAAAGATTGCAGAGAAGAGATTGTGGACCCAATTTATAGATGACAAAATTGGGGCTTTGAGGGGTTTAGAAACCTTCCCAAGGTCAAACAGCTTTCACGTATAGTAACTTCTCCAACAGACCTGCTGTAAACCACGATGATTGGTGGGTAATTGGTGAGGGCCACGGTCACATGCACGCAAGGTTAGGGAATCACTTTGGTTTTCCAAACCTTAACTACTATTCTGACTATAAGCAAAGACTATAAATGGAACAAAACGGACCAAACATAAACAACTCCCATGGCATGATTTGTGACAGCAAGCAAGGATTATAAAGCCTGCATCAATACGTTCAGTGACAGCACCTTCTGAGTCCTGGACATTTTTAATCATTAAATGAAATCTGTTTCTCCATAACTTATTCCCACTTGTCCTAGTCTCAGCATCTGGAGGATAGGGAGAAGAAATGAGGAGACTTTAAGTTGCTGGGTTTCTTTGGGAATTTCGATTTCAAGGAACAGAAAACCCACTCAACATGGCTTACAAAGAGAATGGGGGGTGAGAAGGGCTCATTGAAAAGATATGGAATCATCTTGACTAACCTAATTCTGGACTTCCAGAATCTGGAATGCCACTAGTTATTTTTTCCCTCCATCCCTTTCTCTGGGCTTACAGTCTTCCACCTGTTCTTTTTTCCCTATACATCTGCTTCTTTCTTGTGTTTGCAGGCTGGTTTCATCGGACAGTCTCCAGTAACACTGACTTTCCATTAGGCTGACTCTGATCTCGAAGCCAGTTCCACTGTCTCCAGCTATCTGACTAAAGTCCCTTTCTTTGGGATTTTGAGAAAGGGGATCTGAGACGTGTGGCCCCTGGAACAATTAGTTGGAACCAAGAGATCGGGGTCGTCTTATACAAACATGGTCTCGAAGTTAGGATCATTCAGCAGGTGCATGTATGTCCTTGGCTTACGTGCCTATGATAGAAGGGGCAGTTAAAAAGTAAGGACTAAACATGCCTTAAAATTACATTTTCAGTATTTGTGCTAAAGATGGTAATGTCACCAGAAGAATTACTGGCCCATTCATTTTTTTCCAGAACAACACAAAATAAACTCACTCCTTCTTTCATCTAATAAATCATCAACTATTGTATTCCTCCTAGGTGTTCTTAGATCTAAGGATTTCAAATATCTTTCATTACAACCTATTTTCTATGAGTTATTCTCCAGTTTGCCAGTGCTGCAGAAATAATGAATATAAACTTTAAAAATCTAGTTTTAACCCTAAATGGAGCATCTGTAGTTATGGCAAAATATATTTGACTATGTTTACTGATCATGAAAAGCTTCAGATTCTGCAAATGATTTCTGGATGGGTACTGACTCCATTAGTAGACAGTTACAGATAATCTTTACAAAATTTTGCATCCATCTTTATTTTTAAGTTAATGAATGCTAGATCCGTTACGATACACACATGAAGGATCCCTTTTATGTTAAGAAAGTCTTCAAAGTCTATTCTATTCTCTATTGCTTAGATCACATGTGTATCACCACATCAAGGTCAGAACAGAAAGATTCAGGATGCGCGTTTTGCTTGAACTTGCTTGGATGGGCCACAGAGAGTCGCCTGCTCTTTCTGAGGCTTTGCTTCCCCTACAGCCATGTAGCAAAGCTTATGTGAAATAGAAAAATTGATTGTTTTGGCGTCCTCTTACTCTGGCTCAGTCTAAAGGTGAATGAAGTCTTGAGAACACACACACACACACACACACACACACACACACACACACAATTAAATCGCTTAAATGGTCTTGAAAACCTACATCAGAGAGCTTGCAATTTGTTACCAGGCATTCTCTCAGTCCTGTTGGTGAAAGCTTTTCTCTCATTCACTTGTTTATTCCCCCAAAGCTTAGTTTGTCATTTAAATCAAAATGATTTAGATGAAGAACTTGATCGGAGAGAATAAATTTACAGGTTTTCTCCTGCACAGAATATCTTTATTTTTTAAGGTGATAAACTTAAAAATATGTTCGGTTCAATACTTGTGCTTCTCATTTCTCTTTCTAAATGATAGTGCGATGTTATGTCATCCACTGGTAAATCACTGCAGCATTTCATTCCAGAGGTGACAGGATTTTTAATGGTCCAGAAAATGGCACCACATATATCAATCTAAATACATCTCACCTGCACCCAGGTACAAGACAGTGTGGACTCTTACTGATTTCTCTCCTATTTTCCTAACCAGTTTGGAAGGAACCCTGTTGTTTGGGGTTTGTTTGCTTAAGATGCTTATTGGCTGGTCTCAAGGAGTGAGGAGAGATGAAAGGTCAGAATTACAATAAGTCTGTTTATTTATGCATGTGTGAGACTTGGCAAATAAGCTTCATGGTGGACCAGCAGCAATTTCCTGGTAGTAATGGTTGTAGTATTGAACTAATGCTGATTGAAGAAAACCTACAGCATGTAAGACCAGTAAAAAGTACTTCTCATAAATTTAACACATTCTGCTTAATTTCCAAACAGCCTTAGAGTTAACATGAGTGTACGTCAGAGACTGGGAATGGGGGAAGTTGGTGATATTGTTCGATTTAGCAAGAGCGTATTGGTTGAACAATGTAAGCATGCATCAAAATTGAAACCCTGTTCAATATGATGTTCCTTCTGCCTCACACATAGCAGGCACCAATCAAGTGTAAGGGGTCTGTATGTGGTAACTCTTCCAGAAGGGAAAAGATTCAACAAGAGAAGCCCATGTTCTGTGTGGAGACATGACCAAGAAAAATCTAAAAAAGTTAAAGAGAAGTCCAGAGAAGATTTGACTTTGAAACAAAGCTCCAATAACATTGATGTTTCTTGCCTCAGCGATTTCACAACCACAAATTTCATGAATGTCTACAAATGCTTTCTTGCATAGATATTCACTTCAGAAAAAAAAAAAAAGAGGAAACAACATATATGGTCAATGCTAGGAGATGAATAATTTTGGTACATCTATACAATAGGCTATGTGTCACAAGAATCATGATAATGATGTAAAAAACATTTAATGATATGATTTATTAGGTGATGAAGGGAAATTTATAGAGTAGAATATATCGTATTTTATCATTTTGGCAGAAACATAATATGTACTCTGTGATATTCATGCATGACTACATGCATAGGTACCATTGTGAAGGGATAATTCCTAACATATTAACAGTGGAAATCTCTAGATGGCGAGATTATAAGTGATTCTCCCCTTCTCTTTGATTCTGTGCATTAATATTTTCTAAGATGAGGATGACTTATTGCTTGTGTAAATAAGTTTAAAAATTTAAGATTGGGAACAAAGCAATGCGTACATTATGATCAAGCAAAGACAGAAAGGACACAGGGAACATGCTGGCAATGGCAATACCTAGGGAGTGGACCACGGAGGCTTTTATTTTCTCCTTTCACTTTTTTATGTTGTCAGAATTTTCCATAATAAATACATATCAGTTTAGAAAAGAATTGGTAAAGGTCATCTACATTCCTCAGCTTTAACTGACCTAAGTTTAGCAACCCACAATAATTATAAAAATAATGAGAAGGATTAATATTAAGATCTTGGAAGAACTGAAAGGTTACTTAACTTAAAGTTTACTTAAGATCTTAAAGACATCAACAACCATATGATGACACCACTGACCAAAGGCTGTTAGTGCTCAGCCTTCCCTGAAGTGTCAAGTTACAAAGGTAGCTTCTTTTTCATGTGACTTTAACTTATTGAGCAACAGTTCACATACCTATGACTCATTTGATATTATGTTGGGGGAAGGACTGATGCAGGATGTGTGAGAGAACATGAAAGAACACAAGATACAGCCCTTGACCTGGAGGAGGCTACAATTCATAGAGGCAAGATCTGACTACAATAATGATTCGGGTTTTATGGGTGGTTTATGGAAATTAGTTATATGAGGAGGGCGTAATTAGATAACATTTCAAAATAACAAATAAACAAAGACATATAAATATAGCACAGACAAGAGTGAGGAAGAGAGGGGATCATGAAAGCCATAGGTTACCTTGAAGAAGTTCACTGAACTACTAAAATCAGTCATAATAGGGTAAATCGACTTTCGCTAATTTAACATAACACCCAAGAGAACGGAAGATGGGACATGGTTAGGTTCGTAATCACAGACAAGACGCCAAGATTCACACTAACGTGAATATAATTCTTTCTTCTGTAAAACATTTACTGCACACCAGCTTTCATTGCTTTCAATCTAGAAATTTGAGGTAATATGCCAGCCAACATCAATATCACAGACTCATCGCCATCACTTCAATTTTAATTTATGAAACTAAGAGAAGTTAATCTTAAAACAATAACAAATACCTTTCAGAACAGAATTCTGGAATGAATTCATTCATACAATAATACTGTATTGAGGGGCCACCATGTGCTCACATGGCTCTAGTCTTTGATGGATCAAAGTGTCTATCCTCATGGAGCTTACATTCTGGTATGCGTGTGTGGTGAGATGTATAGAAAACAAAGAGACAAGTCTATGATGTATGCTTTCTGTGGTCTGCACCATGGAAGAAATGAAGTAGGATGAGGATAAGGTGGTCATGGTGGGGCTCAGATATACGATTGCCTAGAAAGGTGAATTTAAGCAGAGACCTGAAGGAAATGAAGGAGAAGATGATTGAATATCTTGGAGAAGAGTATTCTAAACAGGGGGAACAGCAGGAAAGAGGTCCCTGAGCTGGTGGTGTGATGCACGGGTTACCGGAACAGTAAAGAGGCCAATGTGGCAGGAGTTGGGTGACCGAGGGAGAAAAACAATAGGAAGTCATGTGGGATGTAAGAAGTCCAGAGTTCGGCTTTCATGCTAAATGGGTCAGGGAGCCATGAGGATAGTAAGCAGAAGACAGACTTCATCGGACTTGGATTCTAAGAGGCTTTTCCTGGCTGTAAGAGTTGTACGGATGGGAACAGGGTGGAGGTAGGGAAATCAGTTAGGAGGCTCTTATATAAAAGTCTGGACAAGACATGGTGGTAGTAGCTTTGACCACTCAGTAGCAATGAGGGTGGTGAGAAGAAGTCAGCATCCAGGTGTATGCGTCAGGATTTGCCCATGGAAGTGGGGTATCAGGGAATAGGTCAAGGAGGACTATAAGGGTCTTGACCTAAGCAGTTGGAACATTGGATCTGCCATTATTAAGATGCGTTAGGGAGAAAGAAATTTTGTGCAATCTCTTAAGATGAAGCTAAAGACTTCAAAGGTATTTCCAGCAAGACAATTCGGGTTGCCCTCCGAAGTGCCCATTCAGTAGCAGTGTTCTTGGGCTCTGGCAAGGGAGTCCCTGCCTGGGGCTCTGCTCGGCTCCTCCTAGAGCTATAACACGGAGTCCGTGAGACCAAGGGGATGTGCCCATTCAGACCCCAGCCTTCTTCTAAAACATGCTCCAGGTAATCTGAACTCCAGAATTCCCTGCCCAACTGTCCTAAACCCATTTTCAGGATTGGTGTGGGCTTCTTCTCAGGATCCACCCTCCTGGGGCAGACCATACCCCAGTGTGCGGCCCTCCGGGTCGTTGGCTGCTGTTTGCAAGTTGCTTGGGTGGAGCCCATACACGAGGGCTTGGGTTTCCACACAGGCAGCCGTGAGCCCATCCAGGTGCAGCCAGAGCCTGGGATAAGAAGAAAAGGGAAGGGAAGCAGGTTAAGTGCCACAGGCTGGGGCAGGGCTCACTCTCTCCATGCTGCCAGCTTAGAACTCTAAGGAGTCAGCCTTCCAGATCATTCTAAGGGTATATTTGCCAAGGTACGAGACAGAATTAATTTCCTTAACAGCTCGTGAGCTTGATTTAGAATATAAATTTTCATATTTCACTGCATTTGCATGTCGCTAGGTAGGTGTGAGAAACTTACAAATAGGAATAATAAAGGGTCCTTGTTTTTAAAAGTGTTCGTGGATCGGTCCTCTGTCCCCCCAATCATTGTTAAGCCTCCTGCCTTGGGAGACATCTGAGCATGCTAGTGCCATCGTGGGATAATTGCCTGCTTGTTTCTCTGGCTGTCTTACCAGTCCATGAGCTCCCAGAGGGCAGGAAGAACAATGTGGCCCTCCTTAACTTTGTAGGATCTAACAGAATGCTAAGCTAGTGGCCGATATTTATGGGGGAAAGGAAGGGAGGGCAGGGCTGGGAAGAAGGAAGGAAAGAATTGATCTGATTATCAAAGATCTAGGAGGAGAGATGAGACACCCTAGTGTCATCCATAACAGGAGGGACAGAACGATATGTGCTCCCGACCAAGTATGTTAAATGCTAGGGCAGTTCAGCAGTGAAAATGTGCCTTTCATGTTTCCTGCTCTAGGGGTTCGGGGGCCAGAGCACATGGCTGACCTCAGATAAGTCAGGTAACCTCCCTGCTTCTGGTCCTCCATCTGTAAAATGGGGCTAATAATACCTCACAAGAGATAATATATGCAAAAACTCTTTTACTTTTCCAGAAGAAAGACACTATATTAACCTAAGGTATTATTATCATTCATTTTAACTTTGGAATAGCATCACCCTGTCATTTTTGATCCCATAATTACAATACATCAGGTAAGCACAGATTTTAAAATCAAGGGAGCACTGTACAATGATCGGAGACATGAAAACTTTGTCACATGAGAACAGCCCTGACAACTTCAAAAGTGCCTTAGGGCTGCATCGATTTCCATATTAATGCAAGCCACATACATCATTAAAGAGAAATGCAAACGCAAAGTATTTGCTACACGTACCTCTTATTTGACAGATATACAAAAATCATCTGGGCTTTGTAAGAATGGGGAACCGCCGGCAACACGCACTCCTTCCCGAGACAAGAGAGCAAAAGTGCCTTGTGTTTAAAACCATGGCCCCCACTGCTCAGCTGGGACAATCGGCCGTTTCTGAGTCCGAAGCAAAATTTGAAATCTAGCCATGTTCGGTCTGTGGTCCCCTTTTAAATTAGATATCCATGTAGCTCATTCTCAGAGGTTTTTGAATGTGGCAATTTTTAGAAGCTGTAAGTGCTAAGCATTGCAACATCAATGCCTTTGCGTAAAGAAAAATATTTTAGAAAGCTTTAGTCAAAAATGTTTTCTTTCTTTGCCTTTGTCCCTGCAAAGGACCACATATTTCCATTAAATGGGGCAAAAAAAGAGTGAGAACTGGGAGAACTTTTCTGGGGTTTTTTTTAAGATTAAGATTTTATGTATTTGAGAGAGAGCACAAGTGGCAGGGGGAGGGAGGAGCAGAGGAAGAGGGAGAAGCAGAATCCCTACTGAGCAAGGGCTCATTCCAAGATCGGGACCCCAGTGGAAGGCAGACGCTTAACCGACTGAGCCACCCAGGTGCTCTGGTGACCTTAGTTTTACCCTGATCTGATGTGGCTTCAGTCATTGGGCCTCAGGTTTCTGATAATGTAAAAGGCAAGTGGTGGGACTTTGGCTTAGTCAACAAAGAAGGACGATGTTCTATTCCAGATCTGTGGGCTGACATGGTGGGGATTAGAAGAAAAACATCCTTCCCAGCTCCCTTTCAGTTCCTTCTACACAACGCTCTTACCCAGCAGTGTTTTTTGAGTGTCCAAGGTTATTTCTAGAATCATCATCAATTCAAGAAATGATACTGGAAAACCCTTCGTTTGCTTCTCTCCCTGGTGGAAACCGTAGCAGAGTGTTATGCAACTTTAATTAACTGTGAGATGTCATTGTTTTGGATGGATACCAAGGTATAGTCCTTGGGGTACCATTTTGGCATTCACTGTGGGGATTGCTCGGTGATGCCATCCAGGATGTTCCTTAGACAAGATAACAATGCTGAGCTGACGTGTATGTGGGCAGTGAGGTGAGGGGTCTCCTCAGCAGCCACTGTTTTCACAGGGACCCTTGGCTGTGAAAGCCATGTACATGCCCTGCTCTGGGAATCCAGCCCAAGATGCTGTAACGGGCCCCTTTCATACCTCTCTCTGTCCCTCTTTCCCTCTCTCTCTCTCTCTCTCCACGCACTCAGTCCCGTGGGCAGAAGCCACTTGCTCTTAACTACAACTGTCGGGTATATAATGTGCACTGAGCATCTTGCCACAAGACCCCGCATGGCTCAGGGAACCAAGATTTTCCTTGGCCCGATGGACGGGGGAAAAAAAAATCACAGTGGGCTGGCTAGAGATATACACAGAGCCAAAAGCATCTCATATCTTCCCCCTCATTTCTTCCCCTAACTTTCCTGTTGGTCTAAAATTCAGCGACATTTAGCTGGCTTTGTTTTTAAGGGCAGTGGGGGATGTCTGTTGATACTAATTTGGATTTTTCTTTTTTATTGATGACCCCAGAGATGGCCCTTGATTAGAAAATCATATTAGTAACAGAAATGAGTCTTTACTTCTACCCCATATGGGAAGATTGGGGTAAAAATAGTCCGATGGTATAATTTAGGTATTCTCCGCTGATCCAGACGCAAGATCCATTAAACTCATTATGTGCCAGACACGGTGGAAGGAAGGTTTACGGATACTATTTTCACAACCTTATAGCCTCATTTATAGGTAGGAAAACTCGGGTGAGGAATTAGCAAATGGCACAGTTGGGATTGGAAACTAGGACTTCTGATTCCAAGTTCAAGATACCCTTCCCACTATACACATGCTGTCTAGGACAAATCGCAATTCATTTGGGGGATGCCCCACTTTAAGGAAATAATTTTTCCCAGAAGCTGGAGAACAGACAGGAAGGCGTGATCATGAGGGGTTAAGGCTTGAATTTTAGATGAAGCCCACATAGGTCTGGGTGGCCTAGAGGCCAGTCTCTGTCCAAGGATGCATCACCCAGAGTGACACACGTCTGACCACAGAAGTCTGGATACATTAAGTAAATCTTTATATTTGGCTTTCTTGAAAGAGTTGTGTATGAGTTTAAATAGCACATTACAGAGTGAAACATCCTAAAATTCCAAAGGATGCATCCTCCTGCCAAAAGACCACAGGGGCAGCTCTCCCACACACATTCTCTGTGTGTGTGTGTCTCTCTGTGTATATTTCTCTCTGTGTGTCTGACTTTCTCTTTTACCAGCGATCGCCATGCCAACTGCCCTTCCTTCCTTCCCACCTAGTCCTTCCACTCATGGACTCCACTCCCAACTCATGATCCCCAATTTACGCAGAGCCCCAGGACAGGCTTGGGACCACTATTAATCTCATAGAGAACAGGCCCTGGAATTTTCATGGATAAAATTCTCCATCTCATTATATAGGTTAATAAGCTCCTAAAGCATGTTCAGATCCTATGAAATATTAACGACAAGCCGCAGAACTTACAGGCTGAGGATATCTTATGGTTAGAGCACAAGGAGCCTTTGCCAATCGAACATCAATCAACAATTAAAACAAAACATTTCTCAACGCACAGTAAAAATCTGTGGAACATTTTTTGATGTCTAAGTGTCTGATACAGGAAGTAAATTTGGGGGAGAATATTCATGGCAACTTAAAGGAACATATATTTAAAACTGAGTCTATGTAAGCTCCCTACCAGGAAATCAATGGCATTATTGATTACACAGAACAAAACAGAAAATCAAATTGGAAGTCAAGTAATAACTTACAAATTTAACATGTGGTAATAGCAGTTTTTTATAGTATCTGCTGGACAGTAGGTCTTATAAATGGCACTTACCTTCTGGTTTGGAACTTGGTAGAATCAAGTATCTTTCTAGGCACACAGCTCAAAAGCAAGGGCCCTACTGAAGTTTACAAAACAAGAGAGATTTGAACACTAGACGAAAGCTGTTCTGGCAGAGGTTCTAATTTTAGGTGTCCCTCAAAAATAAACGCAGACTTAACTTGTACGCCCTAGTGTCCTGCATTGACCTATTTATGTTAAAAATAGCAGCCCTGAGCACCGAAGAAACCAAAGAAGAGTTTCTTCCTTTTCTTGTGAGGTTTTCCTTTTATTCTTTTCTAACTGTGCTAAGATACTTAGTTGCTGCAATGTTGCCGTTTTAGGAGGGATATCTCACTGGTCTGAGTAGCACAAGACAGAACCTGAAGCTTTCTGGCAAATTCAAAATTGTGCTCTCAAGTGTTCCAGCCTCAAGCATCACCTTGCCCAGACAAGCCCTCCACATCCAGGTGTCCCACCTACTTCCAAATTCCCTAAAATAATCCCACAAATGGCTTTCATGGCCCAGGTTTACCAGAGTCCTAGTCCAAAGCCACAGGGGCCCCGCCTTTATACAGTTTCTCTATCAGGTCAGATTCCCACTCTTCTATTTTTGTAGAGATAGTCTGGAGACTTTTGTGACTATCAGACTATACACTTGGGAAGATCCAAAATTGTCAGCTATTAACAAAATCTTTTTTCTTTTGCAGACTGTGGTATATGACTGAGTTCCAGATGATAGAGAACGTTTCCACAGAGGAAGAAAATAAATACAAGAGGTCAAGCAGTTTGTTCAGTCATCAACCTAATAAAGACATTCATCATGGCGGAGACCTAGGGCCTGGATTCCTAGCTCAGGGAATAAGAGTCCTGACACCGGGGCACCTGGGTGGTGCAGTCTTTAAGCATCTGCCTTCAGCTCAGGGCGTGATCCCAGTGTTCTGGGATCGAGCCCCGCATCAGGCTCCTTCTCTGGGAGCCTGCTTCTTCCTCTCCCACTCCCCCTGCCTGTGTTCCTTCTCTCGCTGGCTGTTTCTGTCAAATAAATAAATAAAATCTTTAAAAAAAAAAAAAAAAGAGTCCTGACACCGTGAACTCCTAACAGTGGGGACTAGAGATCACAGGCTGAATACACAATCAGTCTGAATGCCCTTCTCGTTGCTGCCTCACCTCACAACTGGAGACAACCACGGGACGCGGTGCTAGGCAATGAAACACAAGCAGAAGTTTCATGCACAGAACCAGAAGTTCTGGAAGATTTTCTTTCTTATAAAAGGAAACAGTAGAACTTGCATCTGCCTCTTGCCTTGGCTTTGAATGCAGTTTCTGTGCCTGGAGATGCAGCAACTGTCCAGAGACCATGAGGGAAATGCCAAGACAATGGCAGACACACCAGCTCTCACATCATCAAGCCAGGGAGCCAATGCCCGCTGCTGCCTCCTTCCAGGTACTTTATTAGGTAATAACGAAAAGAAACCCTTTTTATTAAAAGAAAAAATAATATAACTAGGTGTGGTGAGGGATGTTAACTAAATTTAATTAAAATAATCATTTCACTATAGACATACATATATAAGTTATTATGCTTTACACCTGAGTCAAATACAATGCTATAGGTCAATTATATCTCAATAATTTTTTAATTGAAGAATGTATAAACTAAAAAAAAAAAAAAAAGTATCTCTAGCTATTTGAACCACTTCGTGATGGTTTTCTGTTACGTGAGCCAAGTTTATTCCTGGAACGGATACAGTGCCCTGTCTAGTGCTTGGCAAGATGTCTCCTACCCGGCCGGGCAGAGTGAACAGTAAGAAGGCTCCGTAATTATGCTTCACCCTGCTACTCCCATACCATTTGGCTCCTGAATTTTAGAGCCATGCACTCCACAGCCTAAAGGGCACTCCCAACAGGATATGACACCACACCTCAACCCTCCTTGTACCAAACCCAACCCCTCTTTGTCCCCTCAAACTGTTCCTCGGAGTTCCCAATTTCAATTCATGGCACCCTTTAGTCCCTTAACGGTTGAAGTCAGGACACAGGCACCATTCTCAACTGGTCCTCTGTGAGGCTTGAACAGAGTTTCAAGGTTCTAGTGAGAGACCCATAACTAGGCCAGAGTATTTTCTTTTTAGATCTGGAGACTCGTCACATAGTAAACTGAGACAAAATAGACGGGGACTAGCGGTTCTCTATATCACTAAGCCCCCTCCCCCTCCCATGTGGTCAGATCCAAGGACGAAGGAGAGCAAAGGAGAACAGAAGGGTCTGGACCCTGCCTTGTGGCTCAGCCTGGGGCCGCCCACCCCCTTGGCTTTGGTGAGGGAAGGAGTCTCAGGAAAGGAGAGGGCAAGGTCAAACCTCCAGGTCATCACAAGAAGACAAAGACGGTAAGAAAACCCCTCGCAGGAAGGAGCTGTGAGGACCAAAATATGAACTATATGTGGCAGGTTTTGGGGTTTTTGCTTTGTTTTGTCGTTTTCAAATTACACAGCTGAATTCTACCCACAGGACCACTAATATGGGTCTCTCCCTTCACGTCCTCAGCCATAGTTGGGTCTCTTTAGTTGGAAGCTGTGGAGACTCAACTCCAGCCAGCTCAATCAAATAAGGAAAATGCTTTGGTTCACCTAAATAGCCCACCTAAATAAATAAAGGCGGGAGTGGAGCTGGTCTTTGGTCTGACTGGAACCTGGAGTCAGAGCACCTCCCTAGCACTCTCTGCCTGCCCTCTTCCTTCTCTTGGGACAGGAAGGCGGCTTCACACATGGCCACTGGCTTCTCAGCTCAAGCCCAGAGAGGGAAAGGAGTCTCGCACCCTGCCTCAGTTCAAACAAATCCCAGGAAGAAGTCAGTAGGAGTTTTCTGGGGTCCTTGAGGCCAGCCTTTGTGCACATAAAAGACTGTTTGCGGCTACTTGGTTTCTAAGATAAATATTCAGTATACTGCAGTAATGAAGTTTTTTTTTTTTTCTTGAAGCTTTTAAGTTCAAACTACAAATCTTATTATTCTATCTATAAATCTAATAAATTTTTAAGGGGTACTTTACAATTTTGGCAATTAAGTTCCCTTAAACAGTCTAAACCACATTTATGAATGTAATATATATGATTTTCTTTTTAAGTACTTCAAATACTTGACTAACAAGCAAAACTTTCCCAAGTACCTAAGCAGTTCTTATAAATCTAATAAATTAAGCTTTTAAATATCATGACCCTAAAGTTCTCTTAAATCTTTCAATACTGTTTACAAACTTAGCCAACCTCTCTTGGAACTTTTAACTTTAAAGCTTTAGTCTGTAATCAACCACTTAATTAGTCATTTAAACGAGAATCACATGGCAAATTACAAGGTCGACTATGCCAGGATCTCTTAAACATTAAAAACACTTTACGAACATAACAATTTCACTAGCAGGCATATAGGGGTTGTCTGAAATTCAACACAAAAATGTTAAAAGTGTGGGTTTTGCTTAATTTGCCTCTCTTTGGTTAATTGTAAAACCTTCCAAGGTTGGAAAACACTTACCTGATAAAGGAACAGTTTTATAATTCCCATCAAATTGGAGCTACCGTCTCAATGGTGACGTTTCTCATTATCCTGAGATTTAGGCCCAGCGGTGAGTTCAGAAACCAGGAAAGCTGGACCTCCTATTTCTAGCCTTCGAGACAGGCACCATACCGCTTCCTCAAACAGCCATCGGGGGGCGCTGAGCCCTTGACCCACAAATGGAGTTCCTTTGGCTGAATCGAGTCCCCTGAGGAGAGCTAAAGGCTCTCTAATTCATCTGTAACTTCCTTCACCTGTTTCACCGGATCTGAATTCAGGGATTCGCTAGTCGTGCACCGAGATTGCTGCATCACCTGATTGCATTCTGCTCATCTAATTAGAGTCCGTTCACTTGATTCTTGTCCCATCTCCCACCGGCTGCAGCTGAGAAGGCCATTTGACAACAGAAAGAAGGAGACCTCTGGCTAGTTTGGTCACATGCCCACCCACGGGGCCAGGTAAGCCAAATGCCTGGTCATGAGCCTAATGTTCATGGGTGCACAGAGAAGGTAGGGGGAGAGTAGGGAAGCAATGACGTCACTGCTTAGACAACCGTGAGCAGCCACCAGCCCTGGCTCCCCCTTCACCCACCTTCTTCCAAACCCTCTTCCCCTGTGTATCTCAATATAAATCTGCTATGCTTGCTCCTCTTCCAAAATTCTTCCATGGACCTTCATCTTCACTTGCGGATCATGACCAAGATCCATTAGTGGCCTTTCTTGATGTGGCCACAGGCCCCCTTTTATCCTCCTCTCCTGACACCTCTCCTGTCATTTCTTATCCTTTGATCCTTCTAACAGATATAATTTATTGTCCCATCTGTAATGTAATGATTTGCCGTGCTCTACATACGCAATGACCTTGTACACCTTTCTTCCTTGTATACGCCAGTCCTTCCACCTACAAAAACTCCCCTCTTCCTGCTTTGTTTGCTCACTAAACTCCTGTTTACACTTCAGGAACCCATTTCCCAGCCCCTCCCTGCCTTAGTTGTGCCCTCCTCTGGGCTCCATGGCATCTCTGTGCGCTATTGGAGGACCCATCACAATGTTTGGCAATTACTTGTCAGCCATACTGACTTGCTAATTAGACCATCGATTTCTTGAAGATGGATTTATGTCTTATTTTTCTTTATATCCCTAGCACCTTCCACAATACCTGGTATGTAGGTGATCTCAGTAGAGCCCTCCGTTATGAAGCCTCTGGAATGAATATAACTGAAATGTGGGAATAATGAATACATATTAGAGAGCATAACGAAAACTCATGACTCTGTGTGTGTATGTGTGAGAGAGAAAGAGAGAGAAAGAAAGAAAGAGAAAGAGAGAAGGAGGGAATTTTGGGACCTTAGTTCAATCGATGAATGAGTGCCCAACCAGCAGAAATCTTAAAATCCTTAAAGGCACAGGCAAATGTGGGGACATGGAATATTCGAGGACTTTTAAATCCCTTCTAAATAATAATAACAAATACTTAAATCGTGCTTACGATGTGCCAGGCATTATTCACCACACAGTGGTTAATTTACTCCTTACCAAAATCCTAGGAGATAGGACTACTATTTTCCTCCTTTTAACGAGGAAGAAACTAAGGTACAGAGCAGTTATGTAACTTACTTATGCCTCTAAATAGATTCAATTTACCTGTTTGAACACTCAGTGCTCTATGAGCTGAAGCCAGGTAACAACAAGCCACGAAGTGAAGATGACAGGATAGAGAGAATGGTGCAGAGTCCAAGAAAAGAAGATGCTTCTAACAGGTAAGACTTCTGCATGAGGCTGTTAATATCGCCTGCTGTCTGGGGTCCTATCCGAGTGAGCATACTTAATGTGGTTAGAGGCCCCACCTAGTTGCCCATGGATGAGGTCCAGATCTTAATATTTGATCAGATCCATTTACAACAGCCCATTTAGGGCAGCTGTCCTCTAGTGGGTTTGCCAAAAGCATTAGCCATCCCACCAACCATTCTACCTAGACAAGAGGGTTTATAGTGAATATCCTGAATTAACTAGTTTAAACTGGAATACCGTTATGTCAGCAAAGATCAGCTCCCCGTTGTGGTGCCCTTGCCTGACTATCAGCCTCTCTCCAGACACTCATCTTGTCACGCCATGGCTACACTGTCACCAACCGTTCTCTCTCTCCACCGGGGTCAAGCTAAGATGGAATGCCAGAGACTGAATGGGTCCATGTTTCTGGCTCTAAGAATTCCCGTGGTCTGTTTCTTTGTTTGAGGCCGTTTTAGTTTCTGCAGAACTGAAATGTTGTCACTCCGACTAACCGTTCTCTCAGTGGTCAGTCCAAGCTTGTGACACAATTGTTAGCAAGTAAGGCAGGGACAGGGAAGTTGCTCTTGGCTGGACTTCTGGCAGCAGGGACACTCCGGGATGCGTTTCTGCACTTGTGATATCAGTTGGCACCATGAACTGACATGTGAGGCAGGGAATTAAGATTAAAGAAAATGAAGAGAGAGCTCGAGAACAATGTCTTCCTGTTTTAATCATGTGCTGGCTCATGTCCCTATCGTCTCTTTAGTTTGAAAAACAAGGCCATTTCCCTGGTTACAAATGCAGGGTGGATATGCCTCTATGGGTTGTTAGGATGATGAATACCAAGTGTGTGTGTGTGTGTGTGTGTGTGTGTGTGTGTTTGAAGGAAGCTGGGCAGATTCTTTAATTAATAAATGCTTTAAACTGGTAACTGTGCATACTTATGACTCTATAGATTTCCTTATGCGTATTAGTTGTGGGTCCATTTTGAACGTATGTTGCTTGTAAAACTTATGGAGCAAATATCTTGTCCCCTTTTGTCCCTCAGCTACCTCATCTGTAAAATAAAGGATTTGACACAAATCATCTCCACGGTCTCTTCTAGCTTTATAGTTCTAGAATTTGAGATGATCAACAATTACTTGTTGGTGTGTCATAAATGCCTTTCATGTGCAATACATTTGATGTCCAGGGACTAAATAACACTCCCCAGGGGAAGAAGAAAGGATGTATCATGCTATTAGTAGTTGGTTGTTTGCTGATCTGTTTCCCTGCCGAGGGTGTTATACCAAATCAATGGGCAGTAAAGGTCATTGATCAAGCATAAGGTAATAAGGTAACTCTTCCGTTAAAAGGAGACTAAATGCATGGATGAGGGGGTCTCACCACTTTCTCCAATCTGTACATGATCATTCGCCTGGAGCTTGTACCATGTTCTTTGGACAGGGCATAGATCTCTTTGGATCTCTCCCCAAAGCTTTCCCTAGAATAGGTGAGTATCCTTCTAGAATTCAATCCTCTCCTTTATTTCTCTGATTAACTCAAATTCAAAGTTGACTAGGGACCTTTAGCAAAACCTATAATGGCTTACACAATGCTACCATAATATGCTAGCCTCTTTGCTGGTCAGCGTGATGTGATTACTTTGTCTTATTAGTGAAGTGTCTTTGATTCTCAAGGAGTCTGATTCCAGGGACAGAAAGTAAGGGCATGAGCATTCTTCTGGAGCACGAGCCACTGTCTTCATTAGTTTGGCTGCCCTCTCTTCTCTGGACTTCTGCTTTATACACTTCTCACAGCTCTGACACCTCTGTTCAATAAGTCTTGTCATTCTTGGCTAATAAAATTGGTCTCATGCCAAGTCAACTATTCTCTCAAACCCTGGGAGTCCCATCTCATCATGTCTTCCTTTTATCACCGAATAAAGTGCAGTACTGAGTATGTGCTTCATTGTTCTGTCCTCAAAGTACAACCCTCTTCCAGCATAAGACTGGGTCATTTTCTCAACTATGATTTTGTTTCTTCTCACTTTCCTACAGTTAAGGAAGGTTCTAAAAAGAGATTTTTTTTTTTTTGAGATGTGTGGCTCCTTATTCCCTCTGAACGTATTCGATCACTAAGAAAAGAATTCATACTCTTTAAAAGCCCATCAATTTGCTTAAGAACCTCATCTTCCACTGGGACACCCTGCTTCCTATTAGGAGTATCTCATTCGGCATTGCAGACCAGATGTTCTGCGTCTCACTCTGCTTCCCCCATTACCCTGTGAGCCAGGAAATCTGCGTTGTTTAGTCCCTTTTGCCATATTGCCCACTGGATTTTGCAAATTACATATATTTATATATGTCTGTATACATATACAGATATGATCAATGTGATATCATGTATATTGTGTGTGTTTTGTTTTTGGTTAATTTAGTGCAGATTTTTTTTCATTATTTTCCTTTTTCTTAACTTTCCTGTCTCCCCATTCTACACACCATTGTTCCCCCACACCATTCCCCTCTACCCAACTCCTGTGTCTCATTTTAACCACATAGTATAGATCGTTCTGCATTTCTCCATGTTTATGTGATTGTATACAAATGTGAATATACATATATACACATGCAGGAATAGAGGTTTATTAGCCAGGGTCTCAGCAGGAAACAGATGGCAACTTCCAATTAAGATTATTCAAAGAAAATCTAATAATGGGATTGTTTATAAAAGTGCAGATAGGTATCAAAAACTAGAAGGACTGGAGCTGTACCCCAGGGCTGTTAATATCCCTAAGACTAAAGGAAGAAGGGAAGGAAGTAGTTGCCAGAAAAAGAAGGAAAGCCCTAGAGAAGGGGCTGTCTCGAGCGGAACTGTGATGTTTAGTGACTCAGCCTGACTTCCCTCTCCTGATGGTGCTTCTGACTGGCTGAGCCTGACAGGAAGTCATTGGTTTCAGAGAACCCACTGAGTTGGTCCACAAGGTTGGCCTCTCAGGGTACAGATCAGAGTGGAGAAGATAGGAAATGGATGTGCAAGGGAGTAATGAAGACATCCGGTTTGTTATTATTTGTTTTCCAAAAATGGGATTATTCATACTTTCACTACATCCACTTTTCTCCATAATACTTGGCAGATATCCTTCCAAATTAACTGGCATAGCTTCCCATTTATTCCTCTTTAACGGCCACATCAGAGTCTATTGACCTGCAGTCTTCAAACCCAACAGTGCACAGCAAAGGCAGGAAAGAAGTTTCTAGAACCTGGGCCCAGAGCACAGAATCTCAGAGCTGCAGATCTCCCCATGTAGGGCACCATTTTGCTGTGGATCCCTACCTCTCCTGACCTCCCAGCTCAAGAAATCACTGAGAAACTAAGCTCATGAGGTAATTGATGGCAATCAACCTGAAGAAGGGCAAAGCTTGTCCTCCTTGGGGTAAAAGAAGGCAAGACAATGGGACATGTTGTCTAGAAGAGCATTAATTGGGCACCTCTCTGTATACAGAAGTTAATAAAGTAGACAGGGTCTGGCTTCACGTAGTTCACAGACAAGCCTCTATAGCAAAGCCGAGAACAGGATAACAAAACAATAACAACTGTTCATTGAGTTGGCCAGGTCTTGTGTAAGGATCTGGCACCTCCAAACATTATCTCAATGTATTTAATCTTCATGTCTCTATGACAGTGGGCACCCTCCTCACTTTGAAGATGAGAAGAATGAGGCTCAGAGATGCTAAGTAACTTGGGCAAGTCACACAGCAAGTGAGGGTCAGAATCAGGATTTACATCAAGATCCATCTGATTTGTTTTTGTTTTCATTCAACAAGGATGAATTCAGTGCTTAGTCCGGGCATGGTAAAGCACCAGGTGCCCAAAGCATATTTCTTCTACTGTACTTGGCCGCCTTTCCCCTTTTCTCCCTTATTTTTGAATAAAAGTTAAATATCTTAGGGTACTTCTATCTACATATTCAAATGAAAAAATGAGAGAGGGAGAGAGAGAGAAACTGAGGGAGTGAAACTAACTGGACATCTCGTATCACAAAACACTTTTTTCTCTAAGGAAAAGACAACGTATTTTCAGGTTGGTTTAAACACACAGTTGTCCCTTATGAACCAGCTTATGTGAATAAAACTAGGGTTGCCAGCTCCTTCACAAAGGGGTAGACACCATATCTGTGTGTGTGAGAGTGAGAGAGAGAAATTTCTGGAAGCTTTTGAGAAACACCATTTGGGGATAATATAACACTCACTGTATAACTGAACAAACTTCTATGGTTTTAACATTAGTAAAAAAGCTTAAAAGTATGCATTTCTTTCAATGCTGTGCGAGAGCACACACACATTCTCCCTTGGATTGTGTCATGTGATCAGATCTCTGTTCTCCTGATCTCTGTCAGTGTTGGTTGCAATGAGTGGTAAACTATTAACTTCCAGTGGCAGGAAGCTTGAATTACAGTGTCAGGCCTGCTTGGTGTAAAATCTGCAAGTTGGATTGCATGAGAACAATCCCTTTGTCTGGCTGAATCCTGCTGGGGGATTGGGAGGAATGGGGCAGAAAGGCTCATTCAGCCCTCTGGATCCCTTATAACCTTCCTCTGCTTTATAAGCCTTAGACCCAAATACTGACTGGGCAGACTCCCCCATAGCCAACCCCATATTCTTTCCTTGTCTTTGGCTGGGTACCACAGCAATGTGGAGAATCTGTGGGAGGAATGGTGCCAGTCGAGTGTTCTGTTCCATCACTCTGTTCCACTCGGTGGCAAATAGCTTTACAATCTATATAGTTGGAGACAGCAGGTCAATGCAAGCAGAAGGCAGCTCAGGGGAAGAGAAGGCAATGCTGGGGCCTTAGGAAGACACCACGAATCTACCCAGGAGCTGAGAAAATGATCTGATTTTAAAGTCACTGATAAATTCTTTCCACTTAATCTTTATTTAAGGAACAATGTTAATTAGCTGTGACTATCTTATATAATTATCTTATAGTAGGATGGGTATTGAATGCTGATAAAGGCAATCTCAAAAGGCAGTAATGGGTTTTGCTAGTTTCAAGTATATTATTTAAACAGAGGTGAACGTGGTGAAATTGTTAACCATTAACACTGTTATCCGGGCTTAAGACTGAAACTGGGAGTTAAAATGAGGCTTACAGGAACTTCCTGTGTGCTCTGGGTGCCTGGCAATTCCTTCTCCTGTGTTTCCAGATGCACTTTTAAAATATGGAATGTATTTTATTAACTATCCAACAATCAAATAATCAGGAAAATATTTATTGCAGACCTATGATCTTCAAGTAGTGGGCATTACACAAAAAATAAAAGAAATGGCCCTGTCTCCCATTAAAGAGATCACTATTTACTTGGAGTGTGTGGAGTGTGTTTGCAAATCTTAATTAGAGGCATGTGAGGAACTATGGAATTGATTTTGGCTTTGTCTGGGCACTAATGTTTACCTGTGATTCCCACCACGACTTGAGAACATGCTCATTGGTTGCAGATAACGGTAACACAAAAGGTCTTCATATTTCTGAGAACATTCAGTTTTTAAATAAGACTTGATTTTTCATTTGGAAATCATAGCAGAATTGAGTTGCAGAAAAATCCCAATAGGCTGTAATAACGGACTACTCTAACAAGGTTACCTTTGATGGGATTAAACAGAAGGGTCTCCATTTCAAAGGACTGATGAAATTCCAAGTTCTGTGAGGCCAGAGGCAAGAGTATATGGGCCTCACCTCGGGTCAGACTCTCCAATGCCCAGCCCAGTGTTTCTGACATAGTTGAAACAAATATGAGGCAGGAATGAACTTGCCTAAGTATGCAGCTAGTAAGTGAGAAGCCCTCAGATTTCAAGTGGTTGATTCTGGAGGCACAATGAAGGAAATGGTTAATAAGGTAAAAGAGCCTAGAAAAAGACACACAAAGGAAAGAGACTTGGTTAAAGAGGAGGCTTTCAGTCCACTTCTTGGTGTTTCTCCATTAATGGGTTGACCTACTCTGGACTGAAACCCATCACTGGGTAATAAAGCTAACTATTGGGTTCAGGATTGGCATTTTCTGAAATGAAAGGGAAGAGAAGGAGTATGAGTGCACCTAAGATAGAAAGGGTAAGTCTTCTTTCTTTAAATTTTAATTTCTACCATATGAGTATATATTATGCATATAAATGTATTATATAAATGTAATATACTGCAATATTAGTGATAACCCAAAAACTTTGAACAGTTTTCTCAAGAGGGAAACCTGATGGTTGATTGGGAAAGAGGGAACAGTTTGGAAAAAGGCAGGGAGGATGGAATGGCCCAACCGTGTGGAGTACTGCAAGCAATTTGGTGTGGTTACAGGATAGGGTGCCTGAGCTGGAAGAGCGGAATCTGAGTTCTAAAAGAGCGGGAGGGGGACAATGGCAAAGTATTTGGCTCAGCTTAGGAATGTGAACTTGATGCTGAAGGAATAGCCAAAGAATGGGTAAGAGAAAGCTAATAAGGTGTGCCCAGGAAAGTGGGAATATAGAGAGGAAGCATTAAAGAAGTTAGGGGAGGGTTGACTTTCAAACAGAGGATTTAAGTTGTGGTCAATAGTGTCAAATGCCCCACCATGGTCAAACATGATAATAATAATCATGAAGGTCATGTTTGGCAGTTAAGAGGTCAGTGATCTCTCTTCCTTATTTTTAGTGGGGAATGGGGAGCACTAAGATCCTACAATAAGAAATACATTTCACCTGGCAACCGAGCATGCACATAAATATATAAATCAAACAAAATTTTCATGGAATATTTATTGTAACCATGTGCAGTGCATTCTGTCATTCTTTCTTTTCTGTTCTCCTCTATTTATTTTTAAAATTTTAGTTGACATCCACTAAATTGATTTCCCACAGAAATAATGGCCAGTGACCAATAATTTGAAAACAACTGCATTAGATCACGATGTAACTATACAGGAATGAAGGCTATGGCAACCAAGGCAGATTCCCTCGCAACCAAGAATAGTGATCTTTTCTGTTGTGTGTATCTGTTTTTATATATCCAATAAGCTGGATTTGACTTTGCAAAGCCAAGATAATAACACTTATATATGTAAGTATAAAGTTAAATAAGAATTCTATTCAGTGTCGTCTCCACTTCAGTCTCCCAAACCTTTTTTAGAAATATGTTTTAAAAAAAACCATTCATACCAGTAATAGTAAAATTGCTTCATGAAATTTCCTGTCTGTGAAAGCACAGAAGCAATACCCAGTCACAAATATTTTGCAGGATCGTGGAATGTGGCAAGGAGGGAAGGAAAGCAGAGTGTTCTTAGTTTAGATAACAAAAACCAAAAACAGCCCCCTTGTTCCCCGGAAGACCATGAGTGATTTCCCTCTGTCTTGGAAAGCAACAGAGTTCAGACAATACCCTTAAGTTGACTTACCTAGGGTAAGAATCAGAACACATTTAATGAAAATTTTGTGATGCATATGCATGTTTTCTATCTCAAAGGTTGAAATGTTTAAAATAAGAACTATATTTTTAAAATAATTACTTACCTCCCTATTAAGAATTTTGCAAAGGTAATTAGATCTTTTTTTATGCCGTTGCACACCCAGGTCATATTTAAAACCTTCTAGCTGCTCCATGTGGGGAAAAATATTTTAAGCAAATATCTATATTTCATTAAGTTTGTTTGAGATAAAGTTTTGTCAGAGTACTGGGTCGATATATTTTCTCAGTTTTTAATCCTAAAAAAATGTGATTATCATCATCTGACTATAGAGTTCATGTAGATACACTTTATACTGACTCCTTTGTACTACTCTTCCTAAAACTTTACTAATTATAAAATAGGTTTGCTTTGTCATAACGCATCCCGAAAGTTCTAGAGGTTTTAGAAAAGTAAGTTTTCAGTTTTGCCTGCAGGAAAGTTGTTTCCTAATATGTCTCCAAACTGAGTGATATCCTAAAATTACATCTTGAATAAATGAGATTTAATGTAAAAGATTAAACCCTCAAGTCCTACATAAACTCTTCCTGGACAGGATGGGGCAGGCCTGCACTCAATAGAATCTTTTAACTGACTTCTACAAAACAGAAGGATTAACTGACACTCATCCTTGCCTCTGAAAAGCACACAGACCAAACTCACCTAGCCAGGAGGCCTTCTCCAGCAGAGCCATGCACTTCTGCTCTCATGCGTTAGTCCTACTCAGTGACAGATAGGCTTGCATTTGAACCCTACAGAAGCCAGTTACACTTGGTATTACTGTTAGAGGGGAATTCCTTTTTCTTTTCCCCCACTCCTTGAGTCCTTAATGAGGGATTTTCCCCAGGCACCCTCCAACCCTCCCTCTCCTTTATTCATTCCACCCCCCACCCCTGGGGGAAGTGGAGTAATTTACAAATACTAAAGTTGGGAAGAAAAACTGGGCTGGTTTGGCTCAGCTTTGCTTTTCTTTCCTGGATAAACATGCCTAGTTCTGCTCACCCAGGACCTCAGTCATTGTGAGGGAAGGCTGGCCCAAGTCCAGTGTTTCTTGGGACCAGGTGGTTAAGTCTTGACCGAATTCCTAGTTGCACTGCCAATTTGGCTAATAAATCTAAGGTCCAGACCTTTGACCTGGCTTCTAGCTTTGTGAAAGTGATATTCTGACCTCAATATTTGCTCCTTGTTTTATTTTCAAGTTGTTCAGAATCTGGGTAGGAAAGAGGGGTGCTAATTTTTGAGTCCCCTTTTGTAGATCTCAATAATTTCCATTACATTATTTAATCCAATATTATTTAAATTGATAAAATGTGATTAGTGTTGTTTCAACCAAGTTGAATCCCCTGGAAAGACTTGACAAAGGCAAGTCATTTAATAAATACTATTGATTTAAGTGTAACCATGACACCTGCACAAGCTTGTTAATAATTATAAAAATCTAGGATTCTTCATTCATATTACTTCTCCAATGTTTTGTAATTCTCCCTTCAATTTGAACCAACTGAAACTGGAGCTCATATATGAGGCATTTGATGTGTGTTTTATATAAGACAAACACAGAATTCCCATCAGCTTTCCCAAACTGAAAGAAAAAGGCCCTGACCTTTCATTAAAAAAAAAAAAGACAAAATTTACAAATGTGTATGTTTTAAGTCAAACAAAATGTTTAAAGTATTTATCTTTTGCTGTCTTTTTTTTTTTTTACAATTTCCCTCTTAAATCAATTTTTTAAAAATTCTTTTTTTGTACCAGAAAATGTGTACTGTAGTTCTTGTTTAAAAGCTTCTATAATTTGGTGGGGGGGTGGGGGTGCCTGGAAACCCTTTGAGAATTCAGTGAAAGGTATGGATCCCTTCTTCCCCTGGAGAGCACATACCCACAAAGCCACAGCTCACAGACCCTATGAAGCCTATCTTTGATGGAGTTCCAGGAGAAACTTCCCATCTCCGGCTGTTACGTGACGGCTAGGCTAAAATTTGCCAACTCTGCAGGATAGGCATCAGATAAAATAAATGTCATCTGAGGCCATAGAAGGAGGAATTTGTCACTCACTTTATTCTGATCTCATCTGCCCATATTTCTAGACCACTGTTTGAAGGTCAATCACCACATTTTCAGATGCATATTCAAAAAATAGAACTTATGTAGGACACATGGCTCGAATAATGCAGGATGTAGGAAATATGCCAAATGACCAGGGCTAAGAACGTTTAATCCGAGGAAAAATGACTTAGGAATGAAGGAGAACTATCCTGGATGAGGAGGGTCTGGCTTGAAGGAGGGGGCTATTCTGTGTTGTTTTACAGGAAGAACACGGGACAATAAGAAGTCACTCCCAGGCAGGTCTGGGCTTTGTTCAGAAATCCTTTCATCCAGAGGGAAGAAGGATTAATTAACTAATCAACAAGCATTTATAAAGAGCCTACTCTCATCTGGAGATTTTAGATTGCCTACCTCTTAAATGAGATATGAATTTATTTTAAATTAGCCTCTGAAGTTCTGAAAACCAAATGCACTATGTTGTAAAGATTGCTTTTTCACTGGCATGGATAAGTTATACATGTTTTTTCATTTTAAAAAAAAAGTTACATAAATATTTCAGCCAGAGGCTTCTAGAGTATTACATTGATTTTCCTGTTACTGTGTTTTTGATTTGTCTGTTAAAAAGAATTTCTTGAGTTTGCCCTTTTCCTGGGCAATCTTTAAGAAACAGGCTAAATTTTCCTTTAAAAGCCCATCCATCTTTTGACCTACATACTAACCTGTCTTTTCCTTCCAGACTATCCCAATTGTCATGGGAAAATTCCCATAGGGAAAAGGGGGGTAATTTTTATTTTTAATATTTGAATTTTCTGGGGAAGATCGGATGATAGATACTAAGCGCATCCCCACCCCCTCCTGCTTCTTTCTTCTTACCTCTCTTCTGCTGTCCTCCCTTTTTCCCTGTAACTTGTATCTGATTTCTTGCAGAATAACTATATCATCAAGACCAGGTATGTAATTTGCACAGCTCAATGCAAAATGAAAACGTGGGGCCCCTTTTTAAGAATTAAGAATTTCAAGATAGCAGCGACATAGCATTAACCCAAGAGTAGAGCCCTTCTGTGTGCACAGGATACACAACCATGAAACCAGCCCCATGTGTAACTAACCATTTGTCAAGTGCCTTCAATATTCCAGGCACTGTGAAAACTGTCTGACAAGCATTTTCTTTTTTTTTTTTTTAAGATTTTATTTATTTATTCGACAGAGATAGAGACAGCCAGCAAGAGAGGGAACACAAGCAGGGGGAGTGGGAGAGGAAGAAGCAGGCTCATAGCAGAGGAGCCTGATGTGGGGCTCGATCCCATAATGCCGGGATCACGCCCTGAGCCGAAGGCAGACGCTTAACCACTGTGCCACCCAGGCGCCCCATGACAAGCATTTTCTCATTTCATTCTCCCTGCAGTGGTATCATTCTAATTTTGTGAGTAACAACATTGAGACTTACTGGGGAGAGATAATTGTCTAAGGTCACATGCATAGTAAGTGGACTTGTGGGATTAGAAGCCACACCCTATGCCGAAGGCCCTCTCTATTAGGGAATTGGTAGAAGGAGAAAAGACAGAGAAAATGTGAGCAACTGAGACCACCACTCTCCTCAAAGTTTTAGCCAATAGCTGCTCTATACATTAAATTAGGGCATGTGAAGTTCCAAGGAGTCAAAGAAAAATAAGAAGATAAGCCCCTGCTTTTTAGGCTTATGCAATAAAGTAGGATCTAGCAAGAGAATGGTGTCTTAATCACTCAGAGAGAAAAAAAATAATAACTTGGTCTAGTAAGAATTCTGTTACTGAAGGAAAGTCCAAAGTCCTTCCCATCGATGCGTCCTTTAACACTGCTCTCTCCAGCTTAGCAATGACAACCTGTCCCTCTGCTGGTCCTCCTACCTGCCTCCTTTCTCCTGGAAAGCTTTGGCTAGGTGTAAGAATCACTCCTGCTCGCTCCCTTAGCCCCCTTTTCCTTCCCACAGAGGAAAAGCGAACTCATTGGATTGATGGGCGGTGAGGCTCTGGCAAACATCAGCTCACATTTGGGGGTTGGGTAGAATTAATTTATCCAAAGGCTATAGGCAGTGGAGATTTGCTCTTTTGTGTGTGTGTGTGTGTTTTTATAATAATATTTTTTATTATATTATGGTAGTCACCATACAGTACATCCGTGGTTTTTGATATAAAGTTCGATGATTCATTAGTTGCGTATAACACCCAGTGCACCATGCAATACGTGCCCTCCTTACTACCCATCACCAGCCTATCCCGTTCCCCCACCTCCCTCCCCTCTGAAGCCCTCAGTTTGTTTCCCAGAGTCCATAGTCTCTCATGGTTCATTCCCCCTTCTGTTTACCCCCCCCCTTTCTTCTCCTACCAAAGATTTGCTCTTTTTGTCCCACGCCTGCTCTCGACCAGTAGTGAGCAGTGATCTTGGATATTTATTTCTGCTCTCAGGCTAAAACTCTCCTTTGAGTGACCTTTTACTTGAGGTCTACAGTTGAAGCAGGCCTTGTGGCTTCACATAGAAAATAATATTTCCAATCAGTGTTATCAGTAATAAAGCAAATGTGGTTTTTTTAAATCTTCATCCCCTGATTTTATCATTTACTTATGAATTGTTTTGGATTTGAGAGGAAGAAAGGATATTACTTTTTGCCTTCTCAAACCCCAGTGATTTCTTCACCCACATATGCACATACACACTCATACACACATCCCCCTTCCCCAAGCCCTTAAAACATTGATTTCCTTAGATCTGTCACTCAGTACTAGTGGATACAAAATTTGTTCCACTGAAATTTGTCTGTCTTGTTAAGTAGTGCCTTAAACTAAAGAGACTTAACTTCTGGACTGAACTCTTTCATTAATTGGTTACCTGGCTTTGCACAAAGCACTTCCCCTCTGGGGGCCTCGGTGTTTTCATCTGCAAAAACATGAGCTGGATCTGGTGATTATGAGGGTCCCTTCTACCTCTGACATTTTCTGAATCATTCCTTCAAGGTCAGCATCTCAGGATTTTTCAAGATGGCAGCCCAAGGGATCCCCTAACAAATTAGTCTGAATTGATGCAGTTATGTGACAGAAATGGGAGAAGTATCCAGGTAGCATGTACACTTAGCAGAGATCATTGGGGCACAATGTACCAGGGTTCTCTAACCAGGGGTGACTTGAAGGGTGTAGATTTGGGGCAGCAGACAAGGATGTTGCTACAAAGGTTCAGGAGGGAGATATTTGAGAAAAACTAGATGTCATTGGACGTCTAATATCACACCATATAGGTGACCACTTAGGGTCCAGGAGTGCTATCTTCTTTGAGTAGATTTAATTAATCACTTTAATCATCCACTTTTTAAAGATTCATTTTTGAGCATTTCCAGGTGGCAAGCAGGCTTCTAGGCACTGGATTAAATCAGTGAACAACACAGAGCAGAGTCTCTGCCCAGGAGGAACTTACATTCTAGAAAAGTAAAGTAGAATTCCGAGTAGGAAAAAGAGGACAGAGGCTTGGAGACAGACAGGTTTGACTGGGATTTAATGAATGTGGAGCACATACTGGTTAATTTTATGTGACAATGTGGCTAGGCCACAGGGAACCTAAATTTTGGTCAAACATTCTTCTGGGTATTTCTGTGAGCGTGCTTTACAATACGATTAAGTTTTAAATGGGTAGACTTTGAATAAAGCACATTGCCCTCCATGATGTGGGTGGGCCTCATCTAATCAACTGATGACTTGAACAGAACAAAAGATCGGCCTCCACTAGGCAAGAGAGAACTCCCCAGCAGACTGCCTTTTTCTGCAACATCAGCTACCTTCAGTTCTACAGCAGACAGAATTCAGACTTGAACTGGAACACCGGTTTTCCTTGGTTTCCAGCCTGCCAACACACTCTGCACATCTTGGATTTGTCAGTCTCCACAGTTAGTGTGAGCCAATGCCATATAATAAATCTCCTTCTGTATAGATACACATCTGATCGGTTCCATTGCTCTGGAACACCTAACACAGACAGGGATGATGAACATGAGGTGGTGAGGTCGACAAGGACTGTGCTGGGTGGGGCTCTTTGGACATGTTTGGGAATTTGTATTTTAAATATAATGGTAGGCACTGAAGGGATTTTAGTGGGGAGATGTTAACCTTTGGTTTACGCTGGGCTCATTCAGGCTGCTGTGTGAAGGATGGACTGAAGGAGACAAGTGTGAAAGCAGGGAGACCAGAGAGGTGGCTATGCAACCAGCTAGGCAAGAGACAATGGCATGCCTAATGGTCCAAAGAAACTCACTGAAATTCATCAGAAGTGATCGGAGTCTAGAAACATTCAGGAGTGAATGCTGGCAGGCCTTTGTCTTGGATTTTATATTTATTTTTAAATTTGAAAAACAAAGATTATCTTCTTCTCTTGAAGGAAAACATAAAGAGAGCAAATATGTAGGTCATGACTCTGGCCCAGAAGGAACCATAGTCATTGTGTGTAGATTGAAAAAAAACAAACATGAAGTTTGTGCTTATTGATACCAACTTAGATCCAAAGGTAATAAAAAAGCCCATGATTAGTCCATGGGCTTTTGGTAACCCTTGTGACTCAGTTTCTTCCTCTGCAGAATGAAGAGGGTAATGGGACCTACCTCACAAAGTCGTCATAAGAATTAAGACATGTACAGGGTTTAGTAAACTGCCAGGCATGGAGTTAGCCTCACATAACTCTTAATTCTTACTATAATTGCTATTATTATTATTACCATCATTATTATAATTGGTAAAAATCCAAAAAAGTTCAACTAAGACAGAATCAAACCCAAATACTGTCCCAAAGTGAGCAAGAGTCACACTCAGGATTAATTCTGAAGACAGATGAAACAGACAGAGCTTATGGGAACGGCACAGACACACTTGTCCTGAGCTGTATAGTGCCAGAAATAAACAGCTCAGCAGTGAGAGCCTTCCACTGACGAAAATACTACAGGCAAGCAACTTCTCAAGTGGTCTGAAGGACCCTTAGTCCTTGGACACCTCTTTAGATTTTAAAAAATAAAATTACTTAGAATAATGAGAGTAAAATAGATCAAGTACCCGCAAAGTGCAATTACGTAGTAGTCTCTTTACATACCTTATCTCATTTCATGTAATTTAATTCCAGTGATGACCCAACAGGATATATTTTTATTTATTTTTAAGGATGAGGAAAGCAGGCTCAGAACACTTAAGTAACTGACCCAAAAACTCCTTGCAAGTGAAAGATTCACACTTCTGTTTATTTCAAAACCCATGCTTTATACAGAGGGTTGGAACAGCGTGGGAATCACATGCAGAGAGAACAAGAAACCTCATTCCTTGTTTAACAGGAAGGGAAAAGCCTTCTCTGTTCTGTTCCTTCAAATGCATGAGGCTGGAGAATATGAAATACAGCCCCCGACTCCGCTTCACTGGCAGGGGCGGTTACCATAAACTTAGGCAAGAGCCCTCTGACATTTATGCTCCCTCACAGCTGCCTTCACTCCCCTTCTTTCCTTCCTCTCCCCCCTTCCCAACAACAAAGACAAAGAAAAAGAAGCCATTAAATCACACCTCCATCCCTCACATACACAGATGCACACTCTTGGCCCGTTTGGTGGGATGGGGGTGTCACTGTGAGGTGAACGGGAGTAGTCGGAAGGAAGGAGGGCAGAGAGATGGAATCAGTCTTCCATAAATCACTGAACTTGGTGCTTTGCCTCTCTTCAGCAGATACTTCCCTCCACAAAGAGCTCTCACTTGACACAACAAAGATGGAACATAACTATGGCCCTGAAGGAGCTACAGAGATGTTCCCTCTTTGTGTCTGAGGGACGTTTGTTTGAATCTAGAGCTAGAAGACAAGGTCGATATTTCTCACTTCCTTCTGAATGGCAGCAAAGAATGAAAAGATGATGATTTTAAGAAGACACAAACTCATTTGATCTGTCGCTTGACATTTTGGGGCACGCCTCTAGAAGCATATCGGTAGGACACAGCTAGCATGCGTTTTCATGGGCACGTCCATTGGGCACTCCCACAGGGCTGTGAGGGCACCAGTTCAGTCTCCAGTGGCCCAGACCAATGTTGGGAAATATCATGCATCTTCTCACAGCTCCCAAGTTAGCACTCAGCTATCAGCTGTGCCAGAAACAATCTGCTTTAAGGCTTCTTCATTCCTGCTCCTCATCCCCCTTAAGCCCTGCTACTCAAGGTGGGATCTGCGGACAAGAATCAAGGGCACCAATGAAGAGCTTGTGAGAATTACAGAATCTCAGACACCACCCAAACCTACTGAATCAGAACGTTTATTTTGGTAAGAACCCTAGCTGATTCATATGTATGCACATTAAGATCTGAGAAGCATTGCCTTGGACCATTAAGGATTAAACTGGGGTCTTGAAGGGTGGGCATAACTGCCAGCAATAGGGTGGAGAGAGATGTAAAATTTCTTTGTCGGGGCGCCTGGGTGGCACAGCGGTTGGGTGTCTGCCTTCGGCTCAGGGCGTGATCCCGGCATTGTGGGATCGAGCCCCACATCGGGCTCCTCCGCTATGAGCCTGCTTCTTCCTCTCCCACTCCACCTGCTTGTGTTCCTTCTCTCGCTGGCTGTCTCTATCTCTGTCGAATAAATAAATAATGTCTTTTAAAAAAAAATTTCTTTGTCAACTGTAGTCTCTACAGGGCCAAAGAGAAGCACTGACACCTATCCCTCCTTCTCCCAAGAATGTGGGGGACTACAATTATTGGTCCATCGGTTATGAGTAACTTGGCCCAACCATCAACGAAAACAGTGTACAGGTGAGCAGAATAGCAATCCTGTACATAGTGGTCCTCTAAAGATAATTTGAACCATTGGTACCAGGGATGCAGTGTACCCAATAGGACTGAAAATCATTACCTTTCCTCTTCCCCTAGGAAAATGGAAGGATAGTTTTAATATGGTGGCATCAACACCTTTAACCTGCTATTCTTACATGGGTTCTGAAACGTTTATCCTTATTGCATAACAAAATGAGTCTCCCAAGATAGGAAATAGGTTAGGTTTCTCTAGTTTACCCAGATTGGTGTATATTTTGTGATAGGGCAGAAAATAAGAGGGAAAAATGATTTGTAGGCAAGGATGATGGAGGGAAGGGTGAAGGGTAGGGCAATGTCTCTTTCCACAGACCAGACGGAGTGATGTGAATGCATGCAAGTATTCTGTGGTTTATAAAACACATGTATATACTTTACCCTATAGTATTCATACAAAAACCTTATGGCAGATATTTTTATTGATTGTACATTTTACAGATGAAGATAATAAGACTATGATAAATGAATCTATTTGCCTAAGTTGATAAAATTAGGAAGCAGTGAAGTCAGTCCTTGTCACCAGGTAAATAAGCAAAGTGTGAGTATTTTGTACAGTACAGCAAAAAAAAGGAGGCAAAAAAGAGGAGTTGGGGTGGGAAGGAGGATGGGGGAGAAAATCAAGGAAGGGAGGGAAGATGAGAAGGAAGAAAAAATGATAGAAGGATAATTTCATTTTGAATTATAATTTTCTGACATTTTGACTAGACATGTTATCACACTCGCCTTCTTACATGATTGTTTGCAACTTAGTCCTACTTCTTGCCATTGTTTACTTGACATAAAAAGATGTCCCTAGTAACTCCAATTACTAATTACATAAAAGAGAGAAATGAAATTTCAGATTTAATGTCTATATTTTAAGTAAACTTATAATGCACACAGAATCAAAGTGTGTGTCCTACCATCTCATTTTTTTAAAAATTGTATTTATTTATTCAAGGGGCGTGGGGAGGAGCAGAGGTTGAGGAATAAGCAGACTCCACACGGAGCACAGAGCCCGACGTGCGGCTCTATTGCAGGACCTGGAGATCATGACCTGAGCTAAAATCAAGAGTCAGACACCTAACCGACTGAGCCACCCAGGTGCCCGTCTACCATCTCATTTTTGCTACAGCTGTAATTTCAGTCAATGCAAGACCACTTATCTCAAAACTTTGACTGTGTTTTATCTTAATTGATTCTGAGATTCCATGTTGTCACAGTGGTAATTCAGGGTTTGACCTGAAGGGGGAGAAACACCAGGACGAAAGGAATCATTCAGGTGCCACGTTTGTTGATGGCTTACGTTACTGTTGTTCTTATGGCTTCCATTGGTAAGTAGGGTTGAAATCCTACAACTACAGTGTTAGCACTAGAGAAGTCCTAACAGGACACCTGTTTCAACCATGACATTTCATTACAAGGAAATGGGGGTCTATCGGGGGTACCAGGGATTTGCCTGAGATTCCACAACTACATGCTTACTGGGGCTCAGACGTTCGGGTTACATAATGAGAAAATAATTGGTTAACAAGCTAAAGATTTCCTTTTTGGAACATTAGCATAATCATTCTGGCCTCTCATTGTCAAACCCATCAGATTTTTGTTGTTGTTGTTGTTTTACCTACATGATCAAAATAAGTCATTTTCACATCACCATGCTTTATTTCTCCCCTCAAGGAATAACAATGGAGACTCACTGCCTTCTGCGTCTTTTGCTTCTTCTCAAATATTTTAATCCCTACAGGATGGGGAAAGGCTTCTACCTGAGACACTTTCACATTTTGTTCTGTCCTCTTCTGATTTGAGTCTGGTGATCATTTTGTGTCCTCAGCACCTGGCACAAAGGCTTGGCATTGTATTCATCACCGGAAGTAAATCACTTCTTTAATCTGTAAGCCTAAATAAAGAGGTAAACTGAGGCAAGCTAGAATTACCTGAAATTGAGCTAATTCAGGAATAGCAGAGGAGTTGCATTTCAGGAAACACATGCCACAGCTGGGAGGGGGAGGTCGAGCCAGAATACAAGCAGTGTACTCACTTGCTTGAGGATGGGGAGAGATTCTTGGCAGATGTTCATTGGTCAGGAGACAAGTCTTGATCGTCTGTAAATCAGGCATTACAAGAAATCAGTCTGTCTGTTCTTAACTCCTATTCTGAGGACACAAACATGAGATTCTCCGTTCAATATCTTCCTGCTCCCTTTTAGATCAAAATCCTTTCACAGATCTTCACAATCTTACAAGTGGTAGAATGTCCATTTTACAGAGAAGAAAACTGAGATTCCGCAAGGATGAGTGATGTGGCCAAAGCAACACAGTTAGAATCTGGTGGAGCCCTGCCTGAAACCTAAATCTGTCTCCCTTGAGACCCAAATGGCTTTCCTCTGTTGTAGATAAATATACAAGTTGTGTCTTAATGAGGTGAATGAATAAAGAATCAGATGAATGAAAGAGTATGCATTTCACCCCAAGGTTACTGAACACTGCACCGATCATCCTAGCAAAGCAGTCAAGAAGGAAAATCTCTCCTAGTTTGGGACCTCATTGGAGGAGACAAAGCTGCCAGAGACGACCACCACGAGAGACTGACATAGACTGACAGGAGGAGTATTGCTTTCCGATCTTGGCTGCATCAAAGTGCCTCCGAACAACGCAGGACCTCCATCGCTCACTCCCGGGCCACCAGGGCGAGTGGCCAGCTGCCAAGCTGCTGTAAATCTGTTTTTTAATTTAACCTTCTCTCTGGCCTCGCCACTGGGATTGCTGCACAAACAAGAAAACCAAGAGGAGCCCCTTTGTGACGATGCTCACTGGATGAAATTCAGAGCCTGCTGTCAAAGAGACAATGGCAGCAGTGCGGGGGCGAGGCGAAGGCTGATTTCAGGATTCCAGGAGGGTCCTTATAAATAATTGAGAGTAAGAAACAGGATAAACTGAAAATAAATGTAGCATACAAAATTATCAGTGTTGCTCTACAAGGGAAATGTTTAAATACCGCCGGAATCCTTGGAACATAATCAGAGGACTCCTGTTGTCTCCAAAGCTATTCACAATAAATCGCTCCTGTGACTCCTATGTGCCAATTAAACAGTTTGTCTCTGCCTCAACCTTAATTTGGCAGACAGCTCTGTTGTAAATCTGCGTACCGGGATGGCACAAAGTTGTTTCCGAGCGGCTCCCCCTCCCCCAGAGCTTATTCTTTGCTTAACACAAAATGTAAATATGTCATTGCGTTGACTGGAAGTCAAATGAAAGATGCCAGTTGGAACGAAATATCCAAGTCCCAGATTAATTACTGCTGAAATATTCTAATTTACTGCCCATGGTTTGTATATGAGAAGAGGCGCAGGGCCTGGGGACCTCGCACATGCAGAGTACCCTAGGACTTAGGAGGGAGAGATCTAGAAGCTGCATGCTGTTGTTCTGTTGTTGAGATTAGATTTCTAGAAACTTGCCTGTGTAAAAACTAGATGACTTCTGTCCCATGGTAAGATGCCATCAGGGTCCTGAGGAGCAAAGTCAGTAGCCCCTTGATGTAAGTTCAGAGTTACAAAGTTCAAGGATCCTATTTAAACACATTTGACAAAGCCTATTGTCTCTCTTCATTGATTTGGGGGTTGGCCATGAGAAACACGGCTACCAGCTAGCTGGAATAGGGTTGGCAGATTTTATGGGACAGGTCCATTATAAAAGACTCAGAGACTAGAAGCCAGGCATCTGTATTCTGTACTGTAGTTAACGATGATTCTCTTGCTGCAAGGAAAATCAAGAAACTTCCTCCAGACTATCTAAGGGCGGCTGCCTCCATGAACGCTAGAAGACAATGAGCTGAGAGGGTCACAGGCCCGTCTCCCCTTTACAATATCGGACTGAAGCTCAAGATCTCAGGCAAGCTTGTTCCCATGCATACGGGGAAGGCCTGGTTTGGGACAGGCATGAGAAAAGAGTGGTGCAATCCGGGCCTACCTTATCGTTTCATTCATGGTTCTAAAATCATTCCTCTGCTAGGTTCCCATCTGCTCAGGAGATGGATGAAATATGACCGTAGTAGGTAATCTGCACCAAACAGTGTCACAGAAATAATCTCCTCTTTAAAAACAAACAAACAAACAAAAACAAAACTACTTATTTCCAGAAAAGTTGCAAAGATAGTACAGGGCCCCTGTCTACACCTCAGGCAGTTCCTTGTACATCCCCATGGCACCTCCATCAGAAGAAACACTATTTATCTATTACTATGAACCAGACTCCGGATTTATTTGGATTTCCCATTAGTGTCCCTTTTTTTCTGTGCCAGGCTCCCACCTAGGATATTCCATTGCGTTTATTGGTCATGTCTTCTAAATCTCCTCTGGTCTGTGACGGTCCTCATATTTCCATATCTAGTCTTTGGAAGCTATTCTCAACTCCAGTTCAAAGTGATGGGGTGGTTGGAGGGGGCTAACTATACCTCCCAGAGTGGGGAGTATCTCGGTACATTATCTTGAATTCTTCTGTAAGGAAGGTTTGTCTTTTTTTCTTTATCTATCTATCTATCTATCTATCTATCTATCTATATCTCTCTCTCACTTTCATCTATCTATCTATCTATCATCTATCTATCTATCTATCTATCTATCATCTATCATCTATCTATGTATTATCTATCTCACTAAGGACTCATGTGTCTTTATTTTATATACTGGTTTATATTTTTACTCATGGATATTTCTTCTGTACTTGGGTTATAATCCAATACTACGTTATGTATTTTGTTGCTCAAATTCCAGCTTTGGTCAATGGGAGCTCTTTCGATTGGCTCCTGTGTCCCTTTAGTATGCCCCCATCCTTCGATGTTTTGAGTACTTCCTTATTTTCTGGTACTAGAAGATGTTCTAGCCTCGTTGTATATCCGCCCTTTCCCAGCTCCTGACTCCACTATTTCTCCAAAGAAACTTGCTTCCATTTACTGGAGAATGGAAATTTGGAATTCAGATCTGGATGTTTTATGTGCTACTGGGGTGCTGTTGCTTCCAGGCTCTCTTAACTAACAGAACAAGATAATATTTGTGTGCATACCAAGATACATACACACACACCTATCATTGTTTCTGCATCTATCTGCGCATATTTTGACTGAAACATGAGCTCATGCTGATACCCTGGACTCTAATCCCAGAACCACATCTGCAACCTCCCTCTCCAATGCTGAGATGTCTGGCTCCCACTATCCATCATCCATTTACTTATGCATGCAACCCCAGTACACATGGAGAGCATTTTCAGAATTGCTCATCAATACCACCAGAAGAAACAAATGCACCAGCCAGGAATCCATGTTATCTTTTTGGGTCCCAGGCAAAATACTGTTTTCCTGAGCTACTTGGGTCAGCTCCTTTACCCTTCGCCCTCTTCTGTAAAGTTGTCATGTATTTGTAATAAAATGAGATTCATATGTCACAGTCTGCACACCTTTCTGGTTGTTGTTGGTGGTGGTGTGTATGTGTGTGTGTTTTAGCTTACACGTATTAATGTTCACTCTTGTAATTTGCAGTTCTATTGCTTTGTGACAACNGCACACCTTTCTGGTTGTTGTTGGTGGTGGTGTGTATGTGTGTGTGTTTTAGCTTACACGTATTAATGTTCAATCTTTGTAATTTGCAGTTCTATTGCTTTGTGACAACTCTTTCTTTTTTAAACAGATCCAAACTTCTAAAATGAGCCAATCCAAGACATGAGGGGAAGAACCCACACCAATTGTTCGTCTCTACACACTCCATGCCCCTGCCTTCTTGCACATCCCNTTTTTAAACAGATCCAAACTTCTAAAATGAGCCAATCCAAGACATGAGGGGAAGAACCCACACCAATTGTTCCGTCTCTACACACTCCATGCCCCTGCCTTCTTGCACATCCTTTGATGTAGGAATTCTCTGCTCAAATGACCTAAGCCTGCTTCCAGGTCCAGCATGGGCCTCTTCCCTAGGTTCTTCCTTCTGAGGCTAAGGGAGAACCCAGGCGAGGCTGTGTGCTGGGTGGTGATATGGAGGAGGCAATATGAGAAGGACAAGAAGCAAAGCTCTGGGGATGATGGGGCTCCATACTCCTGCCCTGAGCCCCACAGATACATTAGGACCAAATCATGTGCTACGTGCTCAAACGGAATATCCTAGGTGGGAGCCTGGCACAGAAAAAAAGGGACACTAATGGGAAATCCAAATAAATCCGGAGTCTGGTTCATAGTAATAGATAGTGTTTCTTTTGATGGAGGTGCCATGGGGATGTACAAGGAACTGCCTGAGGTGTAGACAGGGGCCCTGTACTATCTTTGCAACTTTTCTGGAAATAAGTAGTTTTGTTTTTGTTTGTTTGTTTGTTTTTAAAGAGGAGATTATTTCTGTGGCACTGTTTGGTGCAGATTACCTACTACGGTCATATTTCATCCATCTCCTGAGCAGATGGGAACCTAGCAGAGGAATGATTTTAGAACCATGAATGAAACGATAACTCGTACTTAACTCTTAAACAATCCTGTTAGGTATCTACACTATAGTGAGGAGTAATAGGACACAGAGAGATTCAGTAGATTGTCTGAGGGGACACAGCGTGTCAATAGCAGAAGATAGAATGCAAGTTCAGATTTATGTAACTGGACTTGTGGGTGTAACCATTACACTACTATCTCTCCAGGTAGAAGTGGACCCTGAAGACGGCGGCTGCACCTGGCTGCACCAGGTAGCCATGGCTGTAAAAAGAAACAATTGCTCATTCACAACATCAAGCCCGTTCGCTGTGCTCATCCTCGTTGCTCACCTGCTCCTCTTTTTTCTCCCTTTGGACTTGTCCTCAACCAGCAGTGTGGGCTCTTGAATTTACAGCATCTGTGGTCCTCAGCTCTCTGGTGCACATGGGTGTACTTGAGAATCCATGTGTCTTTCAATCATGAGCTTTAAAATGGGTCAGCTCATTCTTAGCAAATGGCAGGTATGCCTCTCCAGGTGGGAGGGCATGACATTTCTGCCACGTGCCACCTCCTCCCTCCAAGCCTCCCCCACAAAGGAGTATTTTAATAGAAGGTTAATGGAGGGCACACAGAACAAAAAGAAAACCCTGTCATCGTTATTCCATGTTTTACTGTAATAGAGGTCAGCTCTCCCCGATCCTTCCTAGTACCCATCTTTAAAATGAATTATTGAGCCTATGAAAACAAAACTAGTTTATTTATGATGACGGAGAAGCTGTAAATGTGCTCCTGATCTGTGCATTGACTAATTAGATTAATTAAGCCAGCATGCATTTCAGAACAGGCAGCCAGGTGGCAAATAACATTTGAGATGATTTATATGATATATTCCATCAAGCTTACAGTTGATAAATAATATCACATTCATTCCATTAAGATATCAAAGCAGCAAAAGAAAACAGTACATTTTTGGCTCCGGGCTGTTACCTAAAGAGCAACTGTCGAGGTTAGTACATGGGCATTATTTACTCTGCTCGAAAGGGTGAAGGGAAAAAAAACAAAACAGAACACGCAAGCCAAATCTCAAACTCAAGTTAGTCTCATCCGTTCCTCTCATTACGCTGAGGTAATTCTTTGCCATTGTAGTGGAATTGAATTTTAAGAATAGAGATGAGATTTGAATTTTAATTAAGCCATTGCTTCCTGCTACCAAATTTTGTTAGAAGCTTCCATACCATGGTGTTTTCTAATCACCCTGCTTTCAGTGAGTTCTCCTCATCAATGAGGGTGAAACTAGTGAATACAAGATCTCTCTTCCTGCAGTCTTCAAACTTCAACATACTTAAGAATCACTGGGAATGTCTGAATGCAGGTTCATGGGTCCTGCTCCCAGCAGGTCTGGATGGAGCCCAGCAATGTGTATTTTTTACATCGACACCTTGGATATCGATATGACCCTATACCAACAAGTTCACATACGAAGAACTGAAGCCTGTGATTTGACCTTTGGTCTTCCAGGATTCTCAAGTTCATTGACTATTCTTAGGTCCACTTTTCTTAAAGTAGTCAGTGTTCCTCAGCGTTTGGTCAAAGGACCATGTGCATTAGAATTTCTTCAGGGACGTGGTAAAACATCAGATTCCCAGGCTTTAAAACCTGAATCAGATAAGAGTAATACAGGAGAATCTGTATTTTAGCAAACTATCCAGATGATTCTAACGTACATGAAAAATTGAGAACTACTGTCTTGGAGCAAGAACTATTTGATGTAGGAGCAGGATCTTCTCCCTGTAGAGGGGATCAAATCCCTGTCCCTTTGCTTAGAAGATAAAGATATGTGTCTTGCCTTACCTAGATCAGTGACCTCTCTAAGAATGATCTTGGGTATAGACAGAAGGCAATGCTGGAATGGTCTATTCTGCAAGGTCAACTTTGGGCCTTATAATGCTTTTCGGTTTCTGCCCTAAGGGTCTTTGCAAAATTGCTACCATCCTGTTGAGGCCTGCTCCCACATTGCCTCTAGGACGCTGGGGAGAAGGTGGCTGCATGGGAAGCCCCCAGAGCTACTGCTGCTGGGATGTAATGGTGTGTTTGCAGGTGTCATGGCAATGACTAATGGCAGAAATTGAGATGTGAGATGGGCCCGATCAAAAACTGACAGTCTCCCCAGCCCAGGAAGAGATGGTGACCTACCTACTGTAGCAGAATGACAGGCAAAGTGGCAGAGGGAACGTTTTCAGAATAGAGAGACGGAGAAGTGCAGAGGTCCAAGTAATCCAAGAAAGGGGCAGCTGCATTTTACAGAGCATATTAGCCCAAGAAAAGCCCCCTCCAAGGATATGTGACAATGTCTTTATTTAAGCTGTGTACACTCAGGTAAACAAAGATGGAGAATAACCTGAAATTCGTAATAGAGTTCTAATTATAAGATGTTATCAGTTCATCCCAGACGGCATTAGACAAGGATGAGCTGGAAGTGAAAGGAGAACTTCGGAATCTGGGAGGAGGGTTCTTTGTTCAAGACCAGAACATACTGGCTAAAAGTATCACCTGTTCCACAGTGAGAAGGAAATAGAAATTGATTTCAGAGCCTCTTTTATATCCTTCATAATTCTTGCAATAATTTCTTTTGCTCGTTACTGAATCTTGTTTTCTCTTTCTGTAGTGTAGACTCAGGTCATTCTCAATAAATCCTTCGGTTATCTTGAAGTTCCTAAAGAAAGCACCTTCCAGGTAGCAATACATATTAGGGGCTTTAGGTAAATCCTCCTCGGTGGATACGGAGAAGTTCCCAGTTCTCCAGTTTCCAGAGTAGACAAAAGTTGTAGGCACCTTTCTGAATGAGTGTGCTACATCTTTGCATGGTGAAAGGAATAGTATAATGCAATCCTGTAAAAATATATACCGGTACATTTAAAATGGCTGACCTCATAAAACATTTTTGTTAAGATGGTCTTTATTCAGCTATAATTTCCAGATTATACACAGTTAGGCAGTCTTCCTTCCTATAAAGAATTTCCTTTGGAATCAGTTATGAGTGGTCTGACCTTCTGACCTTCTGCGGCCTTGTAACAGTGGCTTGCTCTACCTTGGACCTGTCCAGCAGCAGACAGGCAAAATTGAATCAGTAACAAGTCCAGTCTTTTTTTTTTTTTTTTTCGGGTCAAGGGCACGTGATTTTGTCCTATCCTCTCAACTTCTCAATTGCTAATCTCAATTAGACCCCATCTCCTTATGACTACGTATGTTTCAGATTTTATTTTATGCTCTGCCTATTTCTAAAAGGCTCTTAAATGTCTGATAATGAAAGATGCGCGAAAGGTAGGCTTATTAAAAATAAATAAAAAATGTCAACTATCCCCACAGAAAATGCACTGCTATTCCAAAGGGCATTCATGTGACTATGATTGAGTGTTAAATTTAGCTATGAACTTCCTCAGGCCAACGCCAACGCCAACACGGACATAAGATGTTTCACGTAATTCTTATTATTTAGAGAAAAAAAAACTACCAATTCTTTAAGACATAAAACTATTCTTAAATCAGCTTTATTGAGGTATTATTTACATATAATAAATGCGCCTATTTAAAGTGTGTACTTTGACAAATGTATGTAATCATGTATCATTCCAAAAAGTCACCTCTGTCCCTTGGCCATCAATCTCCTCCCCTCATCCTTGGCCCTAGAAAATGTCCTGCTTTCTGTCACTATATTTTTACATTTTCTGTGATTTCATACAAGTGGAATCATACAACATATACTCCTTTATTCTTCACTGGATGTAATGCTTCGGCCCATTATTTAGGAGTGAATGACAATTTGTTCATCCGTTCATTAGTTAATATATTTTTTTTCCAATTCGTAGCTACTAGCAATAAAGCCACACATGGCATATGTGTGGACATATGCTTTCATTTCTCTTGGGTAAATATCTAGGAGTTGCTTGGCGTCCTTGCTACACTCGGTATTGTCAGGCTTCTTGGTTTCCGCTATACTAGCGGGTGTGTAGCTGTGTCTCTCGGTGGTTTTACTTTGGATTTCCCTAACGGCTAATGACATTGAGCATCTTTTCATTCGCTTATTTGCTGTTCATAAATTTTCGCAAAGTGTTCAAATTGTTGCACATTCTTCACCAAGTTGCTGCCTTTTTATTTTAAAAATTGTGAGAAATCTACATATTCTATAAGCTACATATATTCTGGATTCCAGTTCTTTATCAGATATGTGTTTTGCAGGTATTTTCTCCTAGTCTGTGGCTTGACTTTTCATTTCCTTAACTGTGTCTTTTGAAGAATAAAGAATTTAAATTTTGATAAAGTTCAATTTGTCAATTTTTTTCTTTTATAGTTCATTTTGTCTAATCCAAGGCATGAAGACTTTTTTCCCATGTATTTTCTAGAAATTTTATAGTTTTAGCTTTTGCCTTTAGGTCTGTGATCCGTTTTGTGTAATTTTTTGCGTATGGTGCTAGTTAAGGGTTCAGGTTTATTACTGTTATTGTTGCTTCCCTCAACATTTGTTGAAAAGACTACTTTTTTTTGTCATTGAGTTACCTTGGCATCTTTGTCAAAAATCAATTGACCATGGGGCACCTCGGTTAAGCGTCCAATCGGTTAAGTGTCCAACTCTTGATTTTGGCTCAGGTCATGATCTCATGGGCTGTTAGATCAAAACCTGCATTGGGCTTCACACTCAGCGGGGAATCTCTTCAAAGTTTCTCTCCCTCAGTCCCTCACCCCACTCTCTCTCTCTCTAAAAACAAAACAAAGCAAAACAAAAAATCAGTTGACCATTTCCAGATTCCGTTTTGCTCTCATCTTGATCTATGTGTCTCTACTTATGCCAATGTCTTAATTACTGTAGTTTTATAATAAGTCTAGAATTCATATAGTGTGAATCTTCTAACTTTGTTTCTCAAAATCGTTTTGGTTATTTTAGGTTCTTTGTGTTTTCATATGAATTTTAGAATCAGCTTGTCAATTTCTAACCAAAAAAAGAGTCTGTAAAAACTGCTCTTTCCACAGAAGAACAGTTTCACACAGCCCATATGTCATTGAAATAAAATCTTAACCTTATCTCTTTCCTTCCAGTCTCCCCATTTCTAGCTCACTCCAGATTGGTTACCAGATTAACATTCTAAAAATTTCCCTTTCAGGGGCACCTGAGTGGCTCAGTTGGTTAAGGGCCTTGATTTGACTCTTGATTATTGATTTCAGCGCAGGTCATGATCTCAGGGCTCTGGCATCGAGCCCTGAGTTGGACTCCCATGCTGAGTGTGGAGTCTGTTTGAGATTCTCTCTCTTCCTCTCCCTCTGCCCCTCTCCCTGCTCATGTGTGCATGCTCTATTACTCTCTCTCTAAAATAAACAAATAAAATCTTTAAAAATGCCCCCTTCATAATGATGTCCTGCTGTTGAGAATGTATAGTGCATTGCAAGAAATAGTGTGAGAAAGAGGAAGAGCTTTGGAGCCATGTAAGACGGGTTTCAAATGTGTTCCCTTCTTCTCTCCAGGTCTGTTTCCCCACTACACTTATTGCGGGAAACAAAATAAATCATGGCAATGAGGCACCTTGTACAAGTTTGGCTGGACGGTCAGCATGTGTTAATTTCCTCTACTCTCTGACTCAGCAGTGCTGACGGACATAAAATTTCTTTTTTTTCCCATTATTTTTATTGAAGTTTAATTAACATACAATGTTATATGAGTTGCAGGAGAGCAATATATTGATTTGACAAATCTACACATTACTCCATGCTCTCACCACAGTAAGTGTAGTCACCATCTGTCACCATACATCATTACAATATTATTCACTGTATCTCCTACGCAGTATTTTTCACCTCTGTGACTTACTTGTTTTATAACTGGAAGTTTGTACCTCTTAATCCCCTTCCCCTATTTTGCCCATCCTCCACCCATCTCCCCTCCAGTAATCATCAGTTTGCCGACCTAAAACGCCTTGAAAGGCAAAAGATATGGAAACACACAGAGCAGGTCCCAGAGGAGAGGAGATGACACTGCACTGATGTAGGCTTCCCGGTCCCTGTGAGGCCACGGAGCCTCTAGGGATGACACCTCTGCACGGAGGGAAGATTCCACTTGGCCCTTGCTCAGCTTTGTTTGCTATGCTCACAGGCATATACATACACTTCTTCCCTTCCCCCACCATCATCCAACTGTTCTGGAAACTGACTTTGTTCCTACCTGCTTCTCGGATATAAGTCAGGGGTACAAAACAAGCTGAGCTTATCCCCAAGCAGTTGCTATGAGCCTCATTGCATTAAGACAAGTTCTCAGGTGTAACATCTCTTGGCAGACTCGGGTGTTAAACCCGCCTGAGGTCCAACCCTCTCTGGCTTAGCATCATTAACCCTCAGCTAAGTGTTAGTCCTTTCAACTTTCTCTCACTTCTGCCCTCCATGTAGCCTTTGCTTCAGGTAGGATTTTTGCCATATCACACACGACCTATGACTTTTGTCTCCTTGCTCCCCTGACTCTGACCTGATTTCCCCTGCCTCTAAGACCTCTCTAGACTTCAAGACCAAGCTCGAAACCAACCTCTCCATTCAAATTTTCCTAACTCCAGTTCACAGTGGTACTTTCTCCCCTGGTTTTCAGTATAATCTCCTGTATCAGTAAGACCCAATGTGGTCTGAAAGTTCATTTTCAGATTTAAACATAATTCACATGGTGTAGAAATGAGATGTCAGAAAATGAGCAACATGTAAATAAATTCTAACTGAAACAAAAACAAATGATCAGGCAAACCATAAATGCTTCTAAGTGTCTTAGGGCAAAAAAAAAAGACGGAGTGGAATAGAAAGCATATCTGGGTTCAGGTCAGGATTGGCAAAAACATCCTAACTTAGGATCCATAGTTAAGAAAAATGATTTAGGGACTCCAGGGTGGCTCAGTCAGTTAAGCATCCGACTCTTGATCTTGGCTCAGGTCATGATATCAGCGTCATGAGATGAAGCCCCGGGTCTGGCTCCACTCAGTGGGGAATCTGCTTTTCTCCCTTTCCCTGTCCCTCTACCTTGATTGCTTGCTTGCTCTCTCTCTCTCAAATAAATAAATAAATCTTTTTAAAAAATGATTCTGAGGTCAGACAAAAATCTGACCAGGGACCTAAGGACACGTAGTTACTTACAGATCCCTAAGGGATTCACAGAAAGTTGGAATTAGTGTTTTCATGCCAGTTTGCCCAGGTGCAAATTCTAGTGTCTTCCAGTGGACATCTCTCACCTCTACATGGTTTTACCACAATAGGTAGAGAAAGAAATCTCTAGCCAATAAAGAACTTCTAACAGGGCCAACAGAACTTGGCAGCCAGGACAGAGTTGATTCCTGGTGTAGAGGGTATGTCCCATGAAGACTATTTTCACTTTCCTGTACATTTCTTATATTCTTAGGATGGGAGACACTTTCAGGAGCCTGCAATGTCCAAACTGGGCATGTGAGGACATTTTTGAGTCAGCCCATAATGGGTAAAGATACCAAAACGGGGCCAAGAATAATGAAGGTAAATGTAATCTATATCTATATTTGTTTTAATCTGATGGCTATATGTGGGCTTAGTCAGTAAAATCATTCTACAATAATGTTTCTGTTTCTCTTGAAGAGTAGACTGGAATTCAACTTTGATGACAAATTGTGCCCTATTTTAGGAAAACCATCTTAATAAGCCCTTTTGATTATTCCAAGCTAGGAAAGGAGTCAACTGGCCCTCTCAAAACGGAGGCAGGTGCAGAAGCTACAGGAAAAACGATCCCATAGTAAGCCCCATGAAAACTCTTGGTGTGTGGATTCCAGTTACACAGTAGCCAGTAAAACCTTACTCCCCACCCCTATATATTACTTTCTGTTTTCTCTCATTTTCAAAGATTATCCTTATTTGGTTAAAAGGAAACCATGCTAGAACAAGGAAATCCGAATAAAGTATGGACTTTAGCTAATGATCTATATTGATTCATTAATTATATAAACATACCATATAGCCTCAGCAATTTTTCTGTAAATGTAAAACTGTTCTAAAAATAGTTTCTTTTAAAAAAGGAAGAGTGTTTTCTGAAGACTGGACATGTCTGGGATACCTAGGTTACACAAACTTTTCTGATTTCTCAATTTTTCTTAGCTCCAGTTGTGTTTACCTTCACATGTTCAAAGACAAATAGAAGCAGTGGGATGAAGAATTATCATTGTGTATTGCCCTGCAGGAATGCTGCTTGGTGGGAAGAATGTGGTGGAACAGCATGGTTCATGCCAGACAGCAGCACATAATTTATGACAACTTCCTTGTTTATTTTTAAAGCAACCAACTTGCCTATAAAAGGGCCAAAAATTATATAGCTTCTCTCCCCTATTAGCTTATTAATTCCTTGAAGGTATAAGCCATACTTTCTCATTCTTTTATGCAGCACATGGTACCTTGTACTCAACAAATAGCTGTGGCTTGAATGAATGCTATAAATAGAGGCATTGATGAACATAGGGTAGTCTCCACATCTAATATAAAAAAAATATACATACTAGTCAATTTAGATTCTCATCAATTAAATATTACAAAAGCTCGTTACATCCTTTAAAAATTAACCGCTGTTGAAATTACTAAGGCAATTAAGCCTACATCATGAATTCATCATGTTGAAAGAGCTTCTCTACCCAGAAGAAAATAAAAGGTTTTCAGTTCAACAAGCAAAAACCATATTTTGAAAGATTAATTTCCATCTTTTTGACATCCTTGTCACTCAAAGCCAGAAAACTTGATTTAGGGGTTTCAAACTCTGTCACTTAGAACAAATCTCAAGCTGTGGATGTCTATGCAAAATTTCAGTGGAAATGTTTTCCTGGCCAAGTTATTGCGGCCTTCAAAATAGAATTTGTAGCAGGCTCTGGCAGGTTCTAAACGTAGAAGATTGAATATTGATGTAACGTCAAAAGGGTTCCATAATTAAAGGTGTTTCTTTATAGCATCTCCCTTCATCCATTCATTAACTCAACAAATATTTATTGAGTACCACCTATATGCCAGACGTTGCATTAGCAAGGCTTTTCTGTTTCTTGAATCAGATTACATTACCTGGGGGCGCCTGGGTGGCACAGCGGTTGGGCGTCTGCCTTCGGCTCAGGGCGTGATCCCGCGTTATGGGATGGAGCCCCACATCAGGCTCCTCTGCTATGAGCCTGCTTCTTCCTCTCCCACTCCCCCTGCTTGTGTTCCCTCTCTCGCTGGCTGTTTCTATCTCTGTCGAATAAATAAATAAAATCTTTAAAAAAAAAAAAAAGATGACATTACCTGAATGAGTGAATGGATGAGCAAATGAAGGAATGAAGGAATGAGAGCCTCCCAAGGCCACATTACCGCACTGCTCCAGATCTCATTGAGAGGGTACATGTGAAGGGGAAGTGGAAAAGCATGAAAAGCTCACTGACTTAGCAAGGCTTCCCTTCACATCCTCTACTCCTTCCAGATTTCGACCCAGAAAGAGAGCTAGGCTATCATCAACTGACCTCTTCCTTGCTCTCCTTCTCTCTGGCAGTCTCCTCTTCCAAGCACCAAAAGGACTTTACTGCTCTTAGGTCATATCCATCTTTTGGGGGACATGAAATGAAATTTCATGGCTTGGTCTATGATTTTTACTGTTGTTGCTGTCGGAGCTGTTTGTTTAAACGTATATAACGAAGAATTTAGGACATATGAAAACTAAATAGTATAATAAACCTTCATATGCCCATCACACATCCTCAAAAAAAGAAAAAATCAACTCATGGCCAATCTTACCCACATCCTCATCCACCACCTCATCCTAATATTATTTTGAGATAAATCTTCAGCATCATTTATTTTCAGTTATAGCCTGGACTTAATATCAGAAAGACTAATATCAGAAAGACTTAATATCAGAAAGACTTAATATCAGAAAGACTAATATCAGAAAGACTTAATATCAGAAAGACTTCCCTTTCTAAGGGAAGGAAGGATGTGAAAAGCAGTTTTTTAAACTTAACAGTAAGCTAAACATAAATACAGCCTTAGGAATGGCAAGATCTGGGGACCAGAAAAGAATCTGAACTTTTTGTCTTGCTCTTGTTCTCTCCCCTTCTTACCCCTGCAATTCTCTCTTTATGGGCTTAATACACCCTCACACATATTAAGTCTACCTATACTGCGGGGGCCAAAGCTGCAGAAGCCATCTCTGAACTTACAAATATTAATGAGTCCATGATCCTCGGGGAAAGAGTCATCCCTGCCCATTTCAGTCTGGAAAATACTGGAAAGCATTCTGATTGGTGCAGCTTAAGCCATGTGCCCTTCCCTGGGCCAATCACTGAGGTCAGGGGAATGGAATACTAGATTGATGCGGCTTTGGCCACACCCACCCCTTCTCCACTGGGATTAACTGTGTGGGGTACAGAAGAAAGGAACCACAAAGACCACCATCAATCATTATAGGAAGAAAAGGGACCTGATGTTTAGTGGGCTTTTAGAATGTGATAAGAAGTATCATCATTTTTATAAACCAGAAAGTCCTAAAAGGTAGTAGTATTGGGGCACCTGGGTGGGTCAGTTGGTTAAGCATCCAACTCTTGATTTCTGCTCAAGTCATGATCTCAAGGTTGTGAGATGGAGGCTCATGTAGTGTAGGGCTCTGTGCTCAGTGGGGAGTCTGCTTGAGGATTCTCTCTCCCCCTCTCCCTGTGTACGTCCCCCTGCTCTCTCTCTCCCTCTCTCTCAAATAAATAAATTTTTGGGGGGACACCTGGGTGGCACAGCGGTTAAGCGTCTGCCTTCAGCTCAGGGCATGATCCCAGCGTTATGGGATCGAGCCCCACATCAGGCTCCTCCACTATGAGCCTGCTTCTTCCTCTCCCACTCCCCTTGCTTTGTGTTCCCTCTCTTGCTGGCTGTCTCTCTCTCTCTGTCAAATAAATAAATACAATCTTTAAAATAAATAAATAAATAAAATAAATCTTTTTTTAAAAAGGGTAATTGTTTGCATTGATTATTTGCATTTTTTGAATGAAAGACGGTTAAACTCAGAGAAATTAGGCAGTTTGCCCAACCTTTGGCTCTTTCGGCATACCTCTATTTCCTTTCTTATTCATGGTATTCATGAGTTATATGTTTTAAAGTACATGATGGGCATACATTGAGTAAAGAGGACAGTTCAAGAGAGAGATGTTACAAGTGATTTCAATCACCATGAACCTTAGACACATAAGACAATATGAAGTTATACAACCTTGAACAATTTTCTTAATTTCTCTGTGCTTCAGTTTCCTGGCATGTAAAGTCATGATAATAATATCCAGTTTGACTGCAAGGATTGAGGGAAAAAATATATGAAAAGTGCCTCCCATGCTTCCTGGGTTTAGTGTGAAATAAGTAAATAGTTGCAATTATTACTATTACTACTATAGCCCAGTGCTCCAAGTAAATACAAAGAGATGCTTATCAAGGGCAAAAGGAAGCTGGGGTCACCAGCTGTGATGAATTGCTGTGATCATGAAATGAAAACACCTGCCTTTATTATTGCTTTAAAGGTGAGATCCAAAAAATACAATGGCGTTTGTTATTTTCCTCTATCAGTTGAATGCTCTTTCCTCCAAATCCAGGAATTCACTGAAAGATGAAGATCATCAGGTTACCAAACACGGAAAAATTGAAAAGCACCAAACACTCACTGACCTAGAAAGTGAAATTGAGTGGCTTTGTCGAATTAGAGTAGATATCATTCTTATTTCTGGTTCTTGTTTGAAAGGGAAGCCAATAAAATTGCCTTAAAGAGGAGAATTGTCCCAATGAATGGTGCTGGCCTTCTAGATCTAACATCTAATGATGTGACAACAGAATCTCTATTTGATGAAGACCAGACAACTGCTACTGCTGTTACAGTTGGAAAAGATCGGCAGTGCAAGTGGACAGAAAATTCTGGATAAATACCACCATAGGAATAGATCCAGAATTCTGAATAAAATTGTCTCTGCCTCAATTTGCAGCAAATATGCTTCTGGTTTTGAAGGATACAACTCACTCTGGAGGGAAATTGAATAAGAATGGCTCAGAGAAATCTGAACCAACGGAATGCAGAAATTTTATACAACCCCATGGTGAGATTTCTGGAACCAGATAATCCAAGAAGGTCCAGGAAGATCTAGACGGTCTGGAGAGTTGGGTGAGGCCTTTTTTCTTGTTTCAAGACATTGTGCTGTTCCAGGGACATGAGTTTGTATCATCTCCGGTCTCGGCCAGGTTAAGTTATGAAAATTTACTCAGCGATCTCAACCACACAAAAATGGAAAATCTGGTAGGGGCTGTCAAGTGAAGCAGAATGTTTGTATTTCTTGCTCCTGACTACCTGCAACTCTCATTACCTAGTGACGGTAGTAGACGGAACAGAGAGTCTGCAGGGAGAAACCCACCATGCAAACCACAGAGGCACCTTTTTAGCAAAGAGGTATCCTCAGTTTTGAAATGTCCAACATTGAAATCTCCCAAAGGACGTCATAAGAACAAGCAATTGGCAGCAAGAATTACATTTCACTAAAAATTATATCTGCAGGGCTTATGATTGCCTACCACCAAGAAACAGTGAATGGAGCCTGGATACTTGGATGAAAAACATACGTAGGATAAAAGAGTCAGATTCTAAATAGCCTTCAGAATGATCAGAAGCAGGTGTTTTCAGGACTTGTCAGTATGACCTGCCAAATTGGAAATAAATCTCTATTTCCGACACCAGAGAGGCCGGTAGGAGGGCGAGAACTGGAGGGAGAACAATAGCCAAAAGTAGGAGCTCTCCTTTTGCATCTAATGTTTTGGGTTTGTGTGGAGCTTTTACAAGAACTAGGTTCTAGGTATTTATTCCATCAAAAAATGTTCTGCTTACTCACTCCGCCACCTCCGTGAAGTCCTTAGTGATGTTCAGACTAGATGAATTATGAAAATCTACCCAAATCTGAGATTCTGAAGGGGACAAACTCCTTTTAGACTCAGTGGAGTTGACCAGGTGGGTCTTGATTCCATGCCGGCTTTCAGTGCCTCTCATACGATAAGTTCAGTACAATGCGGTACTCAGCTCCCAGGATGGGAGGCAGAGCCCAGGATCAGCCTTGAGGGCTCTGCTTACTTTGACTTAATTCCTCACCTCTCTGTCCATTCTTAGTCCTTTCTCTCCTGGTTTCTCCTGGATACCAACCAGGCTTATCATCTCCAACCTGAGCCCTAGCAGAGATTTGGCTGTGCCCACCCCCCTGACTTGGCTTGCCTCTCAAGTGTTCCCCAAACATGGCAGTGGCTCACCCTGGGCTGCCTGGGTACACTGTTCTGTGCCACCCCTTCTGAGTGAACACATGTGTCCTGGAAACTGGAATGCCTGCATTTCCGATCTATGTTGGCCCATGGCCCATTGAGTGGTCAAGGGCTAAACATGACTAAATAATACCAGATTAGCTCTAAATTGGTCAGGCCAAACATGGACTTTTACAGCTCCTTTATTCAATCATGACATCACTAACAAGTACCCTAAAATTTTTACTATGGAGAATGTCAAACATACAGAAAAGTAGAATGGGATAATGAACTCCCGTGCACCCATCAGACAGCTTCACAATTACTTTCTAAGTTTATGACTATAAAAATAGTTGTATAACTAGCAAATCATTTCAGTACTGCGCAATTACATTTTGACTAAAGCCAAATTTGCTCTTCAGTGGTGTTGGCAGCCCTGCCTTTCAAGATCATATCCTGCCTTGCTCAGTTATAATAGACCATTCCTGCTGGCCACCTTAGTCTGAACGGTTTAAGCCAATCTACCCAAGATATTATGTGTTTGCTCCCTTTTGTAAAAGTAGAAGGTAATTGAAAAGGTCATAAAAATGTTCATCCATCAGGTCAGTCTGCGTAGTTTTCCTTTTTGTCTCTGATAGCAATTTGGCAGGAGAGCGTGTTTACTGCCTCTGATCTCAACCATAAAAAGGCCAGGGAGGTAACACAAACCATGCAGCCTCCCTTAATAATTAATTACACGGCCCATCCATGAGTTTATCTAAACATTTTTTAAAGCCATTTCTATTTCTAGCCTGTGCCAGTTCTGAAGAAGCTCGGTAGAGACCATGGAGGTATTAGAGCTGAATCAGGAGGTGGTAGGACAAGCCATAAAATACACATACCCGCATTTTACTCCACTGGATGCAAATGGAATCCAAAGCCAAGCAGTTGAGTTAGCAGGCGAACCAGTACAATTTTCTCTTTATTACTAAGGAGCCTATCACCTAAACCAATTCATCCTCACACAGCAAAGGTAAAATCGGACATGCCTGCTGGGTGATGTTTCCTTTTGAGGTTAAAATGTAATTCTGAAGATGATGAACTTTCAGCCCTAAATGAGCTCATTAGTTTTACAAACAAACAAAACCTTTAACTCCTCCGCCAAAGCTGATCTGTGTCCTTCCCCCCCCTTTTCTTGATGCATCACGTGCTCATCTTCAGCAGGATGGGATGAGGGAGGAAAAAAATCTGAGGCCAAGGGAAAAAAATTCAAAGAGCGCACTATATGGACAGTGAGTTCAGAGGAGAAAAGTGTATTCTGTGTAATCGCATTGTGTATTCCCTTGCATCGTGTTAGTTAGAAAAAGCATAATATAAAATTCTAATAAAGTCTCCCTTTAAGGACAAATTTCGTATACTACAAATTTCTCCAAATCAGAAATTCATTCATCGCAATCCGAGTCCGTGCTCTTGCCATTACACAGGATTGTTTTTGTGGCTACATCAAAATAACTGTCATCCACCATCAGGTTCAGTCTTGAGTCATGTGAGTCTGAATGAGACATGAAAGCATTCCTTGAACCAAATGCACAATTTTGTATTGCTACCAGATGCTTTTCCTTGAACAGTGCTTGGATTTCTTAGCTGACTCACTGGATTTCTCTTCCGGAAGCGTCTGGCATTTTCTGAGCAGCAGGAGAAGCTGGGTTCTCGTTTCAGGTGCTAACAGAGCACGATCGGTTCAGGCAGAAGACAAAACTGAGTGATGGGGAAGCTCCAGGTTGCAGCTTCGTCACAGAAGGAACTATGACTCAGTTGCTGTCGAGTACTACTCTAGGGCTGAGACTCTATGCCCCCAGGGGAAACAGAACGGAAAATCATGTTTCTTTGTCCATCCTGGAAGACTTACTGTCACCTATATAACCATCTGACGGCCGCCTCTCTCTTGTCCTGGGTGGGAGCTTTGCGTGCTGTTGTTTCCTTGGCCTGGAATGCTCCCACCTCCAAGGCAACCCTTCCTCATCCTATACATTTCAGCTCTTCCTCAAGGAAAGCTACTCCTGGTTGGGCCATGTTTCCTTCATCTAGGTATGCACAGAACCCAGGTTACAGACCATTTATATTGCCCATAAATAACTTGTAAATGCTTCCGCATATACTGGGTTTGTGTGTCTTGATCTCTGTCTTGAGGCTGTTTAATTCATAGTTGAAGGACCTTAATCTGAAATACACACTCAAGGTGTAGTTAGTTAGTGTTTAAAAGCTTTATAAAAGAAAAAAAAATCTACACTCCAGGGACAGCTACACAAAGGCTTCAACTATCTCTTAATCCCCCGGAAGGGTTTCGCAATCAGTAAATTGCATGTTTAGAGATAATTCTCACTGGTTTGATGACTGGCATTTTAAAAATGTGGATGGGCTAGAAATCTCAGCCCACCCTCTCTCCCCTCCTCAGCGGGAGGGTGAAGAGTGGAGCAGGGGCAGTGGTATGTATACACTTGAAGAGGGATGGCTTACATTTAGGAATCCACCTGGTTCTGGGTTCCGCAGAGAAGGTTGACCCCTGAATCTCGCTGCTGGAACTCTGTCACATTAATTTCAAGTGAAGATTTAGGTTAGTGCACCTAATGGCCTTGCCGCTCTGGGTGCTGTCTAGGGACCGCCACATCAGCCCTACTGATAGCTGGCTGGAAATGCAGACTTGCAGGCCCCAGGTCTTATGCATTTCAACAGGGGTCCACAGTGACTTCTCTGCACTGACATTGACATTTGAGACTCCCCGCCCACATTTACGGGCCAAAGACTGGAACTTCATCATGCTTATGGACCAGTTTGTATAAATGCTTTTATTTATTTATTTATTTTTTTGGATGCCAAGCTTCCTGATAACCACTGATGTGACAGAATTCCATCTGAGGCTTCCTGTCGCTGTAACTGACACCTAGTTATCAGTCCGGGAGTGGGGGGGGGACGGGACTGCAGACCTGGCCAAAGTTAATTTTGGAGCCTGCTTTTATCTACTGTAAATAACTTTATCATTGCAAACTATCAAGTTGGCTTGTAGCTCATTCTTTTTCCAGTCGGCCTCAATGGTGATCTTACATTCACCATATGGTTATTTCGTTAATGTGTGTCTCCCTTATTACACATAGTCTCCAGAAACAGGTTTTACTTTTTCTTTTACCTCTTTAGTCAAGTGTCTAGCACTGTTACTAGTAGACACTCAATAAATATTTGTTGAATGAAAATTGTGGTGAGGGAAGGGAAATGTGGACAATTTTCTGAGCAGGCAGGGAAAACACATTTAAGCTTTTATGGGCTTTAGAACTTTGAACTGACTCTTGGGGGTTGAATGAATAACTTCCATTGTGACTTGCCCCCAAAATCCCAAGCAAACGTTTCCCAAGCTCCTATCTTGTTCACCTCTAGGGCCGTTTGAGTAAAGCTCAGGGTGTGGAAGGTCATTTATAAAAGCTTTTTCCTTTTCATTTCTTGATTCTCCTTTTGCTTATCTTTATTTGGTTGAAGCTTGTTAATCAGGTATGTACAAGTTTAATAGTCATGGAATGCATAACCAGTGTTAAAAGGAACATTGAAAAATCATTTCATGACTTTGGTACATTGTTTTGGTCCCAGGGTGGCAGACAGCCATTTTCCCAGAGGGAGGAAAACCAGCCAGTGGTGACACACATATGCCTTCTCTCAACTCCAGTCTTGTGAAATAGAAAATCTTATCAGAAATATGTAATCAATTTAAGCTTATTTTATGCAAATTATACCCTATTAAGGAAGCTTGTGAACAAAATCTCTGAAAACAAGATTCTGCAGGCTTTTTTGGCACCGCTGTGATAGACGGTAATAAATGCCAACAGACTTGCATATTTAAAATATTTAATGATGGAGAGAAAATATAAAATTAATTATCTTGGTGAGAAAAAAACTGTCAGACAGATAATTTATTAAAAACTATTTTAGAAAATTATTACATAAAACGTTTCTAAATAAGACCATTGATCTATCTAATAATAGGAATTAGAATTTCCCCAAAATGGTGCCAAATTAAGATTTATGTTGAACTCCAATCCAAACAATGGGTGAAATAAATTGTACCAATAATGCACAATTGGCTGCTCATGGCAACCTCAGGGCATAAGAATGGCTTGTTGGCCCATATCTGCAAATTTTAATATTCTATATGAGTGTTACTTGAGGGAAGTCAAACACCTTTAATGCTCTAGCCTTGCCTACAAAGGATATTTTTTAAGAGCGTGCTGTGGTTCATATGGTGTGATGGTTTATTTTATGTGTTATCTTGACTGGGCCACAGGGTGTCCAGACATTTGATCAAATATTATTCTGGGTGTGTCTGTGAGGGTCTTTCTGGGTGAGATTTACGTCTGAATTGGTAGACTAGGCAAAGCAGATGGTCCTCCCTAGTGTGGGTGAGGCATCATCCATTCAGGCAAAGACCTGAATGGAACCAAAAAAAAAAAAAAACCACAACTGGGTAAGAGGGAACTTTGTCTACCTGAATAATCGATCTTCTCCTGCCTCTAAGTAACTATAATGTGCACCAGCAGCTCTCAACGTTCTCAGGCCTTTGGACCCAGACTGGAACTACACCACTTGTTCTCTGGAGCCTCCGGCTTGGAGATGGCGGATCTTGGGACTTTTCAGCCTCCGTAAATATGTGCGCTAATTTCTTCTTCTCCTTCCCCTGCTCCTCCTTCTCTTCCTCTCTCTATATGTGTCTGTATGTTTATATGAGTATATAACCTCATATAAAGTATATATATAAAGTATATCTGTATATATATACTTTATATGAGTATATTATAGATATGTATATATATAATCTCTATGTAGATAAATAGAATCATAATCCAAATCCTGTTGATGTATTTATATCCTATTGGTTCTGTTTTCCTACATACAGTTTATTCTGAGATGATTCTTACATAGGGCTACCTTCATCATTACCCTACTTCTAGGATAGGAGATTTCTAACTATTTTCAAAACCACATGCATAAGAAAAGAAATATGTGGGCAAGAAATCCATACACTGCAATAATATGTGGATGAAGCAATTGAAATGGTTAAGTAATGCACTATTATTAAAACATAACATTTTTCTTAGACTTTCAACTTCACATAGGAAACTTATCATTTGAAAAGTATGAAGCTATAATATTTTATTGCTTAAGAGATATTTATGCACCTAGATCCCTGAAATGGAAAGGCACACATTTTATCACTCCACTCCTATAATTCAAAGCTGTTCAATAGATTTAGTATTTTTAGAATGACTTAAGACCACACGTAGGCAATTCAAGCCCCAAAGCTTGTGGTTTCAATAAGGAATGAGGGGAATAACACGGTGGTGATGGAAATGCTTTGCACAACTCTAGGTGTGTGAAATACAGAGGATGTGTAGCACAGACGTCTGATTTACATGGAGAATGGGGAAAGAAGGCAAAGGGAAAAGATGGAAAGCAGGAAGGAGCTTTCAGTTTCCCAGAGCCCCAGGTCTTTCTTTCCTTAGAGGGGAGGCGGTCCACAGCACAGGTCACTTCTTGGGACACTAGGGTGAAAGAGACCACCTTTGTCACAGTTCCCTAAGCTTGCCCCTTCTGAACTCGCAAATGCCAAGACCAAAGAGGATAATACTCCAGTCCTTTTCCCAGGTGTGGTTAGCCAATTAGGAGACGGGACGGTTTAGCTATTCTACTAAACAATTCTCTTTTTATATACAGAGCTTCCCAGTACCCACGGACTAAAGAACTGGAAAGAAAGCCAGTCTCACTCTTTATCTCCTTCCTGCTCATTTCCATTCTTTACTTCCTAGTAGAGAATCCCTGCTCTTTTGGGCTACTGGAAATAAGTATTTCAGAAACTTCAGATAGCATCTCCATTCTGTAATGTCAATTATTTTCAGGGCAGTAACATAACCACAGAGAAAGAAGACCTATGTTCTAACCTTATCTATTTAACTTAAACAATCCATTTGGTAAATATTTGTATAACTCTTTCTCTGTGCAAGACACTGGCATAAAGGCCAAGTTCACAAAAGTGTCAATAACAAAGATGACGAGAGATCAAAGGAAAGAAGTTAAAACACGATGGGATGTTTGCAGGTACACACTCGATCACAGGTGTTATTAGGAAGACAGCGATCATTTCTGCTTGAGTCAAGAGGAAAGGCTTTGCTGAAGAAGATACCACCAAGCAGGACGTTAGCAACAGTCTCTCCAGACCATGTCCTGTAACCTGAGGTTCACATTTGACCTCTGGAGCATTTGTTCTGGAAGCTTTCTACCTCCCATGCTCTTCTTGGTCTCTCTTTTCCTCCACAGGTTTCCAGTCATGATTCCTTTTATTTTTTTGGCTTTTCTCTCAAACTTCATCTTTCTTTTCAAAGGCTTGGGTCAACATCAATTACGCATACCATATCTAAGCTTATATCTCCATGCCTTTTCTTAAATATGGGCCTATTTTGTCACATTTCCACAGCGTAAAATTCCATGGAAAAGCAAAATGCAATCGAAGTGTGTGAAGACAAACACACTTTTTTTTGTTTTCACCCATTTTAGAGCAGTTTTTTGCCCCAGTTTTTGTTTTTGCTTGGCCCTCCCTACTCGCATAGGAATTTGACCCCACCCCACAAGTAATTTCTATTCCTCTGCAGTCCTGCGTATCTTCCTCATAATATATAATCTCTCACACACATATACAGATCTGTATGGTTTTTCCTCATTGCTTATTTTCTAACAATAAGGTTATGTTATGCACACTTTTCTGTGTCTTGTCATTCTCAGTTCTGATTCATTCTTTTGAATATTGTATAATATTCCATGTTATAGATAGATGATGATTTTGTCAATCATTCCTATGAGCACAAGAAGTTCACCTCTAGCTTTTTACTACAATAAATGTCAATATACACGTATTACTTCTCTGGTATGGATTTCCAGGAGTGCAGTTGTTAGGTTAACACACACACACACAAGTGCTATTTTAATAGATATCGCCAGGCAGGTGGTTTTCAAAACAATGTTTTAATTCACAGCACCAATGTGTGAGAAAATACTCTTTCTGTGTCGCTGTCAGTAACAGATGTTTATAATTTTTCCGATCTTTAGGAATTGCTTCCTTCTTTTTTTTTTTTACTATATTTAAATTTTGAATATGTAAAACCTTATTACACGATTCCAAAGTCAAAACCATATAACCAATTACACTCATAGAAGCCACATTTCCTTCACTGTCCTCTGCATTCTGTTGCTTCCTTCTCTTTTGGGCAATAATTTTTACTCACTGTTAGTTAATTCTATAGTAATTCTTTTTCAAATTACTTATTTACATTTTCATTTATACCTTTAACCTCTTTTCTTACACGAAAGATAGCACAAGATATAGATATAGATATATCTATATATATCTATATATATCTATATATAGATATATATATACACATACATATCCCCCCCTTTCTGTACTTAGCTCTTTTCCCTTAAAAACATATCCTGGTTCTCAAGCTACATGACTGAATGAAGACCTCCCTTATTCTTTTTTTTTTTTTTTTCAGTTTCACAATATTCAACCAGTCTCTAATTGATAAAACTTGGGGTTGATTTCAATCTTTTGCTACTATAAAAAATGCCACAGTGAATAATATTGAACATGCATATTCCATATTCTTCCACTGTATTTTTAGACTAGACTCTTAGAAGTGAGGTGGCTGAGAAAGGATACATGCTTACATAATTTTTCTAGATATTACCAATTGCCCCTACACAGGGGCTGCCCAGCCCCACGTTTCCCCAAAAAGTATGAGTTACTGTTGCCCCATGGCCTCACCAAAATTCTCCATTTCTAAATTTTTAGATTTCATCAAATTGACCCATAAAAAATGGTGAATATAAATTAATTTGTTCTTCTCTTATTTACAGTGAGTTTAATGATTTTTCATATGTTTAAAGGTCATTTACAATTATTTTGTTCTGTGAATTACATGTTCATATATTTTGCCCATTTTTCTATTGGGTTATTAATCTTATCCCCCTCAGTTTTATAGCTGTTTATATTTTAGGGGTAATAGCCCTTTGCGTAAGTTGCAAAATATTTTTATTTTACTTTTCTTATGGTTATTTTAATCATTCCAAGTTTTTTTAATTATTTTTTTATGAACCTAATTATTTTAATTGCTTATTGATTTTGAGTCACAGCTGGTAGCTATCCCTACTTCCAGTTTGCTAAGGATTCATCCATGCTTGCTTTCAGGAGTTGTATGCTTTATATTTCTCCATTCAGGTCTCTGATCAATTTTGAGTTTATCCTGGTATATGGTGTGAGGTACAGATCTAATTTATTCTTTTTCCAAATGTCTCAACAGCATTAATTTAAGAGTCCAACTTTTCCCTGAAGATACAAACTACCATTTTTATCATCCACTAATTCCATGTGCATTGGGGTCAATTCTCTATTACATTCCATTTATCTATTCATGCACCAATGTTGTACTCACATAAAGGGTTCATCACATATCAGGCCATCCGACAGGCATGTCACCATTCCCAACACTGACACTGATTTTTCAAGGTGTTTTTTGTTTGTTTTTTATTTTTGCCTATTTTTGCTGGCTTATTTTTCCATGGAAAATTCAAAATTTGGGTAGCTGCATTAAAAAATGTCTCAGTATTTATACTGGGATTGTGTTAAATCTATAAAATAACAGGAAGAATTAATGCTTTTATGATACTGAGTCTTCTTAGCTAAGAACATTATAAGTTTTTCCACTTGTTCAAATCTAATTTGGGATATTTTAAATTTTTCCCCATTTAATATTTTTACATTTCTTGTTAAGTTTATAACTAGGTATCTCATTTTCTTTGTTGTAATTTTCGTTGGGGCTTCTCTTCCATTAGCTCATCTAACTTTTATGTACGCAAAGCTCTGTTGATTTCAAGGTGTTAATTTTATATCCTCCTTTTTTACTACATTTTTCTTTGTACTCGTTTTCCCATTTTTCTGAGTTTTCCAGATATTCGATTTTAAAAGTTTGCCTCTTTCTTTCTAATTTGGATGCATATAAATTCCTTCTCATCTGATTTTTTGGCTTATACCAAAACAAGTTAAATTGTATTTGCTATAATGGGCATCTTTATCTTGTTCCTCCCATTAGCAGGAATCCCCCTAATGTTTCCCCATTAAGAAGCAGGTCTCAGAGATTATACACATGTATATGTAACTTTAGTATAGAAGTATCTATGATTCCTATTCCATTGATTGGTTTTATCAGGAATGGGTGTTAAATTTTGTGAAATGCTTTTTAGGCACCTACAAAAACAATCCTGATTTTTCCTTTGATATATTAATATGATGAATTATTTAGATTTTTAACATTATATATCTAGATAATTTATAGATTTTCTACTATTGAAGCATCCTTACATTTTTTGAATAAACTCCACTTTGCAATGATAAATTATTTTTTAATGTGTTGTGGGAATCTATCCATGATTTTTTTTAAAGAATTTTGCCTTGATACCAATATGTGAGATTAATTTATGGTTTTCTTTTTTGTATAATCTGTATCAAGTGTTGATATATACTTGTCTTTTTACAAGAATTTAGAAGTTTTCTTTTTCCTGTATATTCAACAACATTTTAAGTAGCACGGAAAGGACATCTTCTAGAAGGATTTTGTAGAATTTTTCTGGGACTGGTGTTTTTTATGATGGAGCCCTTTTACAGCATTTCACACTTTTTTCCCTAGGGAAACGGCTTTGTTTATACTTTCTATCTGTACTGGGGTCATTTGGGGTAGATTATATTTTCCTGTAAAGTTATTCTTTCCACCACACATTTTTGAATTTACTTTCATAGAGTAAAACATAATCTCTCATGATTTTATTTCTTTTATCCCTTCTTTCTTTCTCTCATCTCTGCTGCTTTCATAGTTTTTGTTCTCTTGTCATTTATTTTGTGTTTTCTTCTTTCCAGATTTTTTCTGTCAGTCTTTTTGTTTTGTTTGCATTTCTGCCACTATTTCCATCCATTTATATTTATTGGAGGATATTTATTCCTTTTGATACTATAGCCATTGTTTCACATTTGAGCAATGACCATCCTCCATTTCAATTCATCTCTGAATATTTGGGGGGAATTCATGTTTTTAAGCTCTAGAAAGATTTTTCTTGTGTGTACTGCATTGCTATCTTCTGTCGTGTTATGCTTTGTTGTTCAAATCATATTTTTCACCAGCTCTTCTTACATTTAGTATATATATATTCATTTTCTATTGTTGCTTAACAAATCATCTCAAACTTAGCTTAAAACAATAGCCATATATTAGCTTTCAGTTCCATAACTCAGAAGTCCAGGAGGGTTCAACAGAATTCCATGCTAAGGGTATGAATGAGACTCAAATCAAGGTATCAATCAGGCTGGATTCTTACTGGAAGTTCAGGAAAGAATCCACTTCCAAGCTCTTTCAAGCTGGCAGAATCCAGTTTCTTGCAGTTGTAGGACTGAGATCCCCATTTCTCTGTTGACTCTTGGCCCTGAGGGGAGGGGAGGCTTATGCAGCTTTTTAAGGCCACCTGTATTCTTTCTCATGTGCCCCCCACCCACCTTCAAATGAACAATGGCACATTGAATCCTCCTTATGCTTTGGATATTTCTGATTTCCTCTTTTACTTTTAAGGGGTTGTGTGATTAAATCAGAATCTCTTGTAAATTTCCCTATCTAAAAGTCAGTTGTCCCATATGACATAACAACCATGGGAGTGATAGGTCATTATATTCACAGGTTCCAGTGATTAGGGCAGGACGTATTCGGTGGGGGAGTGGAAAGGGACTTAGGAATTCTATGACAACTCTTCATGCTCCAGCCACCAAAGGTTCACACGGCTCCCAAATGCAAAATACATTCATACCCCTCAAAGTTTCCCAGGGTCTCATCCTATAGTAGTATTAATTCAAAGTCCAAAATCTTATCAGCTTAAAAGTCCAAAATTTCATCAGCTCGATCATCTAAACCAGTACAGGTGAAGCTCCCGACCACAGTTTCTCTCTATCTGTGGATCTATGGAGTTAAAGGAGTGAGTTATCGGCTCCTAACATACGATGGTGGTGGGGCAGGCATAGGATAACAGTTATAGACACTCAGATGCAAAAAAAAAAAAAGGAGTAAAATGGAAAATAAAAAGTAGTCATTGCTTTTTTTAAACAGTTTTGAAACCCAGCTGGTCAAACTTCTTTAGGTGTCACCATTGTTGTGGCTCTCAGCTCTGACCCTTGCACTCTGGGCTTCACTGTCTGTGCTCCTGGTTCTTCCCTCCCACTCTTGCTTTCTTTTTCGTGAAAATGGCAGCAATGAAATTTCAGCTGAGTAGTTTTATCTGCCTGCATCCTATCAGGAGAATGTTGGGTCTGAGAGCCTTTGCAATCTCTCGATGCCTTTCAGCCCAACCTGGCAGTGTTTCTGCTGACACAGAATTCTCAAGAACCTCGTGGGCATGGATTTCATGGACGTTCACTCCATCAGATGAAAGGTTCGTCCACAGATCATGTGTGGATAATCTCTTCGCTATGTTTAGCTTCTGCTGAGATGGCGGAAAGGCAGTGCCCTTCAGCTTCCTAGGGCCCTCTGGTTTAATGTAGAAGATTGGGGACCTTTAATCTCCTGCTACTGAGGGTTCTGAACTTTTGGTCTCTCAGAGTTTAAGTACAAGGTTTCAGTGAAATGCTCTACAGCCACACACCCTTGGCTTTTTCTCATGCCATGCTTTCAAAAACAATTTAATTTTAGCATTATCTGCTATCTGGAAAAATTGAGAATTTCCTGAATCATCAAGTCCTGGTTCCTAAAGTCACAAACTATACATGTCAGAGAGAGTTCACAAAATTAATAGAAATTTAAAGTTGATTTGGCCTTGGAGAATGACTAAACTAGCGATTCTCAACTGGAGGCCATTTTGGGTTCCCTCAATACATTTCTGCCTAAATACCATTTCTGGTCCTCATAATGTGGGAAAAGGAGGAGTGGGTGCTGCTGGCTTTTACAAAGTAAAGATGAGGGCTGCTATCAAGCATCCTACAATGCACAAGAAAGCTTCCTTTCCCAGTGAAGAACTATCTGGCCCTAAATATCAATGTTGCTGAAGTTGAGAAACACTGATATAAATTATTTTTATTTAAAAAATTTTTTTAAGTACAACTTTTTATTTTAAAGATGAAAGTAGCTAGACCCGGGGAGGTAAATGATCAGCCTAAGTGGCAAAGCTGTACTATCTTTGGAGTCAGAATTAGAACCCAGCATCTGGTCTTCTTTCTGTTACACTGTGCTTCTCAATGATTTTGTGCTTGTAGATTCCTCAGTTAACATTTGACACATAGGTGAGCCACTCACTTTAAGTACGTTTTTAAACTGTTTTTCACAGCTAGGAAATTGACTAAAAATAAAATATTTAAAAAAGAATATCAGTTACATAGAGTCAGATAAAACCTAAATCCAGAAACTACAGAGCTTTTCTTTTCTTTCTTTCTTTCTTTCTTTGTTTCTTTCTTTCTTTCTTTTTAAACCACAGTCAATTTTCCACCAAAGTGTATTATTCTCAAGATCTGGAAGGTCAAATATTTCAACTTGGGAAACAATGACAAACGGATTTTGAATCCTCTTTTTATTGCATTTTCTATGTCCTATTGTTGTATAAATGGAGTGTGTGTGTGTGTGTGTGTTTCCAATGTACCCAATTGTTCCTCACTGAGTGTTTTGGCACTGAGTTTAAAAAAAAAAAAAAAGTACTACAAAAGAGACAGACTGTTAGTGATGAAGCCCTTTCCAACACAACTTTTGTTTTTTGAGGGCTTGGGGGTGGATTAAATGAGATAGAACACCTAAAGCAAAGAACACAGATAAAGTTCTCAGTAAATATTTGCTCTGTTTTCTTGAATATCTTTTCCTACATGGTAAGGGTTGATTCACACATTCTGCACATCAGTGACCTTGGTAACTATAAAACAAAATATCTGATACCCTGCCATTAATATTATATGACATCCAACAGCATCTTTTGATAAAAAGATCCTTCTAGTAGCTTATCCTACTTTCTCTCCAAACATAATATTTTTCATCAAATTTTATAAGCTTGTCAACCGTATTATGACTGGCATAGGGTTTTGTTTTGCATTTTTCCCCCAAGGAGGGAAATTCTGAATGTCCTTTTTTCCTCAGCATTCAGAAATAAAATTTGTCCATCGAATGGTGGAAAGCATTATTTTATCATTTTTCTGGAAAAAATATTGCTAAACCTTCTGGTGTGGTGATTATGCTTCAGAATGATTTGAAAATTTGGTGTCTCCATTCCACTATTTGACAAAGTTTCCTATCAGAGCAGTGAAATCTTAAGGTAAAACAGATGTTTGGCCCAACAAAATCAGATTTTCAGACATCCGTTGTTCTTATTTGCACTTTTCTTTTACAGCTTGTGACAACGCATCACATTTAGAAATCCAGTTATCTCGGCACACGCAGCGTCACACTCTATATCCACACCTAAGCCCTGTTCACTATTTATATTTATGATGTTATTCGAAGTTGTGGTATTTGCTTTACTGTTTTCATCACTACTTTCATGCTTCAGTTCACAACTTTTGAATCACTGATCCATTTCTGTGAATCAAGAATATAGCACCTTAGAAAAGTAAGAATGAAACGGGGAAATCTAACGCGTGTAAACCAAAATATGTAAATGAGGCGAGAATGAGTTAGTCGGGAATCCGAGGACACCCTGTTTACTGAATGACTTGGCTGGGAGGAAACGGCCACTGCAGTGCTTATAGAATAAGCAGTCTCTCCAAATATAATCATTAATTGCACCTTTCCAATTCAGCAATGTCTGTGACTAAATCATTTCTCTGCATTTCCTGTGAAACTGTCAGACTGCCTGCAGACCATGGGATGGAATGACTGCTAGAGCCATGGAGACCAACACACCCCCACCCCCCTCACCCATCCCCCACACTCTAAGATGCACTTGTTCTACCTAGTGGGACTTCCCAGGAGGAGGCACTGGTATCCATCTTGCCCAAAGTCAGGTGTTGAAGCGCTGGATCGCATTTGATCTTTTGAGTTGTAGTTATGACACAACCTTCCATTGAATTGCATTACCCGCCTAGAAATGTTCAGTTCTACACAACACAGAACATAGGGCATCGACCACTACTTGCATCAGCTAGTTTGGCTTGTAAAGTGGGTCAAAGACTTTTTCCTTATATTCCTGAGTTGTTCGCAAAATAGATGCCATGAGAATTTGCATAAAATTTAGCTCTACTTGAAGGGATCTATCTGAAATTAGGGTTACCTGGGCTAATGTCTCCTACACACCAGGGATTCTGGATTCTAACCCCTATTCTGCAGATCACTCATGAGAGGAATTTTAACAAATGATTTAGCCTCTTTTTAACTCTGTCTTCTCTTGCTTTATGAGCAAAGGAAGAGATGTCATTTTCTGGTGAAAAAGCAGATGTCAAAAAGTAAAAATATGGGGCGCCTGGGTGGCACAGTGGTTAAGCATCTGCCTTCGGCTCAGGGCGTGATCCCGGTGTTGTGGGATAGAGCCCCACGTCAGGCTCCTCTACTATGAGCCTGCTTCTTCCTCTCCCACTCCCCCTGCTTGTGTTCCCTCTCTCGCTGGCTCTCTATCTCTGTCAAATAAATAAATAAAACCTTTAAAAAAAAATAAAAATAAAATGGACTCACAGAAGACCCTTCTTATAAAACCAAGATCCCAAGAATGCTCAGATAGATTAATTTATTACTCCTTTAAATTCTAAAAACAATAGCCCAAACTCATGGCTGCTGAAATAAAAGTTAATGCCTAATGTGCCAATGTGGTTTCTCTCTTCCCTTCATCCTTCATTTCCTTCCTATTCTCAGTCATGGTGGAAAGGGGAACTTTTTGCCTCTAAGTTATATCACACGAGGAAGATCAAGATTATTGAAGATCTGTTTGTCAGTCTAATGGACACTAGAAGCCACTGATCATGGTCACTCCACATTAAAACTGGGGGTAGGGTTGATCACTGCAACAACATGGGTGGACCTGGAAGACGTTATGCTAAGTGAACTACATCCATCACAAAAGGACAAATGCTACATGATTCCTCTTACGGGGAGCATTGAAAATAGTCAAAGGTACAGAAGTAAACAATGGAATGGCGGTTACTGGGGATGGTGTGGGGAATAAGAGGTGTTGTTCAATGGTATAAAGTTTCAGTTATACAAGAGTAGTAAGTGCCAGAGGTTTGCTGGAATACAGTGCCTGTGGTTCACAAGAAGGTACTGTGCACTTAAGGTTTATTAAAAGGGTAGATCGCATGTTAAGTGTTTTTACCACAGAAATAAAGAAAACCAGAAGATGCAGGTGATGGATATGTTTAGTACCTAGATTTTGGCAATGGTAACACAAGTATATATGTCCAAACTCACCAAATTGTGTACCTTGATTACGTGCAGTTTTTTACATGCCAGTTATACCTCAATAAAGCTGGGGGGAAAAAAACAGAAGAGGTAGCCAGAAAAATACTTTCTCTGGATCTATCCATGTAGGATTCCGGAACGTTGGATCAAGGGTACCGGTAGGGTGAGTAGGAATGGTAGGAGATGGGGTACTAAGAAGTAGCAGAGAAGATCAGGAGAGAAATGGAGATAGAAGGGACTTCAGGGTCCCCCTGTGTGAAGGCCAGCTCTGTTTGGAGTGATGAGAGACCAGATATGGGGGGGGGAGCGGAGACTGTGGACACTCTTTTGAACTCTCTGTTCACAATCAAGTAACAGGGCTATGGTCTTTCTTGAGAGGGCTCTGCCCAGGTGGTGCTGTGGTGGAGGGCAGCGTTCCATTTCATAAGATGCACTGTGTCTTTGAGGAAGTACCGTTTTGGGGGAGCTGATCATCCACTTTCCTCAGCTCCCACCTGGATCAGCACCCAGCTTAATGCTCCTCTTCTTTACCTCAGCACATGTGTTCTGCTCCCAAAGGGTATAGAGGAAGTCGCACTGTACTGGGGACAGCTCTTCAGCTCTCAGGGCACAGAAATCAGAGCCCGTGTTTTCTAAAGAGATGCTGGCCTAGGTTTTGAAAATACTTTTTTGTTTGTTTGTTTTAATTGAATGTGTCCATATCAACACTGGACACATTTTAGAAAAAATATTCTGTACCTAGAATAACAAATAAAATCTCCTACCAGAGTAAACACTTAAAGCACATAGCACAACTAAACGATGTTCAAACGTTTTGATGTTGGAGGCAGAAAAAAGTATCATTATTCTTTAGCAGGAGTTGAAAAAGGAAAATTCACTTTTCAGATATATAAACTTTTCCTCAATGCCTCAGTTTATAAATTCAGAATAAGAATAACTCTCCGTGTCCCATAAACCAGAACATTTTTAAGGAGAGGAAAAAAAGGATAGGAATAGAAAAACTAAAAGAAAAAATGACTTCTTCCCTCTATTTGTGTGTGTGTGTATGTTTACAAACAGTCATCACTCTGATATGAAAGTATCATATCTGTGCAGGATGACAAATTTCATTTTAGCTTCCTTATCTACCCATATATCCACATAGTGTTAACAAGTCATTGCTACTCTGGCTTGATGGAGACAGCCACAAAAAATTCAAAATAATCATAAAAATCAAGGCACTATGCTGTTGCGATATTTATATCCCTGACAGGTGCCCTGATACTTTGAATGAGATCTCATGCATGTGCAGTCTATGCTCTAGCCAGACCTGGTACGAATAGCATGTGTTCTAAACACTCAAGCCATGCTCTCCAGGACAGACTGCGAATCATACCAGGTCAGTGGCGGTGGGACCCACCGTCATTCATGCATTCCGTTTGTTCCATTGTACAGGTAAGAAATTTCAATGCCAAATAGTTTTAGAAATACCAGGACAGAAAAAAAGGGCAATGAAGCCAGGGGTGATAGCCTTAATGTAATCATTCATAAGTATCAAGTGAGGACAAGCCATGTTCCAGCTGCTGTGTGTGTGTGTGTGTGTGTGTGTGTGTGTGTGTGTGTGTGTGTGACAGACAGATAGAGACAGGGAAAGAGAGGGAAGGGGTGTTGGTGGGAGCTGGAAACAAAAGGAAAACTGTTTGCAGAAACAGAAATAAAACCTGATCTAATTTGGGGGGTGCAAGAACAACCAGGGGTCTACTAAGTGGTCACCAGAGTCACAAGAGTCAGCTAGGAAAGGATTAAAGAGAGGAGAATGTCCCAGGCTGACAGAAACTGTCCAGAGAAAGCAAGATATTTGGGAGATATGTCCTCTTATAAGATAATATGGTCCCATGGAAAGTCAGAATACTACCTACAAGGTAATACAGGCTTACCTAAGAGAAAACACTGGAGATCTCACATAGAAAGGAATTGTTTTGTTTCTAACCAGGAGAATGAAACCCAAGAAAGTTGAAAGACAGTACGAGCTAGAAGACAGAGACGAGATTCTGGAGACACTTCTGCCTGGTTTGAAGACATAGCTAAGACAAAGTCAGGAAGAGACACACTAGAAATTGTGACCACCCACACTGAAATATATTCCTACCAACCCAGAGGTGCCCCAACTTCCCAAAACCTGGAAAAATCTGGTTCTTCCCACTAAGCCCTCTTTAACTATGGGTGTTCTTCTGAAAGCCCACTCGGCTTGTGGGAGGCCAAGAAAAAGGAAAAGAGCCGGGAAGATGTCAGTTTCCATTCCAAATTCTCCTAATCCTGAGAAATGTTTCCAATATCTGCTTATTGGAGGAGAAACGCCTGAATCCTCAAGGGGTGGCAGTGGAAAACACGCAGCAGCGGAAAAAGGGGGAGGGAGCTTCTCTGTGGAGCACTCTGGGTCTCCTTCATCACCACCCCACTTGTGTGGTTCTAAGAGCAGAGCATTTTTTTCTTCTACAGGAACTTTGGAAGGGCCCAGCTCCTGCAGGTCCAAACCAAAGTCTAATGGATGTGGGCTATTAGAAGCAGGATAAGAAAAAGCAGTGGTGTATTTCTATCCAAACCACAGGTGCCAGACCATCTCCTGCAATTCATCAGTAAATAAATAAAGCCGCATCTCTGTTTAATATTCCAGGGATTATAAAACCGTTATTTGATACGCGCGGCTCGGTTACACTGGTACATATCCGCGTTAACGCTGCAGGTTTATTCCACACCATCTTGTAGGTGGGCTGGGGCCATTTGGGCCCAAAGCTCTCCTAGCTTGGACATCTTTCAAGGCTGCCTAGGATATTTCATTTTCTGTTCCCACAGTTAAGTCAAGAAAGATGAAAATCATCTGACCCGTCATTCTCACTGTCCAATCACCCCACCTAATTTATCCTCTTTAAATTTCACCTTAGAGCTTGACTCCTGCCTCTTCTCTGCCCTCATCCCATCCCCCATTCTTGGTGTGCCTACAATTAGCCAGTTACATAATTGGAGAATTTAAGGAATAGCTCAAAGACTGTTTTGGTTTTTGGTAACTGTTTTCCTTTAGAATTAACTTCTATTTAAAAAAACAATCTTCACTTAATGTTAGCTGATTAAAACTTTATCCGTCTTCCCATACAACTAATTTCGCCCCGGTCTTTTCAAAGCAGTTACATCTAATACAAGTTCGCATAGAAATCTTTTATGTAGAAATGCAGGGAGCATCCCCTGAATGTCCACTGCAATGTTATTTGCACTTAGGGTTTCCCGATATTCTTTTTCCGCCCACGTATAGAGAGTGATGACTCCATCGATCATCTTTGTGTCACCTGTCAGAAAAAAAATGAAGTCACCACTGCTTTGTGGTTCCTTCAGAGTCAAATGCTGTCAGGACAGAGCTCGTTTCTCAGCTCACCTACCTTCTTTTTCCACGGCTCTTCTCTGCACAGCCTTGCACTTGAGGATTTTTTTTTTTTTAATTTTAAAGGGAAAAATACAAGCTCTGCAAATTCTCAAGCTCCAGTTTTGATAGCACTGTAGCAGCTCATTAAGGAAAGTGTTAGAAAGTGGGGGACATATATCCTTTCATGTGTTGAGTGTAATGAGGTGTACTGATTAGTCTAACTCACTGAGGCAAATCACTACATAGTGTTAAAGGTCTACCGTTCAATGCACTGTAATTAAATTAAAGTTAAAATACTGTAATTATTTAGAACCGGGATGCCATTTTTTAACTGACTTTGTGAACTCATAGGCTCAAATGAATGCAGGGATAAAATAGCGTAACACAAGTTGGCTATATATTATCTTGTCTATCTTGTATTTGGAATTAAATTACTTGGGAGTTCAGAGGTTAATAAGAAACACAAGAACTATCCTCTATATAATAGTAGCCTTATGTTGGCTGAATTTAAATATAAATGGGGAACATTAATTCGATTGTTTACATACAGGAACGCAGGCTTCCCTATGCACAGTAGGCATACTGTTGTACTCAAGCCATCTCCTCACCTTTTCTGGGGGCCTTTTAAGTGACAGGAACTGTGCTTTAGTTAGTCTCCTATAAAGCACAGAGCTACCCTGTAAGACAAGCGTTATTAGGTTCACTTTAGAGATGGTATCATCTCCACTTGGGTAACTCAAAGTCAATTCAGACTGCAGCACCACGAAATGCACCTGGTTTATAAGCCTGTTCGCCATGACCTTGTGTCCTCCCCAGTCGAATCTTTCACATTTTCCCCAACCTTTATGACGGGCCCCACTCTCTGTTCAGTGCCAGAGTTGGAAACTGGGAGGTATCCCTGGTTCCTTCTTTCCTTATATCCATATTCAATTCATTGTTCAGTCTTACACCTTTTTATCTTGTAGACATCCTTCAAGTCTTCCCCTGAATCGTCACCCACATTACTAACCGAGACCTAACTGCTATCACAACTCATCTGAACCATGGCAACAGTCTTCAACTCATCTTCCAGAGTTCCTCTTTTTTCATCTAATGTTCTTTTTTTTTTTTTTAAGATTTTATTTATTTATTCGACAGAGATAGAGACAGCCAGCGAGAGAGGGAACAAGCAGGGGGAGTGGGAGAAGGAAGAAGCAGGCTCATAGCGGAGGAGCCTGATGTGGGGCTCGATCCCATAATGCCGGGATCACGCCCTGAGCCGAAGACAGAAGCTTAACTGCTGTGCCACCCAGGCGCCCCTTTCATCTAATGTTCTTGAAGCAAAACTGATCATGCTGCTTTTCTGCTTCAAACACATCCATGGATTTCCACAGCTCTTATGACAAAAAATCTTTAATGTAGCCCACAAAATCCAACATCATTTTCCCCTTTCTATCTCTTCAGGCTCATACTGGATTCTCTCTAACCTCTTTCCAGTCCTTCAGCCATACTGACTTCCCTTTGTTTCTTGAATAAATATTTCATGCTTTGATCTGCCTCAAGGCCTTGGCACATCCTGTTCCCTATGACTGACCTGACCATTCTTCCTTCATACCCTTTGCCTAGTTAATAACTACAAATATGGTCTTTTCTTTATTGTTACTTCCTTGGAGGAGGCTTCCTTGATCCCACTCTAGGGTGGGTCCCCTGTTACATGATCTCACAGCATCCTACCTCTTTCTTCCATAGCACTTAACATAGTTCATGAATATACATTTATACATGTGGTTCTTTTTTTTTTTTAATTCAAGAGCCAACATTGTTAGTTTTTGATGTAGTGTTCAACGATTCACTAATCACATATAATATTCAGTGCTCATCATATCACGTGCCCTCCCTAATGCCCATCACCCAGTTACCCCATCCTCCCACTCACCTCCCTTTCCACAATCTTCAGTTTGTTTCCCAGAGTCAAGAGTCACTCATGGTTTGTCTTCCTCTCTGATTTCTTCCCATTCAGTTTTCCCTCCCTTCCCCTATGATCCTCTGTGATATTCCTTATATTCCACATATTAGTGAAACCATATGATAATTGTCTTTCTCTGATTAATTTATTTCACTTAGTGTAATACCCTCCAGTTCCCTCCAGGTCTATGTAAATGGTAGATATTCATCCTTTCTGATGGCTGAGTAATATTCCATTGTGTATATGAACCACGTCTTCTTTATCCATTCATTTGTTGAAGGACATCTCGGCTCCTTCCACAGTTTGGTTCTTTGATTATTATTTGTTATTCTCATTTGATTACTAATTCCTTGAGGGTAAGAACCTTATTTTTTTCCCTCCACCATAACCCCAGCACTTAGGGAAATGCCATGTTTAGCAAATACTTGGCCACATATTTGTTTCATAGTCTGACTCATCTTTAATTGAATAGCCTTTCTTATTACTGAATACAGAAGAGAACAAATCTCTTTGAAGAAAGAATAGGGAAACAAGTGGGAAATGTACAAAGTAGTAGTTTCCTATTTGATATATTTTGGTGGTCAGGGGGGAAAAAGTGCCATTGGTTATTCATGATACCTGAAATGTCCACAATTGGAAAATTTCCTGAATCAAGACATATTTTCTAGAAATTCGTATCAGGTGGGAAAATTTTCACCTTAATTAGGATCATTAGTCTGGATGAACCCAACATACAGGCAGCAAAAAGCAACATTCTCAAGAAAATTGGTCAAAAGAGAGGTAGTTTTGATCAAGAAGAAAGGGTTTGAAACTCATTGGAAGCGTCAAATCTTGTGTAAGGCTGAGGCATATACTAAAAGTTACCCAGCGGGCACCTGTTTGGCTCAGTGGGTAAAGCATGTGACCCTTGATCTTGGGATTGTAAGTTCAAGCCCCATGTTGGGTGTAGAGATTACTTAAAAATTAAAAATCTAAAACAAAACAAAAAAAAACAGAAAAAGAAAGAAAAAAGAACTTGCCCAAGCAGGTACTAGTCAAGATGCCCACAAGAGGGCGCTCACAGTCATACTTGTGTAACCTATAGAACTGACTCATCTGTGGTCTGAGCTCTCCTTTGAGTGCCAAAGATGCATCAATTCAGCATCCAGAATAACTTAAAAGCATTTAACCTACTCCAATGTCTTTCTGGATATTTTAAATCACCAAAGGAAAAACACGTTGTTAATTTAAGACAAAACTTAAAAACCCTGATTCCCATCTCTCTCACTCTCCATTTCACTCACAAGCTACAGCAGCTCCCACCCCAACTCCAAGCCCCCCCCTTCTCACTAACCCAGCTCTTGAGGCTTTCCTGTCTCTTACCCCTCTCCTCCCTGCTTCAGCTTTTTATTATGTAGATACATTTATCTGAGATCTCTGGCTATTATTTGCCCATTCCCTACTTCCTCCAACATTAAGACTGACCCAGGCAGCATCTTATTTTCTTAGAGTTAAGAGTATAGGTAAGAAACTGAATATTTATAATTTCATGATATATCATTAAAAAGTGGCTATTACTGGGGCACTACCTGGGTGGCTCTGTCGGTTAAGCATCCAACTCTTGATTTGCTTGGGATATGATCTCAGGGTTGTGAGATCGAGCCCTGTGTCTGACTCCATGATGGGCATGGACTCTGCTTCAGAGTCTCTCTGCCCCTACTCTCCTCTTTCCCTCTTTCTCAAAAACAACAACAACAAAAAATGTTATTATGTCACCCTGGTTGTTGAAGATATACAATTTTATACCACAGCAAAGCAGATAACATCCCAATTACCATTTTATCATTTATGAGTTAGACTTCATGCACAATCAGCTTTGGAAAGCTATGATATGTCCCCTTTGGGGGGCATTGGAAGATGGTATGCGGTGTTCAGACCTCCTGGTAGCCTCTAACCAGATACTGTTTGGATGAAATGTCTCAGTAGGACATTATAAGAACAACTGTAGGAGTGAGACAACAGGAAGTTTAGGCACCAGATAAGAAATCAGGAAAATAGATCCCTATTTTTACCAATAGAGAGGAGGATGGGGATAGAAAAAATAACACTCAAGACCGTTCACCCAAATTGTCATTTTGCTTCAGCTAGACCCTGCACAGAAGTATCAGAGAGGAAGTTCTACGAGCCATCAAGAATTAATACAGTCAAAGAAAATTGCCTCGGAATAATTAAGCCAAAATTGGGGGTTCAAAATATTTATCACCATCAATATACGCAGATGAACCACATATATTCAGAAATGAGAGTGTCCTTTGATGAAGCCTCCTCTAATAGCCTGTTTAGCACTGGACTCTGAAGTGAAACACACCAAGGAATGTAGATTTCCAAGTGCCATGCTTTCTGCAGTGGGCACATTTAACGATTTTCTCATTTGATACCTAATGAGATTTTTCAAACTAATTGCAGGTTTACCAAAGTTTTCAAAAGAAGACAGAAACAACATTAAGAGAATAAACCACGGCAATGATCCCATGCTGGGAAGAATTGAATAAGAAACCTTTGGTTCCAGAAATCTGAATTTAAATAGGATGTTAACCAAAGTATGTTTCATCAAATTAATTTAAAAAAGAGTTTTAATACAGAAATGCTAGATTGTAACAGAGTTTCAAAACTGCACAGCCTTGCAGACAAACCTGGCCATTACAGAGACCAGTCAACTGCAAACCGCCATTGCTACACTCGAATTTAAATTTCCGGTGAAGTTTCTAGTAAAATACATTTGAGGTGGTCTCTATCAGAGTCATGAACTTTCATTACCCAGAACAGCCTATGAAATACATCCTAGCAGCTCTCTAGTTTAATTATAGACTGTTATACCATCTACATAACCATAATGATCTTTCACATGATGTTTTTCTAGTATAATATATTTGAAATAAACAGCATATGTCATCCCATTCCATTCTATACCCTCACATTAAAAGATAAAATGAAGCTGTTTGCTTTAACTTCCTGACTTATTCTTCCAAGTATTTTTTTTTTTTTCAAAGAGAAAGAGAGAGAGAAAAGAAAAAAAAATGGATGGAAGGAAACCTGCTAACAGTCTACGATTAAATTTAACAGCTCCTGAGAGGCCACCCCAGCAGGTCTGTAACCTAGTCGGGAGATTCCTTGTGATGATTGCACAATCAATTGTTTTTGTTCTTTAATAGGATCCATGTGCCAAAAGATAAACTGTTTGGGTTCAAAGGGCAGTGAATTCATTAAAAGAAGTTCCCAATAAAAGTGATTCAAGCTTTGTATTTAGCTTTTAATACAAAAAATTAATTAACATTTGCATTATGAGACCTGACCTCCCCAGGGAAATATAATCAATTCTCCCAATTCAGGATGGATTCTGCAGAAGACATAATTTCTTATTGTGGTGCTAATCAATCATGTCAGTGGTGCAAGGGAACTGTAAATGATGCGCGAAACTATTAAACTCTAGACTCTTTTAAAAGCCAGTTGTCAACACCATAGTATATAAATATATACTTATACTGGGGATGGTTTAATTATAATATTGATTAAATTATTGCAGTCCCTGGCATAATTCATGGTGATGGCGTGTGCTATCTGGAAAGAATAAAAGACAACTGAAAACACATCTATAGTTTTGCAAATGTAATTTCACAAGGAAATTGTGTTAATTATAGCAGCATGATACATGCCTCTAACGCAAAGACCCCATTACTAAGGAAATGACTATAACTCAAGAAGAAAGAGTCGAGATGATTTGAGGCCATTTTTAAACCATTATTTTATTTGTGTTCATTTGAAGCATTCCTTTTTTTTTTTATGTGTCCCTGATTGTTTTTTTTTCAATTGAGGTAAAATTCACAGGACATAAAATTCACTATTTTAATCATTTTAAATGTACAATTCCGTGGCTTCTGGTACATTCGCAGTGTTGTGCAACTATCACCACTATCTAATTCCAGAACATTTCCATCACCCCAAAAAGGTACTCTGTACCTGCTCAAGCAGTCATTCCCCATAAATGGAATCGTACAATAGGTGGCTTTTTGTGTCTGTCTTCTTTCCTTTTGAAGACTATTCTCGAGCATCAGCCACGTTGTAGCATGTATCAGTAATGCCCCTCTTCTCATGGCTGAGTAATATTTCATTGTAGGGATGTAACACATTGTTCATCCATTCTTCAGTTGATAGACAGTTGGGTTGTTTCCACTTTCTGGCTATTATGAATTACGCTGCTGTGAAATTTATGGGCAAGTGTTTGCTTGAACACTGTTTTCGGTTCTCTTTGACACATACCTAGGAGTAGAATTGCAGGTCATAGGAAATATGTTTTAACATTTTGGGGAATCACCAAGCTGTCTTCCACAGTGGCTACGCCATTTTATATCCTCATCCCCAATGTATGACGGATGATGATGAACATCTTTTTATGTGGTGATTATCCATTTGTGTATCTTTTTTGGAGAAATATCTTTTTTTAATAATAATATTTTTTATTATATTATGTTAGTCACCGTACAGTACATCCCTGGTTTCTGATGTAAAGTTCGATGATTCATTAGTTGCGTATAACACCCAGTGCACCATGCAATACGTGCCCTCCTTACTACCCATCACCAGCCTATCCCATTCCCGCACCCCCCTCCCCTCTGAAGCCCTCAGTTTGTTTCTCAGAGTCCATAGTCCTTTTTCGGAGAAATATCTATCCAGGTCCTTTGTCCATTGTTTAATTGTGGGGGGAGGGGAAGGGTGTTTGTGTTGTTCACTTTCACAAGTTATTTATATAGTCTGAATTCTAGATCTTTATCAGATTTATGATTTATAAATATTTTCTCCCATTCTGTGGGGTGTCTTTTCACTTTCTTCATCGTGTTCTTTGATGCGTAAGATTTTTATTTCTTTATTTGTTGTTGCTCTTGCTTTTGCTTTGGTTGTCATATATAGGAAACTATTGCCAAAATCAAGGTCATGAACATTTACATGGATGCTGTCTTCTAAGGGTTTATACATTTAGCTCTTACATTTAGATTTTTGATCCATTTTGAGATAATTTTTGTATGTGATGTGAACTAAAGAAGGGTGTAGCCATTCTTTGGTATGTGTATATCAAATTGTCCGAGAACAACAATGAAGAGACTGTTCTTTCCCCCACCAAATAGTCTTGGCACCCTTGTCAAAAATCAATTAACCTTGGTCTATTTCTGGACTTTTGATTTTATTCCATTGATATACATATGACAGTACCACCTTGTTTTGAATACTGTAGCTGGTAGTAAGTTTTGAAGTGAAGTGTATGTTTTCCAACGTTATTCTTTTTAAACATTGTTTTGGCTATTCGGGGTCATTTGCAATGCCATATGAATTTTAGGGCTAGAGTTTCCATCTTTGTAGACAAGAGCACTGGGATTTTGGTAAAGGTTACATAAAAGCTGTAGATTCTTTTGGGTAGTTTGGCCATCTTAAAAATATTAAAAAAATATTAAAAATATTAAATCTTCCAACCTATAAACATGGCATGTCTATCCATTTATTTGTTCTTCTTTAATTTCTTTCAACAGTGTTTTTTAGTTTTCAGTGTACAAATCTTCCACCTCTTAGCTTAAATTTAATCCTAAGTATTTTATTCATTTTGATACCATTGTAAATTGAATGGTTTTCTTAATTTCATTTTCAGATTGTTCATTGCTCGTGTACAGAAATACTGCTGAGTTTTGTATATTGCTCTTACAAATACTACTGATTTTGTATATTGATTAGTTCTAATAGTTTTTTGTTTTGTTTGTTGATTCTTCGGATTTTCTATCATGTCATTTGCCCATAGAGATAATTTTACTTTGTCCTTTCCAATTTGAATGCCTTTCATTTCTTTTTCTTGCCTAATATCCTTAGCTAAAACATTCAGTGGAATGTTCAAAAAAAGGTGATTGGAGTGAGCATCCTTGCCCTTTTCTTGATCTTGGGGGGAATGATTTCAGTCCTTCACCATTAAGTATGATATTTTCTGTAAGTTTTTCACAGATGTTTTTTATCAGGTTGAGGGACTCCCCTTCTATTTCTAATTTGTTGTGTATTCTTATCATTAAAGCATGCTGGATCTTTGTCTAATTTTTTTTTCTACCTAGATTGAGATGTTCATGAGATTTTTTAATCCTTTATTCATTACACTGATTGATTTTTCTATGTTGAACTCACCCTGCATTCCTGGGATAAATCGTACTCAGTAATGGTATATAATCTTTTGAATATGTTGCTAGATTCGGTTTGATGCTACTTTGTTGAGAATTTTTGCATCTATATGAACAAGGGATATTGATCTGCAGTTTTATTTTCTTGTGATGTCTTTGTCTGGCATTGATATCAGGGTAACACTGGCCTCAGAATGAGTTAAGAAATATCCCCTCCTCCTCAATTTCTTAGAAAAGTTTGGGAAGGAGTGGTGTTAATTCTTTTTTACACATTTGATAGAATTCAGCAGTGAAACCATGTGGTTCCAGACTTTTCTTCGTTGAACAGTTTCTAATTACTGATTCAATCTCTTGTTATATAGGTCTATTCATATTTTCTATTTCTTCTTGAGTTAATTTTGGTAGTTTGCATGTTTCTAGGAATTTGTCCATTTTGCTCGATTATCTGATTCAGTGGCATGCAATTAATTGTTCATAGTATTGTCTTGTAATGCTTTGTGTTTCTCTATGGTCATTAATAATGTCTCCTGTTTCATTCCTGATTTTAGTAATTTAGTCCTCTCTCTCTGTGTGTGTGTCAGTTTATCTAAAGGTTTGTCAATCTTTCCAAAGGACCAACTTTTGGTTTCATTGACTCTGTATTGTTTATATAGTCTCTATTTTATTTTTCTCTGCTCTAATCTTTATTAATTCATTTCTTCTGTTTGCTTTAGATTTAGTTTGATCTTTTTCTAGTTTCTTAAGGTGGAAGTTTAGCTTATTGATTTGAGATCTTTCTTCTTTAATGAAGGCATTTATAGCTACAAATTTCTCTCTGAGCACTGCTTTTATTCTGTAAGATCTATTTTGGTATGCTTTATTTTTGTCTTCATTCATCTCAATATATTTTCTAATTTCTCTTGTGATTTCTTCTTCTTTTTTTTTTTAAAAGATTTTATTTTATTTATTTGACAGAGACAGCCAGTGAGAGAGGGAACACAAGCAGGGGGAGTAGGAGAGGAAGAAGCAGGCTTCTAGCAGAGGAGCCTGATGTGGGACTTGATCCCAGAATGCTGGGATCACGCCCTGAGTTGAAGGCAGACGCTTAATGACTGCGCCACCCAGGCGCCCCAACTTGTGATTTCTTCTTTAACATATTGGTTATTTAAGAATGTGTTGCCTGATTTCCAAATTGTGGCTTTTCCAAATTTCCTTCTGTTATTAATTTCTAATTTCACTCCATTGGGGTTAGAGAAGATACTTTGTAGGATTTCAATCTTTTAAAATTTATTTATAATTGTTTTGTGACCTAATATATGGTCTATCCTGGAGAATATTCCATGTACAATCAACAAGAATATGTATTCTACTATCATTATGTGGAGTGTTCTCTATATGTCTTATTAGCACTAGTGAGTTTGTTTTTCCGGTCTTCTATTTCCTTCTTCATGTATTGTCTAGTTATTCAACCTATTATTGAAAGTGGAGTAGTGAAGTCACCAACTACTATTGTTGAACTATTTTGCCCTTGAACTCTGTCAGTTTGTACTTCATAAATTTGGAAACTGTCAGGTGCATATATACTTATAGTTGATATATCTTCTAAATGGATTGACACTTTTTTTGTTGTTATATGATATCCTTCTTTGTCTCTTGTAACAATTTGTGTTTTAAGGTCTATTTTACCTGATAGTCACACCAGCCCTCTTCTTTTTTTTTTAATTTTTTATTATGTTATGTTAGTCACCATACAGTACATCCTTAGTCTTTGATGTAGTGTTCCATGATTCATTGTTTGTGTATAACACCCAGTGCTCATTGCAATACATGCCCTCCCTAATACCCATCACTGACCTATCCCAATCCCCCACACCCCTCCCCTCTGAAACCCTCAGTTTGTTTCCCAGTTCTCTTCTGATTATTGTTTGCATGAAATAACTATTTTCATCCTTTTGCTTTCAATCTGTTTCTTTGATTCCAAAGTGGTTCTCTTGTAGCCAACATATAGTTGGGTCCATTTTTTTTAATCCATCTGCCCATCTCCACCTTTTCATTGGAGAGTTTAATCTATTTACATATGATGTAATTACTGATAAGAAAGGACTTCTGGCATTTTGCTATGTTTTCTATATGTCTTATATCTTTTATTTCCCGAATTCATCCATTACTGCCTAGTTTTGTGTTTTGATATTCCATTTTGATTTCTTTTTCATTTCTTTTACTATATACGTTTTTAGTTAGTTTCTTGGTTGTTGCTTTGGTGATTACAATTGATATCTTCATTTACAACAATCTAGTTTGAATTAATACCAAGTTAGTTTCAATAATATATAAAACATTTGCTCCTATGTATCTCCACCACCCACCCTTTATGTTACTATTGTCATAAATTACATCTTTGTACCTGTGTTTGCAGCAACATAGATTTATAATTATTGTTTTATGTAGAAGTTTTTTAAAAATAATATAGGAAAAAATGTATGTTACTAACCAGAAACACATTAATACTGACTTTTATATATTTTTATTGGTGTTCTTTATTTCCTCATGCAGATTTTAATTACTCTCTAGTGCCCTATCATTTCAGCCTGAAGGACTCCCTTTAGCATTTATTGCAGAGCAGGTCTACTGGAAACAAACTCTTTTTATTCTTCAGGGAATGTCTTAATTTCTCCTTCATTTTTGATGGATAGTTTTGCCAGATATAGAATTTTTGCTTAACAGTCTTTTTTTGTTTGTTTTCTTTTAGCACTTGGAACATGTCAGCTGAGTGCCTTCTGGCTTCCATGAGTTCTGATGAGAAATCAGTTATTAATCTCATTAGGGATCACTTGCACATAGCAAGTCACTTCTCTCTTACTGTTTTCAGTATTCTCTCTGTCTTTGGCACCCAGCAGTTTGATTGGCATATGTTTTCATGTGGCTCTCTTTTGGGTTTTTCTTATTTGGTGTTCATTGCACTTCTTTGGATGTGTAGATTTTAGTCTTTCATTAAATTTGGAAGTTTTCACCTATTATTTCTTCAAATATTATTTCTAACCCTTTATCTTCTATAGGAGTGACATTATGCCTACATTAGTATGCTTGTTAATGTCCCACTGGTAGCTTAGGTTTTGTTCATTTTCTTCATTCTTTTTTCTTTCTTCTCCTCATATTGACTAATCTCAATTGAGCTATGTTCAAGTTTGCAGATTCTTTCTTCTGCCTGCTCAAATGCATTATTAATCCCACTAATGAATTTTTCAAAATTTCAGTTATTGTAATTTTCAACTCCAGAATTTCTACCTGGCTAATTTTTACAACTTCTGTCTTTTTGCTGAGATTCTCTATTGGTGAGACATCATTCTCACCTCTCCCTTAATTCTTCATATATGGTTTTCTTTAGCATTTGGGCATATTTAAAGTAACTGATGTAAAGTCTTTATCTACTAAGTACAATGTCTAGGTTTCCTCAGAGACAGTTTGTTTGCATTTTTATTTTTCCAGTGTACAGACCATACATTCTTATTTCTTTAAATACCTTATAACTTTTTTGGAAAGCTGGGCATTTTGAGTACTACAGTGTGGCAACTCTTGAAACCAGATTCTCCCCTTTCTCGGGGTTTCCTGTTGCTGCTTATTGTGGCTGCATTTGTTTGTTTGATCTAATTTTGTTAAATCCGTATTTTTTGTTGTATGTAGCCACTAATGTCTCATTAGGGTACCTTTGACCACTCATTAGTGGTCGGCTAGTGATTTGATAGAAATGTCCTAAACCTCTAAGAATCACCTTCCCACCTCCAACCCACCCCCCCCCAAAGAACTCCCAGTTTTTGCAAATGAACTTTGCAGAGTAAACCTTCAGTATTAGTCTGGGCAATTTACAACTCTGCTCTTTCACTTTCCTCTTGCACAGAGCCAGAAGGTCAACGAAGGTGAGAGTTTAGTGCTTTCTTGGATATTTTCTGAGTATTCATCCCACCCCATGTGCATCTAGCCCTGCAGATATGTTTTCAGTGTGTCTATTATTTGCTCCAACTATTATCCCTTGCTCCAAGTGGCAGCCACTAATAAGGTTGCCTTTAAATGTTTCTGACAAATGTCTCCATGTAGTCATCTCTCTACCTTGGGAGAATTCTGATTTAGGTGGAATAAAGGCAAGACCTTTGAGTTAGTCCTTTAGGGAACCGCCAGATGATCCAAAACCTACAACCATAATTCTTTGACAGCAGATCTGCTCTGCATTAGCCAACACTGGAAACCCATACCAGGAGTGCAGGTTGCCGTCTTTGAGACCATTCCCAAGCTGGGAATGGAGGATGGGGCCAAGGGAAGTTAAAACACCACGAAGCTCTCAAACTGAGATTCAGCCACTTTCTGCTTGATCAAATGTTTGTCTGGTTGCTGTAAACCTTTGGCTAGTTTCCAGAGTTCTGATAAAGTTGATTCTGAGAGTGTTTTGTCAGATTATTTACTGTGTTTGTGGAAGAACAGTGCCTTGGAGTTGCCTATCTTCCATTTTCACTGATTTACCTAGAATATCCTCTTTTATATCACAAAAACAGCTGGGGTAGAGAAGAGAATTCACCAAAAAAACTGTTTTTTTTTAAATATTGTAGCTCTTAAAACAGTGAGAGACATCTAATTTTGGTATTTTGTCATATAGCTTATAGTTGACGTTTTACGTGGTTGTAAATCATTTGGATGGTAGTGAAGTTTGCAGGTGTAATAGAGGCTGTACTGCAGGAGAAAAGCAAATCCAAGTGTATCAACTGATTTGCCCCCGGGTTGGAATTTTCTAGTCCCATGGACTCCATATTTATTGTTCAAATTCCTGAATCTTAAAAATAGGGAAATAAGCTATGGTTCAATGTAGTACACATAGTCTATTTCCACCTTATATTCAGGCACTTTGGTTTTGTTTTGTTTGTTTTAAACTGAATGCTCCAGTAGCACACCCCTCAAACGGAGTTTATAAACACGGAGGATCAAGATAAAGAAAGAAAAGAAAAGGAAGAAGGAAGATGAAAAAAAACTACATGAGGTCATTTATCAAGAGGAGCTGATGAGATTTAGACAATTAAGAACAATCCAATTCTGCTTAGTGATACCTATCCCACTTGCCCATTTATCCCTCATTTTGTCTAACCATGTGTCTGCAACCAAATATCTATCCAATACATATCTGTCAGATTAATATTGTAGTTGTAAATGATGGGAATGCCAATGTCATAGTCTATGAGGTACTCTATTCCCCCTCTGGGCATGGATGGATGAACAATATCAAGATTATCATCTGTGTGTCCTAGAATATTAAAACAAACTCTGCAAATTGAAGACAATAACAGCTCCTTAAATTTATGGACCGATGATGAATTTCTCTCATTTAAGGGCTTCTGTTTTCTTTATGAAGTGGAAAGTATCAGTTGTGAACATGGAATAGATGGTGATGGGTTTGAGGTTCATACCAGATGTTGCTCTCTGCACATGACATCTCATGATCACAACAGGTCCTGAGGCAATTTCTTTTAGATTCCCACTATACAGATAAGGAAATGTAGTCATAGGGAAAAAAATGTTTAATAATTTGCCCCAAGTCTCACATCCAGTAATTGGTGAACTGGGATGTGAATCTAGTCAGTCTGATCATAGAGGTCAGATCCTTAACCACTATACTACCCTCTTGAGTTGAGTTTATGACATGAATTTATGGACACAGGTCTTTGCGGCTGTATGGATTTTCTCTCCCCACTGTTCCTCTATCTAGGTATGTATATTTTAATACGGAATTCCAGATTTGGGAGTTTAACAGGCAGAGGTATTAGAAAAAAATAAAAGAGTAAGGGAATGAGAAGGATTACAGTGCTGAAGCCTAGACACCGAGTAGGGAAGAAGGGATGGGCAGGAGATAATTGGTAGCGGTGAAGAAGGACATGGGATTTTGAAAGTCTCAATGAGGTCTGAGAGCAGGGGCTGTGGGAATAAGTAAGAGAAAGCTTTTAGAATAGGAGATGTTGGTCAGAGGGTATGTCTTTTTGTGCAAGGTCTCACATGTGAAACAATTTGGAGAGATCATAAGGTGAACATTTTGGTCCTATGTGAAAGTCTGAAGATTATTGGAGATGATGGTCAACTGGAAAGAACTCCAGAACTTGAGAGTCCAGATTATCAAACTGGATGTTCACCTGATGTTAAAGAAATGTAGAAGATGGTGGATACCGCGGAAGTAAAGGTCTTTGAGCAGGTCATGCCTTGAGCTCATTCACTCTCTACCTGGTTACTCCTCCGTCCTTACTTTCCAGTCATCCCACAGGCTGTTCCTCATTTTTGTGGCTGACTTAGAATAGCTAACATGATATTATCAGTCACCATATTTTTGTAGTAGAACTTCTGTGATCCCAGACAGTCTCATTTTTGAGCATTCCAACTCAGGGGGAACAAAAGACATGCACACATTTCTATTCACAGCGTGTTCTTACTTCCAAATGTTTTATTCCTGAGCTTATCACTAGAAAGACTTCTGAAGTAAGGAGGAGGTATGTGAGGGCTCTTCGGTTTTTATTCACAAGTTTTGTTTTTGTTTTTTTTTACAATGTGTTTGTTTGTTTTCTTTCTGCCCAGATTCAGACTTTTCCGTAGCGGGAAGTTTAGTAAGGAAAGCATGCTTTGAAGATCTTTCTGTGCCCCCCAGCCCAGCATGCATTATTTACTTAAAAGTCTGTGCCATGAGCCACAACCCTCTCAGTAAATTCCAGTGGTTTAACTTTCCCATAATTGTACAGAACCTGTTCTGCCCCTTCTCTGGAGTAGAGAGAAAGAAACTTGCCTTATCAAATCTCAGCTCTCATGGAACCATGGCTGACTGCTTGAGAAGTTCGTGTGTGCTGGAGAAACATCAGTTCAGTCATTCCAAATGTAAGTTTTGGCAAATGTTTTCTAGAGCAATGGCACTACGAATGCTCTGCCTTGCTCCATTACAACCTCCCTTTAGAGGCTTATCCGGGAATCCATACAGACCATGTGTGAGCTAGCAAGCCCTAAGGGGACTGGCAAACCCCCGCAATTACAGGCAAAGCTGACAGGAACCAGCTGACAAGCAGGATGCACATGTGCTCAAGATACAAGAACCATAAGGTAGGAGGGAAAGAGGTGAGCATTACTCATCACTCTAAGCCAAAATGACAAATCAGTTGGATCCAGGATAATGCGGAAGGAAATGAGCTAAGTCCCTTGCAACCCACGAATGGTCCCTGACATCCTCATGTGACCTCCTCACCCATCACAGATTATCATTCCCACGTAGCCTGATTAGGAGAATGAGCTTTCAAAAGCTCATGGCTCCTCATTTCACCATTTCTGGGACACCTGGGAAATGTTCTGGAAAGAAATTTACAACTATTCTATCAGTGGCTGTCTTGGGGTGTTCGACTAATGGAGAATTGGTATTCTTCCTTCTAATTTTTAATTTTTCCATTTTTTCCTACAATAAACACGCATATTATAAAAGAAATACAAGCTTATTTAAACTTTTCCCCCCTCAGCTTAAAACTAGGTCCTTTTATCACTTTATCTATAAGATACAGCAGACTTAAAAACTCTTCTAGCAACTCATGACTCAGGATTTCTGGCTGAAGGAGACAGGTGTTCCTCCTTGGCTTCTCATTTTATTAAGTAGTGGCCCACACAGAGGACCCCCTAAGCAAATGCTAGAAAGATCTTGGCACAGGATAGAAGCATGAAAGACTGCACATCACCATCAGCACCAAAATCTTACAGAATTACTTGAAATAGTTAGACATCTGACCTTTAAAAGAAGAGAAAAACTTATAGGTAATGTAAACCAACTCAAATTCTTCTTACCACCCCACCTCCACCCAAATCATCTTTACTCACTGGCCAACCACACGCATCTCTGATTGTGAAAATCAAGCATTCAAGAGCCAGTTTTTACCTTTGTCACTATGCCATTCATTTCTATAAGATGTGATTCATATACTTTCAGCTCTGTAAAGGAAATATTTTAATTGTCATATCATGGTTTGAGGAAGAGGAGAAGATAAAAGAGAGCTAGAAAGAAAGTTTAGATCATCAAATATTTGAATTTTTTTCAAAAGCACTCATTTGAAATGTATTAAAACTTCCTAAATCTAAAGTACTGTGGATGCAATTCACCTTCAATTCTGATTTAAATACTTGACCTGACACTACCCTACCCCTTAGAAAAGGGATGCGAGGGGAAGAAGCAGGTGTGCATAGTGGGTGTATAAATCGTTACATATGGAAACTTCGAATAAGTTTTAGTAGAATGAAACCTCTGTAGATTAGAAATGCACACTTTTTATTAATTTAGTAGAACTTTATAATCATCCTCCTTATCTCTGCCACAAGGGAGCTGTTTCTTTCTAAACTAGGACAAATTTACATAAATTAAAATCTTGCTTTGTTAAGTTTCAACTTTCAGAGGGAAGGAATGAGGGGTCTATTAATAATCTACAATTATTAGGTATCTACTGTGAGCTGGCACTGTGATACTTGGTTTAAGCAGGTATCTCACTTTATTTTTGGCAAAACCACTGAGTTGAGAACACTGAAGTTCAAAGGCCAAGTGACTTGCCCAAGATCATATAGCTACTTATGGGACAGGCTCAAATTCAAGGTCTAGTGGAGTCCGAAGCCTTCAACCTCTTTCTTTGTTGTCATTTTTAAGGACATTTGTTTTCCTTAGTTCCAATAACTAATGTAAATTCTGAGTCATGAGCATTTAGACTTATGGGGAAAAAAGGGTGCATAATACAACCCAAGTAAGAGCAGTGAATATAATAAATACATCATGGAAACATTGCCTTAGCCAGATGACTGTATACCTTCAATATCATGTTCTCTTTTCAAATGACAAAAGTAATCTATTCTAATGTTTAGATGTTCTTAAAACATTCTAAATGATTTCTCTTGAGGCTGTAATACCTTTTGAAAGCACCTTCTGGTATTGCTTAATCATATACACTTTCTTCTCCAGAGTTATAAGGACTTATATGTAAACCAAATTCATTCACATGCCCCTAACTTATTCCCCTTGCTCCCCATTTTCACTCACTTAGAAGAGTCTAAGCCAGGTTTTCAAACGGCTTTTCATAGTTTTTCATCTTTTGAGATTTAAATTTTAAATTTATGTCTTTGCTACCCCAGGCCTTCTCCCTTCCTAATTTATTTTTCACTTACTTCAAGCCATCAACATATCCCTGCCACCAAGTTTGATTTATATTGCCCAGGAACATAATCCAATCATGAATCTTCCTTGGGAATGCCAACATGGCATGAGAGAGAGAGCTCACTTTAATGATCTTTCTGGAGTTAGAAAACAAAAAGCAAAAAATCGGTGGGACTTTAAAAATACTTTTAAGCAAACCCTATAAGCTTACTGTAACGTAAGAAACCTGGCTCTTCCCTGACTCCAAAACTGAAAGCAACAGATCCTTCAGACTATTGCTCTTTGCTATTCTCTAGCAGGAATTGAAACTGACCAGTTGAAGTTATAAATAAAAGACCCGAAATATCCACAGTGATTATCCCATCTCCACACCAGGTCCTATGTGCATGCCCCTCCACTAAAATCAGGCACTTCCCATTTTACCTGACCAGGTGGACTTATCAGGTCCTTTATGTTACATCCCACTACTAAATGAACATAGATAACCCCCACAGGGTGGTTGTGGGTTCTTTGTGTTGCCAGTCACTGGTGTTTCAGCTAAGGAGTGTATTTGTTAGCAGGTCATTGTGGTGTCTCCCAGTCACAATCAAATCTCAGTTAGGGCAGGAACCAGGGAGGCTTCAGGCCCAAGAATTCATAGACCTTCTAACCACCATTCTATACTTCACATGATTCAAATTTAAAGACTTTCAGATTTGGTGTCTCTTTGTTGCATGGCTAGATTCTCAGGAAGGAATATATCATTGGTTCCTTAGATGATTTCCCCAGGTTTTGTCATTTGGCTCAGGGTCCCTGAATGCACACATAGCCACTAAGAGTCAAACTTTGCATCCTGGGTGCTGTGGCCCGGGAAGGGAAAATTGTAATTTCCTAAAGGGTATCTCATAGATGCAGGTTCCATGCACAGCATCACTGAACCTTCTGAGGCTCTCCAGACAGGTGGCGGTCCAGAAGACATCTCAAGTTTAAGCTCTATTTTTTACTTAGTTTAATTCAGCAAACATCAATAGTACACACATTATATACAAAACACTGTTATATAACCTAAGTCTATCAAAAAGGAAAAAAAAAAAAGAACCGATCCCTGCCATCAAAGCAAATGTTTTTTGAAATTGACCTGGAAGTCTTAATTGATGGTTATTCATTTATTCATTCTTTCAACAAATATTTCCTGAGCTCCAATGTACCAGACACGGGTGCAGTTCTGAAGAGTTCGTTAATGAACACAAGTTGAGAAAAATCCCTGCTTTCACGGGATATTCATTTATTAGATAAACAAAGTAAGTAATAACTAAGAAATGGGCCCAAATCTTGGCTCTACCACTTGGGAGGTAAAGGTCGGATTTCCAAATCTCTCCATTGTTTGGTGCTTTCATTTGTAAACTGAGAATGATAATAGGACCTCTCCCATAGTATTGTCATAGAAGTTTATCCACCACAGAGTAAGAGCTACTGTC